>NC_079163.1:21842710-22167415 GCF_947563725.1 Argiope bruennichi
GCAGTAGAAGTCGTGTTTACATTTTACGTAAAAGTAGCGCTCGATATCTTAATGCAGGGGGTAAATTCGGTGGAAAGTCATTAAATCGGGATCAGATAGCTCCGAGGGAATACATTTAAAGTTAATTGGAAACTTTAGGTTTAAAAATGTTAACTCCAGTTCGCTATCAATGGGAGTTATTTAAATTATCTCAGAAACTACAAGCATTCTAAAATAATGCTTTTTAAATTAACGGTTGTTAATCTTTATTTGATCTTTTTTACAATCGCTTTCTTAATTATCCAAGTATATTTCGTTTTATTGTTTTTATTTGAAATTTAAAAAGAAAAATCTTAGAATTTATTTGCAATTTGATTAATGAATTTGTTTGTTGTATTTTTTTTGCACTATCTTTTATTTTCTTAATTATTTTAACGCAGCAATTGACAACATATATCCGAGTTTATCTTAGCATAATTTATATACCTTCACATAAACAACTAACAATTACGAAATTTAAAAATAGTGAAGGAATGTATAAACCAATATTTTAAATTTAAAAAATCCAAATAATTAAATAAAAAAAATTTAAATGTTCACTCTTCTTAAATATGATTTTTATTTAAATATTAATTTTTGTCAATTAAATCGAAAATAAAAAGAAATATGAACCATACTCGTGCTGTAACTTAAACTAAGCATTACTGAAGTAACCAGTTTGATCCTGGTTTGAAGAGTCAATTTTCCTTTTTGAAAATTCCCATCGATTTAATATCATTGCTCTCTGTCTATATTATTTCAAGCTTGAAAGGTTGTTCAGATATTCAATCTTTACAATCTATTTTATTAGGATTTCGGGTTCTATTTTATAAGCAAGAGAAAGTTCGACGAAAAAAGTAAACAAAATATTTCAGTATTTTTGGAGAGTAATTGGTATTCAGAATACGTATTCTTAAAATTTTTATTCAAAATCATATTATTGACTCTTTAAATTTCACTCAGTATTTTTTGTATAAATTGTGAGTTATGATTAAAGTGATTTAAACAGCCAGTCATATTTAAATCAAGAACTTTATACATTTCTGTGTGCTGACGCAATTAAAATATTTCTTGATTAGACCATATGCACACAAAATATGACCTTTTCTAGTTTTGGAAAAGGCTCGAATAAAAAAATCTTCGGAAAAGAACCGATAACCGAAAGGAATAAAATTGTTCTTTTGTATGAGGATCTTTATAGATCCCATTGTTTCCCGAATGTAGTCATTGTTATCCTAAAAATAAAAAAAAATGTCTGCAGAAAATGTTGAAACATCCAAATGATGTCAGTTTTTTGGAAGGATCTCATGAAATGCTAAATCGTTCGGTGAATCAATACTTAAAATTGACACCATTCTGACACGTGTTGGAAAATGTGTCTGTTCCTTGAATGTAAAATTTGCTTTGGAGATTTATGAAACCAGGGCATATGCAAAGAATTTGAAATCATTATAAAAAATTCTGATTTTTCGTTCTTTTTGTTCTTATGTACATGTAGTGGTACTCAGTTAGCGTTGGGAGACATTTCATCCATCTTGGAATTTTATCGGAATGAACGATAACGTGACCCAGTATAATAATTTTTTTGTATTATATTCTGAGCATATATAGTATATGAGGTGGGGAGAAAAAATGACATTAAAAATTTGATAATATTTAGAATTAAACGCCCTCTGAATAAACAGAATCTTTACGGTAAAAAAAAACAGAACAGAATCATTACAGTAAATTATACAGTATTGATTGAGAATACTAGCCTAAAAACAGAATCTTTACAGTAAATGATACAGTATTGATTGAGAATACCAGCCTAAAAACAGAATCTTTACAGTAAATGATACAGTATTGATTGAGAATACTAGCCTAAAAAAAGAATCTTTACAGTAAATGATACAGTATTGATTGAGAATACCAGCCTAAAAACAGAATCTTTACAATAAATGATACAGTATTGATTGAGAATACCAGCCTAAAAACAGAATCTTTACAGTAAATGATACAGTATTGATTGAGAATACCAGCCTAAAAACAGAATCTTTACAGTAAATGATACAGTATTGATTGAGAATACCAGCCTAAAAACAGAATCTTTACAGTAAATGATACAGTATTGATTGAGAATACCAGCCTAAAAACAGAATCTTTACAGTAAATGATACAGTATTGATTGAGAATACCAGCCTATAATAAAACAGTAATATATTTTCTTTCACTCAACATATTCATTATAGTAGTGATTTTTTGAAAACTATTCAATGCTTTATTTTAGCATCTGTTGAACAAGTCAGTACCCAGCTTGGTATATCTGAAATACATTTGTTTAATTAAGGTAAATTATATAGTAATGTGACATACGTTCCCACAAGATAAGGTTGTTCAGTGGTTTGTAAGGAAAGGATGATCCTTCAATCGGTCGGAAAATGTTCATTTAATTCAAAGTTATGGAGCAAGTAAGATAGTTGAACTGTCTTCATATATAATAAATGATTTTAAAGCCGGAATAAAACAATAAAAATTCTGTACTTATAAATAAAATGGTGAACAATACAAGTTTCTAATTTTTTTTACTTTTTAGTATACAAATTAAGGCAAAGAGAAAATACCGTAATCGTTAAAAAATTTGAGCTCGAAATTTTAACGAATCTCCGCTTTCAGACATTACTGAGTTCGAAAAATATACTTTTGGAATTGTGTCTGTATGTCTGTGAGCACGATGACTCAAAAACGCTTTGAGCTAGATAAATGAAATTGAGTGAGTACTCTTTATAAATGATTTGTAGATTTTCATCAAACTAATTATCTATTACAGGGAAATATGTCTGTACTGCTGTCTGAATACAAATTAAAACAGCTACTACAAAATGAAAAGAACTATACAGATAAAATTTAGTGCATAGACTTAGCATCTAAAATTTACATCTGTATTAAATTTGATACCATATCTGTCAAGGTATTGGCAGTCTACCTCTCTATACTTGTACCTGCATTTGAACGGGATAATTCTTTGTTTCATTGACTTAAATAAAATAAATGTGTGATTTTCAGACAGTATGTGATTTTGAGATTACAGTTGTAATTCAGTGTCAAATTTTGGTTTCAATTATTCGGAAAATAGCAGTCAAAATACACATTCGGTTTTCTTGCACTTGTGCATTATCCGCATTCCAGACATTCATCCCCCCCAAATCACTATAAATCGCACATGAATAGGTTCTTTCGATGAGGTTAATAACACAAAGGAACCGATTTTCTTTACTATACTACAAAGTAGATAACTCTCATGTGCGAGACTCTTAAAATAAAAATCTGAGCGCTGATGAAGTTCATATTTTTATGCTTGGTGAGGAGGGAGATAAACTTTTGTTAGAAATTATGCAAGAATATTTTGAGGAAGCCATTTCTGCTGATTTATGAATTAAATAAGGCACGATAAAGGTAGATCTAAACACTGACTGTAAAAACAATATTATACCAGTCTTCCTTTATTAATATTTTTTTCAATTTGATTGAGTATAGCAGAACACTACCTGTGCATTGTTCATTCTGTAAGAGAATATATATATATATATATATATATATATATATATATATATATATATATATATATATATATATATATATATATATATATATATATATATATATATATATATATATATATATATATATATATATATATATATATATATATATATATATAATTCAGTTGAAAGTAATAATTTTCTCTTTATTTCCCTTGTGGTAATTGCTGAGCACTGCATTCGCTGACTGTTGATAAATAACTAAAATTCATTATTTATATTCGTGGAATAAAAGTAACAAAAAATTTTATTCACAGTTTTCCCACAAAAATTTGTGGGAGGATTACCTTTCGTATGCTTGTTGTATATTTTCGTATTGGAATAATCACAAGTCACTCATCACGAGTCGGATCATAGTTTCACAATTTTCTGAGAGCACTTTCTTGATTAGAAAGTTCTTCGTAGTTTAACCCCTTGTTTGATGCGACTTCTTTAGACAGTTTTTATCGTAATAACTATTCGTTCTAGATTAGAAAACAGTTGTTCCCGCTGAAACTCGACTTCTACGTGCAAAGAATAAAAAAAGTCATTCATTTTCCTCTCTAAGGATATCTGCTGTACTTCCACTACTTAGCGCTGATTACTTAGTGGAATTCTCTGTGGAACTTCCTTCCATAGGAAATAATTCGAATGTTATAGTTCGAAAACCGGAGAGCTGCTCATTCGCAAATATATCGTAAAATCAGAAAATATATGTTTACTCTAACGGCAGTTGTGATCAAATTTCACATTTTCCAAATGTTTCGGTTATTTCTAATTAGAATAATATCGAATACGTGGGTATGTGTTTCCGCTCAATAGGGCACATCATTGAACTTGTAGATGCCGAATTGACAGAATAGAATTGGGAAAGAAATTTTGTGGGAGAGATTTTTTTGTATCTTGCAGAGAAATTTTTGAAATATTAGTTAGAATTTTTTAATAATTTGAAACTTATGTCAAATTTTGACATTTTTCAGCGATAAATTCCAAAAGCATTGCGCAAATAAAATATCATATAATCTAAAAAATTTTAAATTATCTTTTCATGTCCCAGGTAGCACAAAATGTTGCGTAATATTGCACAATATTGTAAAATATTCTATTATTAAATATTTAACAATATTATGTTAATGTTAAATATTTAACAATATTATGTTAATGTTAAATATTTAACAATATTATGTTAATATTGTGTTAACGTTAAATATTTAACAATATTATGTTAATATTGTGTTAATGTTAAATATTTAACAATATTATGTTAATGTTAAATATTTAACAATATTGCTTAATATCATATAATATTGTGCATTATATGTGTGCTGCTGGCGTTATATAAACTTTTCTGTAGTGCAAATAAATTCTTAATTTCAGCACTTTCTTTAAAAAAAAAGCTTTTGTTGTAATTTGCTATAACAATTGTTGTTATCAAATTTAAATCGCTTTGATTTCCAAATCAGAGTGGAGAAGTTACTTACCTTTTTCGTTGTTCATACAAATATTTAAAAACGTTTTTCTATCATTCATAAAAACTAAGAGCTGAAGGTGTTGTTCATTATTTACATTTTGAATGTTTCATTGTAAAATGTTACAGAAATAAAAAAATAAAAAAATTTAATGTTTTCAATGTTAAATATTTAACACTATTATGTTAATATTATGTTAATGTTAAATATTTAACAATATTATGTTAATATTATGTTAATGTTAAATATTTAACAATATTGCTTAATATCATATAATATTGTGCACTATATGTATGCTGCTGGCGTTATATAAACTTTTCTGTAGTGCAAAGAAATTCTTAATTTCAGCACTTTCTTTAAAAAAAAAAGCTTTTGTTGTAATTTGCTATAACAGTTGTTGTTATCATATTTTAATCGCTTTGATTTCCAAATCAGAGTGGAGAAGTTACCTTTTTCATTGTTCATACAAATATTTAAAAACGTTTTTCTATCATTCATAAAAACTAAGAGCTGAAGGTGTTGTTCATTATTTACATTTTGAATGTTTCATTGTAAAATGTTACAGAAATAAAAAAAAAATTAAATATTTTCAAGAAATTTCATTTAACATTTAGCTTCAGAACCCGACAGTAACGAAATTTTTCGCAGTCGGTATGTTTTCCTATTATGTTGTTCTTTCTTATATTATAATTTAATGTATCATTTATATTTATCGCTTTCCTAGCTCAAGTTTTGCTGATTGGAATTAATTGAATATTTAATTAAATCTCTAATGAAACCCCTCTAAAATATTAGATAAATTACGAAACATAATCTATAGCGCACACACAATTCTGATAATGATTTAATCCAGTTTCTTCCCTTGTATTTTATGAGTATATTTTAATTCACTTTGCATGTCATTAAAGTAGTTAAAATTTCATAATTTCCTCTTTTACATTCTAAGTCAAATTTTCAAAGAAATCACTCACTCATTATTTCCTCTATATATGAATACAATAAATAAATAAGATGTTTGGTTACATGTGTATAACAAGTTAAAATTTGAATACACTTTTCAGAGGGAACCAAATTATATGTAAGAGATTTGACTGGGATTAATAACATCTCATTTTTAGACAAAGAAATGGGTCAGAAAAGGCGGCTAATGTTTACAAAAAAAATTTATTTCTTCAACGCAAACACGCCTTCTAGATATCTAGTTATAAAATTTATCATGAATGTGCAAAACGAATTGCTTGATAATTTTTTGTGTCATGCTAACATTTGTTATGATTTTTGTGTTGTCATGTTTTGTTTGTTATTTATTTCTGTACATTGTCAGAGGTAATAAATTTCGTTCGGTAAATCGCGGATAGTTAATAATAAAATCTATCACATCATTGAGTTTCGACATTAAGAGACAAAGAAACATTAATCACAATAAAACAAATTTAGATTCTAAATTTATTACAAAAAGGACAAGAATTTAGCTAGTTGAAAGTTTAGAAATAATTCTTGTGCCTAAGATTTCGATCCATATTTTTGAAAATATACATGAAAAGGGAAAGAAAATGAAATGTATTCTGCTTGGGGTAGAAGTAGGTCGCATTTTTTCCTTTCTTCTTATTTCTGGAGGAGGGAACAATATTCACACTATTTTACCATACAAAAGTTTGGTCTGTCTGATCAACATGCAGCACATGGAAAGGGAAAAACCAATCTGATGTTCACTTGTTCCTTGCAGGAGAAGATCAGACTCTGGGATATTACCTCATGAATTATGTATCACTGATACCTTGAGAAAATTTAAAGGAATTTCATTGGAAAATTGAATAATGTAACGTTAAAATAATCCTATTCTTTAAATTATAGAAAAAGAAAATATGTAATATAAAGAGTTTATCCCACGAGAAATTGTAGGCTTTCAAAGATATATAGCTATCGTTTCAATTTCAGTATTCAATAATTTCATAACGCTTTGTATATTTTGTGTGCCTTGCACAATACAATATACATAGGGCTGTGAATTTTATTTGAATATGTACGTACTGTCCAGTGGGAAAGTCATTTAGGATAAGATTATTAATTTTTGCTCAATTAGTTTCAAGTTAATTTCTGTTAGTAATAAAATGATTTGTCAGGCACTGTATATCTTTACTACAAAAAAGATTTGATAAAAAAAATTAAAGTGTAATACTGAACAAAGAGTAAAGAAATGAAGCAAATATATGGCCAGTCAGTGGCATCTGGCGATTTTCCGTTGAATTCCAACCCAGAATATCAATGCCGAAATAGCTAAAATCATCACGAAAGAATCGGCATTTACCGAGGAAATGGTGGACATTTATTTTCTTAACTCATACTTGATAGATCCATCCAATCTCTAAAATTGGTAAATATGAACTTTGGTATCACATAGATATATCTTTGGAATATCGGCTTTATTTACGCAAAGAAGGATTGACTATATAGATTGCATTTTTTATCTTCTAAAACCTCCAATGCGTATTCATATTTTCGTTTATATGCATGATTCACTTACTTACCGCGTCAATAAGTCCTTTTTTTTACAAGGTGAGACGTACATAATCACACAACTGCTTCAAAATTAGTATCAAACATAAAATAACTATGTTTCTTTATTAACATAGTATAATCACAAAACTGCTTCAAAATTAGTATAAAACATCAAATAACTATGTTTCTTTATTATAAAACAATTTATTCACTCATAATAAAAAACACATACCTTTATGAATAATAAAAAGTCATTTCATCACATAATGCGCCAACCTTAATTACAGCAATACACACAACTTACTAATGATTTGCATAAATCAGTTTTCTCTTATTTAAGCATCTATAGTTAATGGACAGCATTACCAACTGAATGAAAAACTTTAAAATTTTAAACTATATGACTATGAGCAACTTCAGTTTCTGGATATGGGTTAAAATATATCTCACCATGTATAAAAAAACAAGGCAAAAGGTGGAACAGTTTTCAACCAACCAAGCCCCCAAAAGTTAAAGAACAATGCAATAGCAAAAATGATTAACCAGTCATACGTTCTTATTGGAAGTCGATCGAAATTACCTTCCTTTTAACTCTATTATTTGCTTAATTTAAATTTATAATGCTATATTCATAAAAAATTGTAAATAAGGCATTTTTAATGGCCACTATTGTCAACGCCAAATCAAATCACTAAAAATAAATTAATTGCAAACAAGCATGCCCATTTGCCTTAATTGAAGTCATTAATTTAGCTATGAATAATATACTTACAAAACCTATTCATTTGCATTTCAATTTCGATAATGTGTTACAAAAATTCTATTCAGTATTTAAAGAATTTTCGAAACGTTTTAAATATGCTTGAAGAATAATTTGAATAATTTTGAACATCTATAATATACTTACAAATCAAATCTCTTTTCCAGTGGAACCTTGATTGTTCTTCCATTTAAGTGAGTTATTCTTGTAAATAATTATCTGAAGCTAATTGTATTTGCTTATACCTGTGAACATCCAATTTAAACAATAGCTAAATAAAAATAAGTAAGAAATAAACGTATAAAGTTAATTAACTAAAGTTTCTTTGTGGATTTATCTAACAGTAATAAAAATCGATCGTTAAAATAAATCTTGCGAAGTTATTCTGAAGCTCAATTAAATATTTTCCCAATCCTCTTAAATTTAAAGGATCATTGCCACTAAAGGCGCAAATTTGTATGCAGTGTAATTACAAATAAAGTCACGTGTATCCTTTGGGAAATTGAGGTCAGATTTTTCTGTTCGAAATTAAACCTCTAGTATTAAAAGTAAATTTGTTAACAATAATATTGAATATTTAAATTGGATTTCAGTTTAATATTTGAAAGTTTTGTAATTTTATTTTTGATTTTATAAACTTCTTTATTGCGTATTGACTGGAAAATTAAAGATATTTCGTTGCTGAAAAAAAAGAATCAGTACAATTTGAAATAATTTAATAATTGTCGTCTAGCTCATTGCCTTGACATGAATGTATTTTTATGAAGCAGTTAAAACCTCGAAAATACGGACCTATATTAACCGAGGTCTTTGTTAACTTAGTTTTTAAAAGAAATTGTGTTTTTCAATAAAAACCACCGAATTTTTCAGAAAAAAAATGTCAAAGTTGGGAACGAAAATAAATTTCAATATGCGGAGACTTGAAGAACTCACACCGACCCAGCCTACCCGAACGGGTGCAATGCCAGTCAATGGAAAGCCCTTTAAAATATTATTACGGTGATGGAATTTTTAACAGCTCAAAGAATTATTTAGAGAAAAACGGTTATTAACCAAGGACTTTGTTAATCTAGTTATAAACTGAAATTGTATTTTCCATCTTTTAATAAAAGCCACCGAATTTTTCGGAAAAAAGTGTCAAAGTTGACAACGAAAACAAATTTCAAGAGGCGGACACTTGAACTCAAACAGATCTAACCTACCCGAACTAACTATGTTACTAACGCGAGATGGGGGTTTCTTTACAACTCAAGGAATTACTTAGAGAAAAAAAGCAGCATTTCATCTTTTAGCAATTCAGTAATAAAGTGAGAAATTACATGCACTTTGATAAAAAAATAACTTTTACCCTTTAAAGGGCCATTTTTTTCTAGTCATTTTATGTTAAAATATTTTTAGGCTTGAAATTAGAATAAGAAAAAGGATTCATTTAGCTTGTTTGATAAAAAATTTAATTTGATTAATTAATAATTAAGTAACAAAACAAGACATATCATTTTGTGTGAGATAAAGAACTGAAGCATCTAAGTTTCTGACTTACTAAAAAAATTTGTCAGAACTTATGCCAACCAACATAATTTCCTAAAAAGAGTGATAAATTTGGTGGGAAGCATACTTCCCACGGCCCTAGAAAGGGTTAAATGAGTTGAAAAGTTTCGGATTGCTGAGCGGTGGAAAATATTTGCTTTTTAAAAATCCTAAAGTAATCATTCAGAAAAAGTAGAAACATCAACAATATTCGCAAAGCCTCAAAACAAATTAATGTCTCAAAATCAAGTATAAAATGTTTGATAATTAACCCTTTGCGCTCGGAAAAGTAATTCGATGCATAATTCTTCATCTAAAACAAAAACTTGTTTATTGCTCTGAAAAATAAATATATATAATTGTTTTATGTTGAATTTTCCCGTTTAATTAATTTGCATCTTCTTACTACTCTGCAGGTATATTTAACAATCAAAATTAAATAAGTAAATAAAGAGTCTAAATAATGTACCATCTTGAATGGTGAGTGAGTTACCATCCGAGTGCAGAGGGTTAAGAAAAGAGCTGATTGAATGTTACTACGATGTAGTACTTGCGGAATTTTTATAATTTGAAATAAACAATTTTAGAAAAGAGAACCGAAAAAAAATATCATGATTTCAAATTTAGTTTCTACTTACATTTATTCAATATTATTATAGTTCTATTTAGTTCAGATAATCAAGATTTTACTGTATATATATATATATATATATATATATATATATATATATATATATATATATATATATATATATATATATATATATATATATATATATCTTAAAGAGGGTAAAATGTTTTTACTGACTTTTTTAAAAAAATGACATTTTGCCTATCAGGGTCAAATCGACCATTTCACTAATACGTCCATTTTCGGAAAAGGAAAGGTTCTATAAATCATTCCAATGGAGGTTGATGGGTTATAATATTACGTTTTTCTGAAACCACTTTTTGCGAGAAATTTTATTTATTTTTCTGCATTTTCATGAAATATGATGTTTTACCTGAGTTGTTCAGCTTAAGAGAGGGTCGACAAAGCTGGTAAAAATATCCATTTTTTCCCCCTTTTTCATTTTCGAAATAGGGAAAATTCTTTCACTTCAAAGATATATTTGATTTAAAGGTTTTGTTGAATTTGATAGGAATAAAAACTATAACGGTCAGTTTTTTTATGTGATTGAAAAATAGAAAAGCATTATAGAACATAACGGCAATAATCCCTATTATGTTAAAGATCATTTCTTGAATATTCTTAATATTCCTGACTTAATTACATTCTTAATGTTAATAATACATCTTGGTTAAGACAGGAAAAATTATTCTATAGATTCATCACAAGTACGACAGGAAGCATTTTTATGGATATTATCATTTTTTTACTATGAGCATTTTTATGCCTTTTATACAGCAATAAATATCGTTTGTCATTTAAGTTATACAACTTCCATCTATTTTATTATCTCAATTTTTCTTTTTCCAAAATTATGCGGCAATTTTCAAATAAACATTTTTTGAAGAAGAATTTTATAACTTTTTTTAGGAATTTTAAATACGAAATGTTAAAAATACATCTCGGTTACGAAAGAAAAGAATATTCTACGGTTTCATCATAAGTAGGGGATAATAACAGCATTTTTATACACCTTCCGTCTATTTTGTTATCTAAATTTGTCTTTTTCAAAAACTATGCGACCTATTTTTAAATAAGAATTTTTTTATGCAAATGATTGAAAAAATATTTTATTAAAATATTTTTTATGGTATAATGAAAATATTTTTTATGGTATAATGAAAATATTTTTTATGGTATAATGAAAATATTTTTTATGGTGTAATGAAAATATATTTTATCAAAATGATTTTATAATAAAATAAATATATATTTAATTAAAAAAAATTTATAATATGATTAAAATATATTTTATAATAATTTATGTATTTTAAATGTTTTCATTTATTTGATTGTTTGAAAATATAAAAATTCAATAATGCATATTATCAAATAGATAATGATGTATATTATTCGATAATGTATATTATCGAATAAATAATGATGTATATAATTCGATAATTTATATTATCGAATAAATAATGATGTATATAATTCGATAATGTATATTATCGAATAAATAATGATGTATATAATTCGATAATTTATATTATCGAATAAATAATGATGTATATAATTCGATAAGGAATATTATCGAATAAATAAGGATGTATATTATTCAATAATGTATATCATCGAATGAATAATGTATATTAAACAATAATGAATTAACCTGCAACGTCTTTTATTACACCAAGCCTATGCACATGTTTAAAGCTCTACTTTAATAATCATTGGCACATTTCTTTTAGGATTTTCTGAGTCAATTCACGCTTACGTTACTTTTAGTGTATCTGAAATCTCTTTAACTAGTTAAAATTTTGTTTTATTTGAAGGTTACTCAAGTAACATAATTTTCCTACTTGTGAATAAACTATTTTGAGAAACAAGAAGACAAAACAGAATATGACATCTTAATTTGACATTTCCACTCAGATAGTCTGGTATTCGCGTTTGCATACATTACATAACTACTATTTAAACCCGATTTTACCAACTTGACTTTGTCATTTTCCTAATTTGAAGAGAAATAGCAGATCAGACATATAAATTGGACAAAAGGAGTATTGCATGCCATCAGTGACTGCTCATCAGTTCAAAAACGAATATTATCTGTCTCTCAGGATAAGGTAGCTGAAAACTGAACATCATGAGACATCAGAAAAGTCTATTTTGATAATTTGGGAGATGTCAACATAGTCGTGTTTATTACAAGCTGTTATTTCTCTGTGGCTTTCTTACATTTTCCCTTCTCGGCATATGCAAAGCGTTTGTCTGAAGTCGAAAGTCAGCCGCCTTATCCTGACAGCCAGGGAATAGGGATTTCAAATAAATACATCTGGAATGCAAACATTCAGTACAAGGTATTATATATACTTCATTTTAGATTAATTATATTACTGCATGTATGAACTAAATTTAATGGAAATTAGCCGTCTGGAGCATTTGATAATTATTCATTCTAATAATATCAAATGGAAGTGATCCTTAGGAGAATTCTAGTTTTAATTCTTCTGTAATAAATAATATCCTGATTCCTCGTTTTCATTTAACATTCTACTCAAGTCTAAGTTGCGTTATTTCTATTCTATATTTTTATGAAAAATAATTCATAATGAAAGGAATAAAGATAAAATAATTATATGAGGTCTTAATTGTTATTGTGCATGTATAAAAGCAAATTGGATAAAGTTATGATTGATTAATACAAACAATCTTTAAATTGATTGAAGAAGGTTCTTTTTTTATCAAGTCTATTCGTAATATTTGTAATAACATATCAGTATGTGAGCGCGGGCTGTGTTCGTGCGTGTTTCTGTTCGACAGCACATGCATTCCGTTTTTTCCCAAGTTTCACTGATTCACTTTATGTATTTATCATTAGCAAATATCTAAAATGTTACGCTTAGAATTTGCTGTAACAAAGGCCTTTCCTGCTGGTTGATTAAAATGCTCCCATACTTTGTTATTTTATTACAAAAGAAAATAAATGACGAAGTCCAGTGCTTTTGACTGAGAGATTAAAGAAAAGAGCTGCAAGACAAAGGATTATTGATTGAAATGAAAGCAATACAGTATCCGAGAGCGATAAAATTATTGAACGTTTAGTTTTTAGTTCTAGAAAGAAATAATTATAACCAGATCAATTGTGAAGTACTTCATAATTTTCTTTTCTTTCAAAATACAATACATTCTCCAAACCTCTTTACAGTGTTGTTTATGTTGTTACTTTCCAGAGTCCCTTTTTTAGTCTGTTGTGCTGCATAAACAAATATATTGACCTTGCCCTCTTTTACCAACGGAAGACTAACCACATGGAGTTCTTCAAACTTTTAACTTTTTTTCTTTCTTCAGTAGAAAAATGATTAATTAACTAATATTTCTGCCAACTTCCAGCCAGAAATCTCATTCATCATTTTCTGAAAAGCTCTTGAATCAAACGGTAGTAATTTTTTGTTGCTGTTGCTTTCTTTGTATCAGTATTGAACTTTATTCAACAATCAGTTGAGTTTATTTAAAATGCAACGGTATCAGTATTGTACATTATTCAACAATCAGTTGAGTTTATTTAAAATGCAACGGTATCAGTATTGTACATTATTCAACAATCAGTTGAGTTTATTTAAAATGCAACGGTATCAGTATTGTACATTATTCAACAATCAGTTGATTTTGCTTAAAATTCTTAGATAATTTAGATAAATCCCGTTTGAACAAAACTACAGGATGCTGATCAACTTGTATTTTGCAAGTTGAAAACAGAAATTAGTTAAAAGTATCCACTCAATTATTGCATTTAGAAATTTCAATCTCATTATAATTTTCAAATATATAAATGAAAACCTTATCTTAGATATTCTTGTATCATATTAAAACTTAGGAATAAAGAGATGCTATTGATTTTAGCTATTTAACAAGACTTTTATGTATTGAAAAAAATATTTATGTTATTTCAATAAAAAAAGAAAATAACTGTATGGCTGTTAAAAACTTTTTTTAGAAAAAAAATGGGGTAAATAATTGCATAGCTGTTAGAAATCCGAAGCACTCAGAAAAATATTTAAGATTGCTTTTAGCGCTCACTAAATCGTAACATTTCTTGTTCAGCAAGCATTCTATTATTATATTTCGAACATATCAAAATACATTTTGTGAATTCTTAAAAAAATACTTTTACTAATTTAGTTAAAACTTATTGATTTTCCATGTAAATTTGTTTCTCGTACTTGATGTTTGATTTTAGATGTTTTATTAAGTTACTCATACCCTTCGGGAAAGTCAGTTTCAAAACAAACAGAAGTTGAGTCTCAATAAAATAAGATACATTCAACACATTTCTTTTCTTTTCCTTTTTGTGTATGTCGAATATTTCTTTCTTTTAAGAAAGGTATATTCAATTTATGAATGCAGACTTTAATCGTCAAGTTAAATATATAACTCGACTCCTTTCTTTCCTCTTTCGTTCTTACTGTAATTAATAAAGCAAAATTTGGAGAAGGGATAAAATGTAAAGGTAGTAATTTGAAAATAACAGTAAAGTTGTGAAAGGTTTGAACAGACGTTTCTTCAAAATTACTTTATAATTTTTATTCCAAACAATTTTTTTATTATTTTATCTCGTTTTCAGCAAAAATTGAAAAGATAGGATATATATTCCCTAACTGAAATGAGTGCCTTATAATCTCTATTCTAGTCCTTATAGTCTCGACTGGGATCTTTCTATAACCTTTCCGTTTCAGACCTTTTTTTTTTTTCATTGAAACTTGTATTTTTTTTATAATTTTTTTATTCTTTTATAATAATTATTTTTAATAATAACTTTTATAATAATAATTTATAATAATTAATTTCTCTTGCACCCAACGAGACAATCTTTGTTATCTGTACAATTCTGTAAATCTCGGATTTAATATATCCCTATTGGTATTAAATGACCATTTCATGCTGTGTTTGACAGTCACTACGCAACTATAAGCCTTTTGGATGGTATTTGCTTGCCAAACATCCTTGAACAAAGCTTGTCTGTGAGGATCAGAAAATAATCGTTCAAAAAGCCACTCGATTGTTCAACTCCGGATTGAGAAAGTTTGCACGACTTCTTTGCCATTCTTTGGATTAGTGTAATCTTTAAGTCCTTTCCTTCTTCAAAAATGGGGACAGAAACGTAATACTCTAATATTTTCTGATACTTTCAAATCCAAAACAGCTGGAAAGGATCTCTATAGAGCACTGCGGGTTTTCTTTTCTTTTCTTTTTTTTTCATATTTATTTTGAGGGTAATTCGGATGAAAAACTAAGAATAACATCTATAAAAACTCGACAATGCAGTTTCTGCATTATGGAATAAATAAAAATGCTCACAATACTCAGAAGAGTGGAAGAAAATAGAGATTGAAATAGAAATTTAAAATATACAAAAATTGTTGTAGATATCACTTGGCCTTTATTATTGCAGATCCATAACCAAAAAGTTAATTTGTTAATTAAACTAAATGCATAAAAGTCTTCCCTCGACTGGCTCTTATAGTTAATTGCACAACAATATGCTATCTTTTTGTTAAGTTTCGTAGCATAATAAAGAAAATCGATGGTCCATTTTATATCTTCCCATTGAAAACTTGCACCCAAAGTTTTACGCAAATTTTAAATATGGGTGTCAATATCTACAATAATTTCATTTATGTAACTTATTGTAATTTGATGTAATATTTTCGCATATCCACAAATAGACAAATATGTGAATATTTATCCACTATAGACCACTTCAGATATTCAATCCTTTGGCTGATTTTGTCCGAATCTGGTAGAAGTATACAATTTTTGAACAAAGATCTTAAACCAAATTTCATTTTTCTAGCTCATTGTGCTTTTCAGTTGTTGCCTTCTCTTACAGACAAAAATTATTCACTTCTCAGACAGACAAACATGATTCAGTTCTCAGATAGGCAAATATGATTCATTTCTCAGATAGACAAACATGACTCACAAAACGTTTTTGTGATTCATGGAAATCTGATTCATCAAAATCTCAAGCCAAATTTCTATGTGTTTTCGCACGAAGTACAAAAAGACATAAAAAAATATCTCGCATATTATTACGGAGCTGAATAAAGTATTAGAAAGCCTACATTCTTGTTGCTCACTATGCTGTTTCAACAAAATATCCATTTATACAAAGGAATTGTCCATTCTTGACTCACACATAGGCATTTGTTATTGGAGCAATCCGTCCATCAATAAACAGTATTCCAATGAATGTCTAATGTCAGTTCGGCACTTTTTATAGAATGCCCATATTTTAATTCTCAACGCATCCGCTGTTTTAATTTTTCTCGCATTATTTCAAATGACACCCTTCATAGAATGCCTAATCCTCAACTTTTTACCTTTTTTAAAATGATTGAATTTTTTTTCTAACTTAATTGAATGTTGTTCTTTTTTTTTGTATTTTAAAGTCTATATAGTCTTTTATGCAGATTGACAAATTGATTGCTTTCAATATATAACAGGAATTTTAATTAACCTTTTAAGATACAATCATACTCTTTTTTTATGGACCATATGTTCGCACACACCATATGTTTGGCGTCGTATAATTAAAAATGGGTTTTGCGCCAATAATTCCCATCAAATCAAATCTTTTGTTCAAAAAGATTACAGTCAATTTTTTTTTCATTAATTCCACTGAATGCCATGCCATATTTTCTGTCAACCCTTTACTCTGTTTTCATTATCACATAACTAAATTATTCAGAAGCTTTGTTGTCATGTTTTTGTTTGGTAATTCTAAGTTGCTTGGATCATTTCGCAATACATCGTTCTCTGTTATGTTCAAATCTGAACTATTGAGTCACGAAAGCTTTCAAAAAATGTTTTCTGTTGCTAATACATATTATTTTTTCGAATAATTATGATGAAAAATAAAATCACAGCTTTAGAAAAAAAAGATTTTAACCATTTCATTACTCTTCATTTCAAAACGCTTTCATGCTTCTTATTGACGGTTCAATAACAGGCCGTCACTAGGGCAACATATTTCAAGTTTACGTAAATATGAGTCCAATGATAAATATTTATGAATACTTATTTTCTGTGGTTTTTTTTTTTTTTTTTTTTTTCTTTTTCTTTTGAAATTGTAGTTAAATATTTTAAAAAATACACAAAAAGAACTTTCATTAGTAAACTAAACAAATGATTTTTCTGTTTTAAAAATTGCCCACGTTTTAATCTTCAGATTAAAAAAATACACAAAAAGAACTTTTATTAGTAAACAAAACAAATAATTTTTCTGTTTTAAAAATTGTCCACGTTTTAATCTTCAGATTAAAAAAATACACAAAAAGAACTTTTATTAGTAAACTAAACAAATAATTTTTCTGTTTTAAAAATTGTCCACGTTTTAATCTTCAGATAAAAAAATACACAAGAAGAACTTTTATTAGTAAACTAAACAAATAATTTTTCTGTTTAAAAATTGTCCACGTTTTAATCTTCAGATTAAAAAAATACACAAAAAGAACTTTTATTAGTAAACTAAACAAATAATTTTTCTGTTTTAAAAATTGTCCACGTTTTAATCTTCAGATTAAAAAAATACACAAAAAGAATTTTTATTAGTAAATTAAACAAATAATTTTTCTGTTTTAAAAATTGTCCACGTTTTAATCTTCAGATTAAAAAAATACACAAAAAGAATTTTTATTAAGAAACTAAACAAATAATTTTTCTGTTTTAAAAATTGTCCGCATTTTAATCTTCTGATTTATTATTTTTCAAACTCTCTACAAAAAGTCACCATTAGAAAAAAATCAAAATTTGATTTATTTAATGATTAACTGATAATTATATTCTAAAAATATTTTAAAAGTGTAATATTATTGAAAACACACATGTGCACAAAATTCCAACATACCAGAATTTGAGTGAAAAGTAAATTAGAATATTCAATCGTTACTAATAGAAAACAAGTCAAGTGGACCATAAACAAAAAAGATAAGTTGCGGCTTGGTAATAAGATATGAGCTTTGGTACAGAAAAATTCAATGTTCGTAAAACAAGTTGACTAGTAATCCGCGTCATATAGCTGGTGCATATGAAATCTGATCTTGAGAATCAAACGTCTTACACTAAGGTTCGAGGAAATTGAGAGAAGGAGCATCCGATTCAGTTCTCATCCTTATCCTCAAACCACGACTCAGAATTACAAAATTCGTCCAAAACTAGCTCTAATGCTCTTTAAAATGGGGTGTTAATATTTTTAAATTAAGCTTCATTATAAATACAAGTTAAAATTCGATAATAATTAAATTATATAAGATACTTCTTGCTTTATTAGATAGTAATAGTAATTTGGTTATAAATATTAGAAAGTTCTTTTCGGAGCCTTTTCTTTAGTGAGGGGAAGATTTACACATTCAAACACAGAGACTGTTATCTACTGACCACTTTTATTTAAGTTGACTTATTTCATGTTTATAAAGAGGAAGTTTAGAAAATGATTTTTTCATTCACTCCCTAATTTGTTAGGGTTTTGAAATTTCATATATTTGTGCACTTTCGATAACAATATATTAGGATATTATTTTCAGAATTGAAATGACAAATTAATTATTAATTAGAGTTAGGTTCCATACTGGTGGCTCCATCTGTTAGTGAATTTGAAGAAGAATAAATTTCAAAATCAGAAAGGGAAAATAATAAAATTTAAAAAAGAATCTTAATAATGTGTTTTAAAATTTTTCTCTTCATTTATCATGTATTACCCCAAATGGTTTTACAATTATGTAATTTTCTCACAAAAGTCATTTCATATTTTCAAAATTCATTTCCAAGTTCTAGCAAGTTACTTTTCTGACTATTCTTTTTTTCTTTTTCTTTTTTTTAACCTTCTTGTATGTTCTAGGATTAAATTTATTCTTACCACCAGAGGTTCTCCTCAAGCCAACAAATAGTTCAAAACAATTGGAAAATTTAAAAACCATTGGTTTGTGCCGGAAGAAGTATTTTTCTTGCAAAAAGTTATACCTGTCTTTCGAAGAGCAAGAGTTTTTATCTGGTCGAAATGCGAAAAGAAAAAAGTCAGCAAAATACTTTAAAAATAAATAAGTTAAAATTTTCAAAACTTTTGGTGATCTATCAAACCATGAAAAGCTAACGAAAAGAAAAAAATAGCTTTCTACTAGAATTCCTCTATTTTTAAAACCCTCTATAAGAGTTTTTTTAATATTTATTTCCTAGAATATACGGTAGTTATGTATTTATTACATTCTTTTGCAAGATTGGTTGCACAATGTTGAAAGTCTGATATTGCAGTATCGGTGCTTTTATTTTTTCATGTCTACTGAATTTCTCGGCTATTTTTTGAACACAGCAAAAAAAGTTATCAGGATGAGAGATATTTTATTACTGATTTATTACCAAGCATCAGTCAAATATCAAATAAATCATCGATTTAATTACGGTTGGTTTATTTTATGATAAGCAACAAAATACAGGGATTTCTTTGTTAGTGTATAAATAAATTGTTGATTCTCGCCATGAAACTTTATTTTTATTATGGTATAGCGTACATATTTCTTACTGGAATTTTTGGCTGATGTTTTGTTATTTGAGTTATTTTTTGTAACTACCTTATTTCGTAGCTAAGGGTATAACGTGTTTTAATAAATTCGGTATAATCCGTTTACTATAGTTCATGTTACTTCCCTGGCTCTACGAGACGCGATTTTAAAATTAAAGGTCTTTACCGATAACCCTATATATGTGTGTGTGTGCACTGATATTTTAAAATCTTATTTAATTCTTAAGATAAAAAATTAATTTTGTCTGTATTAACTTCATTCTAAAATGTTCTCTTGTTTCCTGATCCATTTCTCACTTTTTATTAAATAAATTCTATATAGTGAGGAGATAAAAATCCTTAATTCTTACAACGTTCTTTTAAAGAAACCTAAAATTCTCTTTCCTAAATCGACACGTGTCAAAGAAATCCCGATCAAGATCTCATAGTAAAAGCACTGAAGGGAAGCACTGAATTTTGGTCTCTTCTGCTCCTGCATCACGATGTAGACTGACTTATTTCTTAGCACTTATTCTTTGTACATAAATTATGTTTCCCGTAGTGAAATAAAGCAAAGTTTAAAAGTTGACACAAATTTCTTCTATTTGGCTACGCAACTGCTAATATATATATATATATATATATAATGATATTTTAATTCTAATTTCAATTTAATTAATTTCCAAGATTTTATCTTAATTTAGCCCATAGTAACTTCATTCAAAAAATATTCTCTTATTTCGTGATCCAATTCTACTTTCGGTTTAATTAATTCCTCTGTAAAACTAATGCGCCATCAGTACTACGTATCAAATGAGAATGACACTTTCGTTGTCCTTGTCAGAGGTCAAAACATGTATTCCATCTGCACGTAGCCGGAAATCCTATGTTATATAAGACTAGTGATCATTTTGTTTCGCGCTCTTCTTTACTTTTGCTTTTGTGACGAGCTGCGTCTGCTTGTAAATAAATTGCTTTCCCGAGATGGATATTAAAGAGAGAATAAAACGAAATTAAAAATACAACGTCTCGTCTATGTCTTCAAACCTGCACTCTGCTCCAACCAAAATAATGTTATATATATATATATATATATATATATAATCTTCGCAATAATGGGCCTTAAAAACTAAATAGGAAAGTTGATAATATGCTTAGGTTTAAGCAATCAAATATGCAATGCAGAATCGGTAAGTTCGATAAGGCAGATAATCATATTGGAAATACTATGCAACACTGTACGTTATTTAAGACACTTCACCAAACCCAGACATGAAACTTTACTAACAGGGTGTTTAGCGGTAGGTAAATAGCTACTGAATAAATATTTGTATAGCTCACTATGTTTGAACTATAATAGTTTAATGCAAACCGGATACACGAAATCCTTTCAAGGATAGAATCGATCATTATAACTAATTAGAAAGCCAGTCTTCTAAGTTAAATATTAACATCGACATAATGTCAATTCTAATGCCTTAATATGCTTCAAAATGTTGTTTAGAATTAAATTAGATAGCAATTATTATATTTGTTTGCAATACTTGTTTCATAATATTTAAATTTACATTGATTTTCTATACATTACATTCAATGTGCTTTCTTATACTATTTTAAAATAAAAGTTTCATGTTGATATATTACCTTTCCTTTCTTTTTTGAATTCTTTCATATTTTTACTTATTTGTTTTTTTTCTACTTAATAAGCTAAATACAAATTTTTGAAACAAATATTAGTAAGTTTACCTTTTAATAGACTGCGTATGTAATTCGTAATTGAATTAATAACTGAATGTTCAAGGACAAAAAAATTATTCATATTATGAAGTCTAAATAATTACAGGAAATAGACTGTATATACAATCCGTAAATGACTTAATAACTAAATGTTCAAAGACACAAAAAAATTATTCGCATTTCATATTATAAAGTCTAAATAATTACAGGAAATAGACTGTATATACATAGTTACAGTTCGTAAATAAATTAATAACTGAATGTTCAAGGCCAAAAAAAAATATTATTCGTATTCAATATTAAAAAGTCTAAATAATTACAGGAAATATAATAATTTAAATAAATGCTTGAGTTCATTTACAGCTTTTCAGATTGATCAGTTTACTCATGCTTATTTAGCCTTTCAAGTTTATTTTTAGAAATTTGAACCCACTCTTCTTGTAGAAGTATCTCTGTCTTTTAAAATAAACACCAAAGGTCTTCTTGGCGTTCGAAAAACATGGATCAGGCTTTTCATTTTTATGTTTAGAGAACTAGAGGAAGTCACGTGGTACCAGATCTGCTGAACAAGCAAAATACACGAGGTTTTTCTTTTGCTCCAAAAACTCCTTTAGTTTCTCCAGTGTGAGAGGAAACAATTCCGTGGTGAATCACGAGTATTCTCGTCTTGCTCGAGTCCTAAAGCAAGCATCCAGTGATAGGCTGACATCACCGAACCTATCAGAAGCGATTATCTTTTATCGGGAATAATTGGCTTACTGGATTAATCGAAAATCTAAAAGAAAGAAATAATCTTTTTCTTTTTCTATTGCTTATTGTTCTTGTGATTTCATTGGAAGGTGATTCCTTTTGATTTCCTTTTTTGACCTTTTCTTTTTAACCATGAAATGACTCCACTGAGTTAAATCCTGAATTGGATCGTGAAAGAAAAGAAAAATAAATCTTTTCTCTAAGCAGTTGAATTAACCTTTTATTATGCATTTAACAATTAAATTGAATAAAAAATTGCTTCTAAAAACACACTTAGGAACTTTTTAATTTTCTACTTAGTAATATTTAATCTAGACTTCATTATTATGAATATTCTTAAATATTTAATCGTGGTCATTTAGGAAGGGTTGAGCGTAAGACATTAAAATTAAATTTAATTAATTAACTAATAATTAGAAATACATATTTTTTTAATAAAAATTTTTAATGCGTAGATTTATCTCGCGTCAAAGAAAGTTTCTTTTTTCACCAAGATATCTTAGTTGATAACATTCTTCCTAATTTAGAGAATGATATTTTGTACAAGATGATAAAGGAAAATGTGCTCTTGTATACAATTAGCATGTATATATTACGCTTAAAGCTATTAATCGATGAATATGAATAATAAACGTAAATGTGATTAATCGATTTATCACATTAATCGGATAGTATTAGTATTAACCGTAGTCATTATTAATAATAACTTATAATCATATTGACCATAAAATATATATTGCAACATAATTATGGATATAAATATCTTGGGAACACTGATAAAAAATTATATTATACCATGAATCTCTGTTTTCTTCTTTTTTGCATTTAATACATGATTTTTTGTGTAAAGATCATGAGACACATATGGTAAAGAATATTCAATAATTCATATTGCTCCTGTAGCACTTCATAAACTTCTTTCAGAGATTATACATACAAAAGTACTAGAGGTTCATACTTTTTAGTATGAAGCTTTTCCTAAACTTAATCGTAAGCTCTTTTTTACAGTAATCATTGGGCTTAAAACTAAACCAGACTCTAAGATATCGATATTTCGTAATATTTATAAGAATCATGTTTCTCAAATCCGTACACATCGAGGATTAGATATTTCCATCAAGTAAATTTTATGATCTATTTTATTTGCTATAAGAGAAAATCTGTATGAGCTTCTTTAATGCACTACTTTGTAGAAAAATTGGCTAATAACAGCAGTGCATCTGAGAGAAGAAGGGTACTGGAAAATCTTATATACCATGCATAATTATTTCGTTTACAAACATATGTAACTCGGAGTTTTGAAAGATATTTCACTAATAAATATTAATCTTTTCTAGGAAACAATCATAGACAACTCCATAGTATAGACAACTCACACTGACGCAGAATAGCTAAGAAATTCGAGATACTAAATAAAGATATTAAATGGATGAAATGCAAAAACTTTCATTCATTTCTGGGTCAGGTTTGCATGTCTTGATCGATTTCAAACCATTCATGCCACAAAGAAATTTGATAATGCGAAATACAATATTTGTCCAAAAAATATCCAAATTTATTTTTTAATTCATGTTAAGATATGACAATATCGCATTCATTTTCTTCAAAATAGGCCTCTTAGGCTGCCTTATAATAAATACTCTTAACAGTTCAACCATTGTTGATGGCAGTCCTAGAATGAGTCTTTTAGGATGGTGTGCAGTAAGTCTGTGATATTGAGTAATGAATTCTCTTGATTGAAACCTTGTCCTTTCACGGATATTTTCTGTTTAAGAGAAAACCAAAAATCCCACGGAAATATGGCAGAAGATTGATGAAGCAAGGGTAAATTGTGTTAGACCAAAAAAATTTGCATCGTACCCATAACTGAACCCTGAAACCTAGAACTCATTATCATTCACCACTTTTTTGACGAAACTGGGATCACTTCTGAAAGTCTCCAACAAGCTTTGTGAAATCTCCAAACGGAGTTACTGCTACTCAATCGTTAATAGCTTTGGTGGGAGCTTTGTTGAGATTCTTTAAAAGATAAATTCTTTTGAAAAAAGGGAAAGAACTTTTCCAGTGTAAATATTCAAAACGCCTCCAAATTTTCTGATTCAACACCCTACACAACGGAATCCTCACATAGTCAATGGCTATCTCAAAACTGATCATGACGACTTACCAGATCGTTCTTCATTAGAATTGGGTAACACTGTACCAACTTGATATTTTCTATCAGACAGAGACTAAACATAATAAGAGTATCAAATAATTAGTATCAATTTTTGGAATCGATTGATAATCTTCTCGACCTCATTCGTTTTCAATCAGGTGAATACTATATCAATCTGATACTATTAGGTCAATGTAGCCTATCAGACAGAGACTAAGCAGAATAAGAGTATCAAATAATTAGTATCAAATTTTGGAATCGATTGATAATCTTCTCGACCTCATTCGTTTTCAATCAGGTGAATACTATATCAATCTGATATTATTAGGTCAATGTAGCCTATCAGACAGAGACTAAGCAGAATAAGAGTATCAAATAATTGGTATCAATTTTTGGAATCGATTGATAATCTTCTCGACCTCATTCATTTTCAATCAGGTGAATACTCTATGAATCTGATATTATTAGGTCAATGTAGCCTAATTCACCGTACTGCCTCAATGACTCAATGAGCATATGTCATGTTTTTTTAACTATATGTATAATTCCAAGTCATTTTTATCTTTTACCCTTTGCAATGGTGCACATACCACTGAAGAATCCCCAACTTTTCATTTACTAACTATATCAACAAAGCCTCTCCATTCGCCTCTTGCCCCACCTATCAATCACAGACAAAATCAAGGTCATTGGCATATTGTCATCAATATATCTTCCAAAGAAACCAAATCTCTATTTGAAATCATATTCTTATTAGTTTCAGCTACCAGTATCAGGGGAAAAATCGTTTTCTGACTGTATCAAGCAGAAAAATATCAAGTAATAGTATTTGATACAATCGAGAATCAGGATCAACTGTACCTGATACAGAAAAACTGGGTATCATCCCAACCTTACTATCAACTCCCCACAGATGGGCTCCCATCTCTTCTTTATTTAAGTGGTAGCAATTGGTAATATCTGTTACCTTTTGGGAGCGTTCCCACTTGAGAATTGCCAAGCTTTGCACAGTATTTAACGAAACTGCGTTATTCAAGTTTTTGTTCCTTTTTTTTTTTTTTTTCAAAAATAAATGTCCGACAACGCTTACTTACTTAAATTATCAACTGTCTGTCGGCGAGTGAGGGCTGCTGCGGGAATGAAAAAAAAATCAGGAATATTCATTAGTGTCACCTTTGTGCTTGCCACGCGTACCTAGCTTGATTAATGCACAAAAATAATGAAGTTCGAATACTTTCTGAAGAAACATTAGTTTGAAAGTACTCTTGAAAATAAAATTATAAAACATTTCAGTGATCTCAGTTTGGATTTTAAAAAAAAAAACAAGTTCATTTAAAGTTTCAAAATCAGTTAGCATTAATAATAAAAAATAACGTTTTGTACTCTTTTATTAAGCCTTAAATGCCTGATGTTACCCCATTTTGTCTTTTAAAATATTATGAAAATAAAATTACAGCCCTAACGGGTATTGTTGTCAATAAGATAAATATTGAAATATCTATTAAATCAATTTACAACATATAGATGGCACCGCGAGAGCTGATGAAAAACGTAAATAGATTTTCATTTCTGGTTGCATATCATTTTTGTTATGTTTGTATATTTAAAAATACCCTATTTTTTTCTGAAACGTTGAAAATAAAAATTTCTTCCTGAATATTAAGGTATTTATGGCTGTATTTATCTGTTTTTGAACATTTCACTGTCAAATATTTATAGTAGACTGTGTGTTGCAATTAGCAGCATAAAGCTTCGTAAATCATAGAGAATTCTGCACTTTTAGTTTTAAATAATAAGGTTCGAATGAATTTAAAAATTAATGATAAAGTTTTAAAATTTGAATGTAATATATTTTATATTTCAGAAATAATAAAGTTTTGAAATTTGAGTTTCATAACTTTTTATTTTATATTCAGGATTAGTTTTTAGACAGAGATTTGAATTTAGGTATTCAAAGTGTAAATCTGTACGTGCCATTTTTTTTTTCTTTAAGTCATTCATCTGCTGTAATTTTTACGATATTTCTCACCTGGTATTTTTCGAAATTCCTCAAAAATGGTGTTTGACTGAAAATTAAATAAAAGAATTCAATAATAACTGGTGAAATAAGGAAGACGTATGACGTATGCATCCATATTCAGAATAAAATATATTTGCTCTATATTCGGAGTAAAAAATTGAGGTGAAAATTCTCAAATTGCAAAGGATGCACCGAAATGAAATGTGAAAAATGCGATGTTGGATTTTGTTTTAATAAAAATTTTAACTGTTTCGGAAAATGTCCCATAATTTTTAACTAATATTATTTGTCATTATTATAAAATAAACACTTTTTTGTATTCCTGATTAATTTTCTGATAGTTTGCAATAAAATTTTGTTTTGGTATTAAAAATGAATTATTTTCAAAAGTAATTTGGGAAATCATAATTCTTATCAGAGTTCTTAAAATTCAGCTGTGTAGTCTAGAATCTTATCAAGGATTTTTTTCCCCAATTAAAATCTAGTGAAGTCGATTGACAAAAAGCCAGCTTTTAGCATGAGCCATATTTTTAGTCTAAGGGATGTGATTTTTAAAACATTTTCTCATGATTTTTTTCAGTAAATGAAACTCAAAAAAGATTTTTAAATCAATTTTTAAAAAATCGTCTGTTAAATGTTAAACTGACATGTTTTATTCTTTTTTTCTATAGTTGATTTTTTTTAACTCAATTCCTCGAGTGGTAGAGTTTTCCACTTGTGTTTTCTTGATGATAGTAAAGTATTTTAATATTAAAAAAAATGTTTTTATTTTCAATAAGAATAAAGGTGCTTTAGACAGAAATCCTTTTTATGCTACATTTCTTCCTTTTTCTATTCACAATTGCGTTTTCAAAAACAATGATGCTAATTTTTCCATTTGTATATTTTATTCAAAGGTCATTTTTCCCCATAATTGTATAAAAAATGTCATCTCCTCCAGGTTTACTGGGAGGCAGGAGAGGAGAGGGGAGGGGAGGGGAATCCCCGAGGCCTGCCGTCCCAAAATAAATAGGGGGAGGAATATTGAGTGTGTAAGGAGGCTCACATGCTGTTACTTTTCCCTGGGGGTTGGCTGGGCACTCTGCAACCGTGATTATTTTAACTTTAGTTGTGTATTTCAGACAGCCGTCTATTCTCGATTAGAATCAGGTACTTCTATGCATTTCTGTAAGGTAATTCAAAAGAAATTATATGCAATAAATAAAACAATATATGAAATAAAACAATATTGATTCATTTGTTTCGAGTATAAAAAAATTTCGTAGAGATAATATTATCATTAAAAAAACTATGCCAACCTTCTGATATAAAAAGAAAATGCTGTAATATGTCTCATGCCTTTATTGTTACAATTAATACATGAGGAAGCTCTTTGACAGTTATTTTTTTCTTTTCCTTCCTTTTATCGTTATTATATGAAAGAATCTATTGTTACCAATGCAATGTAATAACCCAAATTGGACTTTAAAGAACGGGAAGATTTTTTACTATTGTATTTGCTTAAATAAATATATTTCCATGTTGAATGATTTAATGATTAAAATCCTCTGTTTAAAAGGAATTGTTGAATCCTTTATTTCGAGCCGCTGATTCTTCTGAAGATCCACAGAGAATTCCGATAACAGCTCTAAAGCAGCTATTTTTACTTCAGTGCTGCCATCTAGTGTCAGATTTGATGACTTCAAATTATACAAGACAAGAATGATAACGATTAAATATTATAACTTACAAACGTTTCCTAGCACTTTCTACCAAATCTTTTAGACTTTCTTTAACAATAGTTTAGAATTTTATCAATGGCTAATAACTAAAATAATTATATTCACGTAATTTGTTTCTTGGGAAACTTTTTTCTTAACAGGCAGTATAACAATTCGTTTGATACTGAAAATAAAATTTCAATTTTTGAAATTTTTTTGTGACAGGACTGTACTGCAGGGACGCAAATAATACATTTACAATGATGATAACATCTATATATTTACTTTAAATACGTCTTAGAGAAGTAACCTAATAGAAGAGAATGTAAGTAATATGTAGTAATTCTGGAAGAAAGTTTTTATGGTGACTTAGTGACAGAGGTTATAACTGCCCGTGTATCAGTGTTAGGACGCGCACCATAAGGACAAAACATCAGTGCTTTTAATCATTTGTTACAGTAAAATATCATGAGAATGTTTTTAAAAAATGCCATTTCCTGAGTACCATTTACCCTTGGTGTATTTGTTAGATATATTGGTGTTTGTATTTTATTAATTAATTAAATTGAAATTCGCCAAGTGCCTTCCCCACCAACTCTGCCTCCGGGTATAATCTTTTTGCTCTGAAATTCTTCCTTTATGAAACGTATACATAATCTATTTAGTAGTAAAGAGGACTGTAAAACAGTTCTATGTTGTTGTTGTTTTAATTTTTTAAATAGACTTATATGATTGATACTCTTAATATGTACAATATATTTTAGATGATATCCGATATACTAGAAACGAATTTATCGTTTCGGTAAATAAATATTGTATCAACTTCAAAAGTCAGAAAGATTATAAATATAAAAAAAATGGTAAACATAATAGAGTGAAATAATATTATTATAATATAAAATGACAAATATTTTTAAGTGACAGGTGTTCATTTTAATGTTTTAAAAGATAAGAAGTTGAAATACGTTTTGCATCAAAACCATTTTATAAAAATAGTATTTAATAATCACTATTATCTCTATTAGTACAAAATGTTCTAAAATATTGCTACGATATCCTTAAGATTTTATGCAGCATTCAGAAAAGTGAACAACATCATAAAAATATCAAATAATATCTTATGCTTCATCCGATGTCCGCAAAGCTAATAAGTCTATGTTTCTATGTTTTACTGCAGGCAGTGAACCACGCAATACTGCATGGCATCTAAATCCATTTTTGTTTCAGAATTATAACCGCTACAACAATGACCCCAAATTTTTGCCGGATGAATAGTTCAATTACTGCTTCGACCAAGAAGTAACAGAAACTTGTAAAATTTACCAACGAGAAACGAATACATGTTGTTCTGAGCTATCACTTTTTTTAAATGTCATTTGAGATACTATAACGAGGAAATAAATAAAAGATTTTATTCCTTATATATAAAGATATATATAAGGAATAAAATAAAATTATCAATAAAGGATAGATGGTTTATCTTTAAGGAATAAACCTCCAAAAGATTAGCATATAGTATGTTTTATATAGCCAAGATAATATAAACTTTATAACTACTTTGCATTTTTTAAACTTTACTTTTATTATTTTTATAAAAATGGAATCTTGTAATTGAATTTAAGCATAATTGATTGCTGTTCTAAGATTTTTGAATGTTATTCATTATGGAAGGAATTACACATTTAAATTTTTTTACAATTTATTTACTAGTTATTTAATTTTTTTAATTAAAAATACATTTAATAATATTTATGATAATGAGTTATAAACTGCATATTAAAAAACAGAAGGTTCTTAAAATTCTTTTTAGAACATTTATTTTCTTTTGCTTTTTAGCAAGTTCAATTTTCAAAAGTTCGAATTTAAAAACTGTTCTTATTGAATTTATTTTTATGTATGTTGCAACAATTTAACTCACGCACACATACATATTCTATATAAACATTGCCACAATGGATATTAAGATACATTAATAAGCAAAGTTCTTCGGAAACCACTGAAAACCATCTGTTACGTCAGATCCCTATAACGTAATATCATGACATCGGTCCTTTTTATCGACCCTTTCAAAATTTAATTCCCGTAATCTTCACCATATCAAATTGATCGGCTATTGTCGATAGTTTTCGTGGGCCTCTAAAAAAATTATTTACCTGCTTTCTTAATTTTAGGTATTCCCTGCTTCTAAATTAGGAAAAGACTACAACAAAATTGGCGCTCTCTTTCTGTGTTTTGACGTTTACCGTTGATGGCGTAAACTTAGCGAGAAGCAAAAAATTCTTTTTAAATCTTTGTTTAAAAGTTTAATCCGCATCTCTTTCATACTTAACATTTGAAGATTTAACCCTTCCTAGCACAATAGGAACTATACTTCCCACAAAATTCATCAATTTTTATCTGAACTTATGTAGATTGGCATATGTTCTGACAAATTCTTCAACAAGACAGAAACTTAGATGTTTCAGTTACTTATCTTTCACAAAATGGTGAGTCTTTATTTGTTATTTAGTTATTAATTAAACAAATTAAATTTATATGAAAAGCTTAATGGATCACTCTTCTTAAGCCGATCTCAATCCTAAAAATACATTAATATACGATGGCTAAAAAAATGGCCTTTTAAAGGGTTAATAAAAATAGCTAATGATAAAAAATTATACCATTCTCTTCCAAACAGTTTATACAATTACATTAAGTGCATACCAAAACGCTAGTGATGATGGCAGAATTTACAAAGGCTTTATTAAAAGGATGTGAACCCCTCTAGTCTAAAACAAATGTCGTCCATACACATAAAAACATCTAATAATGTTTACACCTAAAAAAATATGTTTCTGTAATGTAACTGATCCCAAAATTCCAAATATATTTCCAAAACAATTTCGATGGGAAATTTGACATATTATATAACATAAAAAAAGACTAAGATATTCTGTATTTATATAGCCTCTGTCACAATCAAAACATAGAAGTGAGAAGACAAAAGGCTATAACATACAAATCTTAAATGAATGGCAGTCACCATCACAAAGGCGGTCTTTCTGTAAACGTTGAACCTCATAAAAGCTTTTTGTAGTTATTTTAACAGTAGTTTTGATACAGGACTTGGATATAATACAGCAAATCAATAACTCGTTGCTTTTTTTATTGACTAATCTAATAGGGAATAGCATAGTTCTATGCATGTAAACATATGTAGAATTACTTGGTTATTCATCAATTTCCGGTCTTACATCCCAATTCTTATAATATGTTAGAAAGTTTTCGATTTCAAGGTTGGAGGTTTCCAGGTTTGAAACCCAATTCCAATGAATATTCGATAGATTTGTGGGTCTGGTGCACGTTAAATGTCCATTGAGGTTCCTGCAGATGTGGCATTGAAGTTTGAAGAGAGATAAGAGATACAAGTGCAGGTGTGATTCTCGTCACTTTAACACGATTCAAAATTACGAGGTCTGTCCCGAAATAGCACTCCTGTTATTTCAAAATGGGACAATGAGTCCAATCAATATGACTTTATTTCCGATAAATAAGTTATTTTATTACTTTTTTAATATTTTTGCAATTGATTGCTAATGACTAAATTTTATTCACCAGAAAAAAATAAAAATTACATGAAAATCAGGTTTGCGGGATTTGTAAGTTTTCTGTTTTATTTTAAGGTGAAAATATTCAGAAAGAATCTATATATAGCACGAAATTTTATGATTTGTAATAAAATTTCCTTAAATAAACTCAAAAGTAATTCGGTTTATTATAAAACTTTTGTATACTTTTATAAGAGTCCGTTAAAACTACTTTATCTTTAAAGAAATAAATTTCCCTATGAATTTATTTTTCAATGTTTCAAAAAGAGATTTAAATCAAGGTGTTTGGATTCAGATATTTCATGAAATATGGGGAAATATTTTATATTATTTAAAAGAATACGATTTTAAACTTTCAAAATAACCAATAATATATATATATATATATATATATATATATTCAAAACAAAGAGAATGCAAAGTTCTTCGATAGTTTGCCCCGCATGTATTAATATTTTAGAAAATACTAGTATTTGAACTCTTCACTTCAAAGTTTTCTTTTCTTTTTTCTTTTAAAAATATACCAAGTAGCATGAAGAGTAGACAAGAAAATACTTTTACACTTTTGTGACACCACAAGCTTCTAAATTTAGATAGTTTTTTTAGAATGTTTTCTGGGAATATATTCCCCTAGATGCTTATGGTAGAATACTCGACTCTGTAGTGTGGAATTTTATGTATGATACATTTTTTTTTCTGAAATAGAACTGCCGGTGTATAAATGTATGGAAATGTGAACCTGCAAGAATATTGCATTCATTTTATTATTTGCATGAATAAAGACAAAAGTTCAAAATATTTCGTATTTCTTTATTTTTCATTTATTTCCTTTGTAAAAAATATCTTTCAAATAGCAATTTATTATTATTAACATTAAATAATTGCTGTTGAATCTATATATATATATCAAACTTGAAGATTTTGGGGTGAAAAAATTGAATTTATAAAAATGTCAATTTATAGATATACACACTCCAAAGTTTTCATCATTTTCTTACAATTATGCAAGGTTCATTTTTGAAATTAAAAAAATTTAAATATAAAAAATATTTAAAGAGCTTATAACAACATTTTTACAAAATTGTTGATACAGTACATATTGAAATTATATTTTTTAAGGCGTCTTTATTTTTCATTACACTTTCTACATCTTTTACTAAATTGGATTTTTTCTTCATATTTAATAATTGCCATTTAAGGTTCATATTTAATAAAAGAAATTTAAAACTAAACGAATATGAAAGTACAGTAAAACCTGTTTTTGTGCGGTAGATAGTGACCGTATAAAATAAATCGCACAAAAAGACATTCCAAAACTTCATAAATAACTATAACAAATTATTTTTTTATTAAAGAAAAATAATTTATGCGGTGATGGAGGTAAACATAAAAATAGTCTCAGAAAATCTGTCGAAGATTTACGAAATAATGAGAAAGTGCTTTCCAAGTAAAATAAATAATTAAATTACACATGGAAACATTGTTTTTTAAAAAAATCAATTCCTTTTTAAATATGGAGAAAATTTCAAAGTGTAAATTTTTCAATATAATTCGTCGACAAAATTATGTCATAATTCGACAAAAATATGATTTATACAAAGTCATGTTTTTGGATTAGCTACTTATAATTTGTTTCTTATATTTAAAATAATCAGCGCTAACCAGTAAATGCATAATATGCAACGGAATTTGCATATATAAAATTAAACCCTTATATTATAAATATAAATCCCATATGCTTTGAGAAAAATATAGTTAATAATTTATAACCATTTCCTTTTTTAATATCTTCAAAATACAGTTTTGATGAATTTAGTTAAAGTTTAGTTAAAGTTAGTGATGAATTAAGTTTAATTTAGTTAAAGTTTAATAATCTGGATATGCTTGTATGAAGGAAGCATACTCAGATTTCGTACCTTCATTCTTAATTGGTTTCAGAACTTAGACCGAATAAACTGCAGACGCTTTAACCATATGCCTAAATTATATCTTCCAACATAAATTCTTCCTTATTTATTGGATATTTGGATATATGAGATGTATATGATGATTAATGGATTCATACTCATACTTTATTGCAATGCCTTTCAACCATCGGCAATGACTATGTGAGGGTTGCTACAGTATGCATGTATTGAAGACGAAAATCCCCCCCCCCTCCAAAAAATCATTACTGTAAAAAAAATCATGACTGTCTTCATTTGAAACTTTCCCTATCGGAATTATGTTAATGCATAAAATAAAGCATTCACTTTAAAATAAGAAAAAATAAAAAAATATAAATTACATGAAAATTTTTATGTATGATGTATTACAAATAATTGTATTTAAAAATCCACCACTCATTTGAATGCCGTCGCGATTGAAATCAATATGAACAGCCAGAGGTAAAAAGAGAGAAGCTCTGTTATATTGTGTTTGTGGCAAAGAATATATTTGGAAATGTTTCATTCTTTAGATCTAGAACAGGAATTTCAAATCTATTGCATAAACAATCCTTTCAACCATCTAGAATTTTAATATCAACGATCGTGAATTTAAATGTAGTTTTGTAGTTGTAGATCCCCTATGGAAACCTAGGATTTCGAAGCAGTTCTACAACAACAACTACTCAATATTGAACTGCTACTTTCATATTTTCGGTCTCAAGTGTACGAGTCTTTGCATACTGTCGTTCCAATTTATGCATTACTTTTTTTGTATAGGTAAGCTTGTGAAATATAAGAAGATTCTTGTTGAAAACTACAATTTCACTGGAAAATAAGCAAAATATGTGTGTGTGTGTGTGTGTGTGTGTGTGTGTGTGTGTGTGTGTGTGTGTGTGTGTGTGTGTGTGTGTGTGTGTGTGTGTGTGTGTGTGTGTGTGTGTGTGATGATATCTCTAAATCTAAAATGAAATCCTAATTGATTTTCCAATTTTTATCTTAATTTAGCCCATATTAATTTCATTCTAAAATGTTCTCTTATTTCCTTATCCAATTCCACCTTTTTTGTTTAATGAATGCAACAGAAGCTCTGTAAAATTGCTGAAATCGTCAAGATCGCACTCTCTGAGTGAAGGGATAAAAATTTGTTAATCTCAACAAATTCTTTTAAAAGATCCCTATAATTCCCTTACCTAAATCGACACGTATGAAGAAATCCCTGTATATAATGACCGGGGAAAGCTTTTTCATTCTCTTAACGCTCTTTTCTCTTTCGCTCTTGTGTCGTTCTGTAGACTGCCGTACTTCGTCGCTTCTAGCTTGTACATAAATTAAGCCTCTCGGGATGGAATAAAAGAAAGTTTAAAAATTCAAAAGAGTCTTCTCTTTCTTTCAGCACGAAACTGCTTCAAAAATATATGCTTTACAGTATCAATTATTTATTAAATAAGTGATAAATAACCCTTTATTAAGCAATAAAAAAGTATTCTTAGATTATAAATTGAAAAATAAATTAATAACAATCTAAGTGCCAACACAATTCAAACACTCCTTTTCACATTGAAGATTCAAATGAAAAATACTTTATAATATGTTAAATGGGGAAAAACGTCTCTAGCATTCGTAGCTCGAAAGAGCTTGAGTAGAAGTCGCCAACGAAAACGTTCTTATAGGTACTGTGAATGTTGTTATTTTTCTACATTTTTTTTTTTTGATCCGTAGAATGTTTACTGTTTTTAGTGCTCAATTATTGAGTAGATCACTATATTCACATTCAATTATCAACTTATTTCACCTCAGAGAATATTCAAATAGTTTGAAAATGCTCTTATTAATAACGATTATACAATTTTAGGAAGTTAACATTGAGGTAGTAAATTTTATGAAGTTAACATTGAGGTAGTGAATTTTAGGAAGTTAACATTGAGGTAGTGAATTTTATGAAGTTAACATTGAGGTAGTGAATTTTAGGAAGTTAACATTGAGGTAGTGAATTTTAGGAAGTTAACATTGAGGTAGTGAATTTTATGAAGTTAACATTGAGGTAGTGAATTTTATGAAGTTAACATTGAGGTAGTGAATTTTAGGAAGTTAACATTCAGGAAGTCAATTTTAGGAAATTAATGACATTTTCAAAATTATAAATTCAGAAAAAACGCTAATAGTGAAATAATGGATATTTCACTATTCACTATTTCATGTTTAATGGCTATCAGGAAATACTGAGATTTTTCGAATTTTATTATATATTCAATTGCTACTTTTATAAAATAATAGGATTTTCATTAAAAATTACAATCTTAGAGAAATTCAAATTCCAAAGATAATTTTATAGCTGTCAAAATCAGATAAATAATTGGGTTCCGTTTGCTCCAACTTAAAATATCGTACTCTCAAGAGACAAATACTTTAAATAGTTTGAATTTTTATTGTTTTTGTAGTTTCTACCAAAAGTCTAATATAATTAAATCTTAAAGAACGTTTTAACAATATGAAGCAAGCATCTAGAATTCTGAACAGGTCTTTTATCGTAAAATCGGAGTTAATAAACATCATTGTCATCGTAAAACGTCTCGCTTTTATTAAAATTTTTTTTTGCTCCTTCAGTTCCTGATAGTGCGCCCTGACTCTTCTTTTTGATTAACTGGGAATCTTCAGCATGAAATCGATATCCGTTACGAGGAAAGGAATAAAATGGAAGTTGTTTGCTGTCATGTCTTTGCATTTTATTGTGTTTAAAAATTTATATTTCGTTTTTGCATACTACTTCACTTTTCTCATTTGAATATAAAGTTGAAAATTCATTGGCTCATAAATATGTCATGGCAGCAATAAAAGAAGGAATATCTCTGCTTTCCAAGAAATTTTAATTAAAAGAGGCTTCCAACTTGTACCGATTCTATTCGATTTGGAAAAGGTTTTCCAAAAATAATCTATTTACTTATGGCTCAAATAAAACGAAAGCAATTAAATGGGAATAAAGAATGTTGATGATGATTAAAATCATGTTTGCTCTGGAAAATTCTGATTAGAAAAAAAGTTTCATTGATACAAGCTTTGAAAACAAGCTCTAATCAATTATTTAAATGATATTTATCTCGTCTGCCTTAAACAGATGTTTAGAGATAGGGAAGATATAAATTTCTTACATTGAATTGCTTAACTTGGAATTTAATTGAAAAGAATTTTTTGGGGGGGCGCTAGCAATAATGTAACTTTTCATTTCAATCCGAGTATTTTATTTTGTTTTATATAGTTAAAATCCTTTTAATTTGTAAAAAATAAAATTGTTCGTAGAAAGTAATATAAACCCTAATAAAGACAAAAAATGATAAATAAATTTTTTTAGGAAAATGAATTTTTGTGACATTATTCATTTCCTCTTTTACTGACATTTTCAATTAAATATGCTCCATATTAAAGTTTTGCTTTGATTTTTGATGTTTAATGCTCCGTAAATATTTAAAATATTTTTTATTACTCATATTTCTTAATGAAAATTATTTAAAATATGCTACATATTTCAGAACAAATGCATTCAAGTAGAGAATCATACAAAGAAAGAAAGAAGAATTAAAATCTTTTTAGTTTGTAAAAAATAGAATTATTCTTAGAGAGTAATATAAATCCTAATAAAGACAAAAATATTATAAATTTGTTTTCTGAAAATAAATTTTTGTGGTGACATTATTCATTTCCTATTTTACTGACATTTTCAATTAAATATGCTACGTATTAAAGTTCCGTTTTTTTTTCGATGATTAACGGTCAGGAAATATATTTAAACAAGCTTTTCTCTTTCTAATATTTCTTAATAAAAATTATTTAAAATATACTACATATTTCAGAACAACTACATTGATGTAAAGAATTTATAAAACATATAAATAACATTTATTTCATTTTTTAAAAATATTCGTAGTTCAAAAATTATTGTTATTTTATTTACATGTAAATTTTATGAATCAAAAATTTTATTTTTTTAACTCAGCTGTTTTCATTTTCAAAGAAAAGTCAAAAGATGTCGTTCTAATAATTAAGATGCATGCGACAGAAATACACACTACATTCAGTAGTTGAATAATTTATTTAATCTAAAGCGCATTTTTATGCATATTAAATATAAACTAAAATGTTGGTATTTTTGGATATACACATAACTCTGGTTTCTTAAATTCCACTTCATAAAGTAAAAAAAAAAAAAAACTGAATAATGCTGGAAATTCATAAAACATCTAATCAACGGAGTATTATTCATTTCGAGTATGTAAAAAATAAAGCATGTTTATTCACTTCAATTATTTAAGTACTGAGTTCTGCTATTTTTCATTACTTTACTCTATTCTGAAATGCAGATGAATTTTGAAAAGCCTTAATCTCATTTCAAATAACACATTATTTAGAAAAATGATATTAAGAATTTATTACTTTTATTTAAAACTAGACAAAAAAATTGAAAATACATTAGAAGCATATTTTATTCCATTATCTACTTGAATAATAAACAATATATTGCTTTCCATTTTTACTAAAATAAAAAGTAAAATCTAAAAAAAAAATCGTTATTTCAGAAAACAATATGTATTCTTCTGAATTCTTGAACGCAATTTTTATTGGATGCGTTATTTATTTATTGTATTATTCATTTGTTATTCATTTTCATTTTTATTTAATAATTGATTAGTTTTATTGATTGACCCACTACTTTAATCTAATTTATTCTTACTCTTTTTATTTTCATTTTAAAAGAATTTTTTATTATTTTTATTTATTAATAGAAAAACAAAATAGACAATCAAAATTTTATTTGTTGCATAAAGTTTCAGAGTTTGTTTAGTAAATTCATTTGTTAGAATAATTGAAAAACTTATAATAAATTATTATAATTTCGATAAAGATACAATTAAATGTAATTCGATATTTTCTGTCAAACGCGTCACATTTTTTTTTCATTCAATTTATTTCTAAATCACAAAACAGCTGAATGCAATTTCAACAATTATTCAGAACACTATTTATATTAATTTCATTCCATATGTATTTTCCCTCGCAAACGAAATTACTTTTATAATTACCGGCACGGTAATTTCCTGAAAAAGATTTACCCGAGCGCGAAACTTAAATTTCGCAGTTTCTGACAATTATCATTTTATGTGACACTCTCCCCAAGAAGACTTCGCCGAAGAATAATTGCTAACAGGAAAAAATAGCAAACCCTCCTCCCCCCTCCGTCACGTGGATGCGGAACAACCATAACAATGATCTTGGAACGCAACCTAGAAAACAATTTTTTCCCATGTGATGCCAAGAAATAGACTGGGATTTTCTACTGATGGGTCACTGGCTGTCCAATAAGTTGGAGTTTTAATGAATGACATTCAGCCCAGCTATCTCCCATTCGAAACGTAAGGAAGGGGACAGAAATAGGGAAGTTTGGGACCTGGGCCAAAAGAGCATGTAACTGCTCCTTCGATTCTTCTGTTAACTCAAAAGAGACTCGAGATGCAAGGGATTCAGACTCGAGCAACGCCATGCGACAGGCCTGTCAAGAAGCGGAGCAAGAAGAAAGGGGGAAGCGGTGGAAGTTCAAGTGAGTTTACCAGCTAAGCTCGCAAAACTGCGCTTCATTTTGATTACAGCATTTGAGTTTAAATAAAATCATTGAAATTTTAATAATATTTTTGTTGATCGTAAATTGATTTTTTTAACTAATAATTGCAGCAAACCAAGAAATTTCATTGTAAATTTTCTTCAGAGTTCTTATTTACATTTAGCCGCAATATTTAATTTTAAATAGAATCGTTAGGTTTTGTTTTCGAATTATACTTTTGATTGTTTATTCTCTCACGAAGAATTGTAGAATGTTAAGAAAATTTTTATTAGTGTAGATCTAAAGAAAGGTGCTATTAACTTAGGTATAATATTTTATTTTAAATAGATTTGTTTTTTAATTATGTTTTTATTGTGTTTGAATTGGTTTTGTCACTAAAAATTACAGAAAGTTAAGAACGTTTTATTACTACAGCTCTCCAGAAAGCTGCAATTACTTTAGTTAACAATATTTAATTTTAAATAGAATCGTTAGGTTTTGCTTCCGAATTATGCTTTTGTTTGTTTAAATTGGTTTTCTTGATAGAATTGCAGAAAATTAAAAACTTTTTTTTATTAGTGTGGCTCTCCAGAAAACTGCTATTACTTTAAGTAATAATATTTGATTTTAAACAGAATCGTAGGTTTTCTTTTCGAATTATGATTTTGTTCAGTTTTGATTGGTTTTATCACTAAGAGTTATAGAAAGTTTAGAACTTTTTATTAGTGTAGCTCTCCAGAATGTTGCTATTACTTTAGGTAACAATGTTTGATTTTAAATAGAATAGTTAGATTTTAAGTTATATTCACATTTTGTTAAAAATGGTTGAGTTTTTTTCTCTGAAAACTGTGGCAAATTAAATTTCTTGTAACATAACAGTTCTTCAAAAAATCATATTTCCTTTTAAAAGCAATACTGTTTTTAAATAAACTCGAGTGGTTTTTAGTTATTTGTTTGTTTAGTTAAAAGTTATTTTTTTAGAGTATTGTGGCAAGAATTAAGAATATATAAAAAATATTTAGATTTAGTAATATAATGAATTACATTGCCACTAATAAGAATATTTTACTCAAAACAGTAGCCATCATATTAAATTAAATTTTATTGAAATGATTTTATCTGTCAGAACTGCAAGAAATCAAAATGTGACAGCAGTCTTGTTAAATAGCAGTTTTCGAAAAATTTTCACTATTTATTTTTAAAAACTACATTTCAATTTATTTAAAAATTTCATTCAATTCCAAAAATAAAGATAGGCTTAAGAAAATTAATATTTTAAATAAATTCTTCCCTTAAAAAGATTTTCCCTTCTAAGATTTATGAGCAATTTTCGCAAATATTAACAAACAGTATTATAGAGAGACCTGCATTTAGAGTATAAAAATGTAATGACATTGAAAAATAAATGAAATTTTAAAAAATCACACTAAAAATTTATAAAAAAAACTTCCATAAAATCAGTATTTTTATGCCAGTAAGTGAATAAAATCAAAACTCTTATTACATTATATAATATGCTAGTAATAATTTTGAACCCCTATCTCTTTGAAATTCAGATTTCTCATGTATTAAAATATAATGTATTTATGTGGTACTATGAAAGTAAGAAGTAGTTAAGTATTTGTAAAGAAATGATACTAAAATATTTATGTTTCACAAATATAAACATAAAACATTGCAATTCAACTCAAAAGAGTCTTGAGAAAAATTTATTTATACAATTGAATTAGTTTTTCAAGAAAGCTTTAATTTCACTTTCATAAAAAAACCTGCTTAAAATTGTAATACATTGTAAAGCTAGTAATACACTGTAATAAAGTAAATTGTAATACATTCTTTAATTTTAATATTAATTGAATTAATACTTTCTTTTAAAAAATCTGTCTTGAAATTCTTATTTTTCATGCAAATGCAATGTATAGTCATAAAATATTGAAAGATTTCAAATATTTATAACACGTTTAAGCCCGATTTTTATATTTCATTAGGTTCCTGTTCATTATGTTAATACGTTTAAGCCTGCCTGTATTTTATGTAAATCAAGAATTCTTAATGATTTACGTTCTATAAACCATATTATGGATTATATATATATTATATAAGTTTTTATTAAATTTTAAGAAAGCAATATATTTTCTCTCATTTTTATCTCATATTTGCTTTGTAACGTTTTATATTTAATTTTTGCTTCTCATTACTTAAATTGAAATATTGACATTCTTAATCAAAAGAAAATTTTCAGCATTTTTTGCAAACAATTTAATTTTTAGTTTAAATTATGAATTCATAACGGAAACTTTAATTAGTTTCAAGGAATAAAATTGTTGCAAATAATTATCTTTATCTAATTATCTTTATTTTATATAATGCATCCATTTAAAGATTCTAATATATAATAAAAATTAAAAAGAAATCTATATACTACTATTATTAATATTACTTAACTTAAAACTACTTTCTTTTTCTTTCCTATTCTTTTTGAAATTTCTATTAAGAACTTTGAAATTTCAAAAAATTGAAAATGGAAGCACTGCAAAAAGAACTAACAATTTTTAAAAATTCATTTATATAATTTCTGATTAAAATTTCAGCAGAATTCAAATATATCACAATTTAATTCGCGTTTAAATTTCCACCTTAACAGTTATTTTCAACCTTTCACCGTTATCAACAGAATTTGAAATCGGGAACGCAATTTTCCTCTTAAAATAGTTAATGATTTGCTTCCAAAATATTTGCTTTGGGTTGATTTCTGTCAGAATAAATTAAAGCATTTGCGTGCTATGGACAACCTAAATTGTAAGCAAATTCAAAAATCTTAAATTTAGCCAAAGAAATATTAAATATTATTAAACAATATTTTTAATATATAATGTTTTATATTTGTTAAATACCGGAAGCTTCTTTTTTTTTACATTTGTTTAGAAATTATTATTTATTATCAGTCATTAAATAGAAATATATTAACAAATTTTAGTATGTTAATATCAATTGTGAATTTTAATTCAATAGATTATTTGCTTAACAATTTTTTTTTATAATTAAGTTTGGAATCTGAAATTTCTTAATGGGGTTACATGTACACAAATAAAATGAAAATTGAATATCTTTTCATATCTCATACAATCTATATAAAGTATTTTTCATTTTGCTTAAAACTGTACTCGAATTTCTTTTTGAAAACAATATATAAAAAAATCACTTTTTTGAAGGTAGCGTAAAAGACTTTTATGGCATGAATAAACCAGATTATTATATATTTAAAACAACAAACTTTAATAAATCCCTAATATTTATACTCCATAAAACTTCGATTTATAACTCCCGGATTCCTATAAAGTCTTGACTTTTCATATAAAAGCAGCTCAGTGTTGATATTAATCGTAAAAAAATGTAAATGCTTCTTCTTACTTCTAATATTGTTTAGCGTGACGCTTTTGATTTTGATAATTCTCTAAAGCATGTTTAGATAAGTCATTTTCTCTATGCAATAATCTGATGATGATACATTCCAATATGCAATCAAAAGTGTTATAAAACTCGAAAGCACCATTTTTAGGAGAATTTTTATCCTTTTCTTAAGGTCAAGGGATAATAGCTTCGTTGAAAACGCCAAAAATGTTAGACAAGCATTTTCACTTGGCAAATCCCCAGTGAGCAATGGCATGAATACAAAAAAAATATTTTGGTGCTGAATTTAACTATCAACATTAAACAAAAACAACATTATTTCGAGTGGAAATTAAATAAAAACCTACATGATCAGAATACCAATTAATTTGTTTTTTCCTATTATTCGAATAAATAAATGGTTTGTTGAACAAAACAATCAGAAGACTACGGTCTCTACTTGAAGAAACGTATCTTTATCAAATAACTTTCTCATTTTAAAAATGTATTACTTATTTATAAGATCAATAGAAAAATAACGTTTGATTAATCGTTAAATTCATAAAAAACTATTTTTTAAATGTAATAAAAAACACTACTGGATTTTTAAATACCAATAAATGGTTTGAGAGCAATAAATTGTAAAATTTAGATGTCCTAATATGCTGTCTTTAAAAATTTGTATTATTTAAAAGTTAAAAGTATTAAGATTTTTTTTTCCTCCATCTTAAGATAAATTGTTGTAATAAATAAATTATTGCTTATAAAATTGTAATTTATTTACGCGATCAGCAGAAAATTTCTTTGGTTGTTCTTGCCCAATGGTTATATTTATCGAAAAAGTAAAAGAAAAAAACACTTTTACTATTGACAAAAGTTTTATCGAGTTATTTTAAAGTAACAAATGAAACGACAGCAACAAATTGTGAGGTTTGAATTGATCTCATATGTATAAAACAGCTTCGAAGAAAAGTGAAATTAGTACTAGTTCTCTCTTATTTTAAAAGATATCCAAATGGACTATTCTTCGATTTTCTTTACTGATGTTTCAATTTTTGAATCCAGAATCAGTCCGAGAAGTGGTGTTGGAGTTCTTAGCCACTCACATATCTTCGTGTCTTCGTCCTTCTTTGCAAAGAATGAAGCTGAAAATTCAACAACAACAAGCTCTGGAGAAGAATGAGGAATCGGCAAGTAGGGCCTGCTTCAATGCATGTTCAAACCCCCTTCCCCCCGTTATTACATCCGTTACCTCTTCAATCAGACCTCCTTTCCCCAGTCCTCCGATGTACAAGGTGTTTCAAAATTCATGCAACAAATTTTAAGAGGTAGCAGAATGCAAAGTAGCAAACTGAATACTTGTACAGGGTTGTATAGTTGCAAGAAACGCGTTAAGGCAAAAATACAAGAAAAAATCACAACAAATATGGATTGGTTACCTTCAATATCGGTTACGCATTGTGCGCTAGTGTGTGCTCTAACAATTACACAATGGGAACAATATACAAATAGTAAAAAATGTATACAAATATCATAATTTCCGCTACGTATAATCCGCAAATTATCTGTTAAAAAGCTGGAAAATCATCACTAATAATCTGTCCCCTCCGATAATCAACCATATAAAAAGTGGACGGCTCGGATTATCGGCTGAATTTTTTTTCTGTCAGGGCTAAAAGTAGCACTTGCAGATAATAAGCAAGAAATCACGGTAATATAAAGTGAAAATATTACATACAATGTATTAATAATTTCTCAAAAATGCTCTCCCAACTTTGATGACGTTCACAGTGTCGACACTGCAATTGTCAGGGCTAAAAGTAGCACTTGCGGATTATATGCCGCCGCGGATAATAAGCAAGAAATCACGGTAATATAAAGTGAAAATATTATATACAATGTATTAATAATTTCTCAAAAATGCGCCCCCAACTTTGATGACGTTCACAGTGTCGACACTGCAATTGTCAGGGCTAAAAGTAGCACTTGCGGATTATATGCCGCCGCGGATAATAAGCAAGAAATCACGGTAATATAAAGTGAAAATATTATATACAATGTATTAATAATTTCTCAAAAATGCGCCCCCAACTTTGATGACGTTCACAGTGTCGACACTGCAATTGTCAGGGCTAAAAGTAGCACTTGCGGATTATATGCCGCCGCGGATAATAAGCAAGAAATCACGGTAATATAAAGTGAAAATATTACATGCAAAGTATTAATAATTTCTCAAAAATGCTCTCCCAACTTTGATGACGTTCACAGTGTCGACACTGCAATTGTCAGGGCTAAAAGTAGCACTTGCGGATTATATGCCGCCGCGGATAATAAGCAAGAAATCACGGTAATATAAAGTGAAAATATTATATACAATGTATTAATAATTTCTCAAAAATGCGCCCCCAACTTTGATGACGTTCACAGTGTCGACACTGCAATTGTCAGGGCTAAAAGTAGCACTTGCGGATTATATGCCGCCGCGGATAATAAGCAAGAAATCACGGTAATATAAAGTGAAAATATTATATACAATGTATTAATAATTTCTCAAAAATGCGCCCCCAACTTTGATGACGTTCACAGTGTCGACACTGCAATTGTCAGGGCTAAAAGTAGCACTTGCGGATTATATGCCGCCGCGGATAATAAGCAAGAAATCACGGTAATATAAAGTGAAAATATTATATACAATGTATTAATAATTTCTCAAAAATGCGCCCCCAACTTTGATGACGTTCACAGTGTCGACACTGCAATTGTCAGGGCTAAAAGTAGCACTTGCGGATTATATGCCGCCGCGGATAATAAGCAAGAAATCACGGTAATATAAAGTGAAAATATTACATGCAAAGTATTAATAATTTCTCAAAAATGCTCTCCCAACTTTGATGACGTTCACAGTGTCGACACTGCAATTGTCAGGGCTAAAAGTAGCACTTGCGGATTATATGCCGCCGCGGATAATAAGCAAGAAATCACGGTAATATAAAGTGAAAATATTATATACAATGTATTAATAATTTCTCAAAAATGCGCCCCCAACTTTGATGACGTTCACAGTGTCGACACTGCAATTGTCAGGGCTAAAAGTAGCACTTGCGGATTATATGCCGCCGCGGATAATAAGCAAGAAATCACGGTAATATAAAGTGAAAATATTATATACAATGTATTAATAATTTCTCAAAAATGCGCCCCCAACTTTGATGACGTTCACAGTGTCGACACTGCAATTGTCAGGGCTAAAAGTAGCACTTGCGGATTATATGCCGCCGCGGATAATAAGCAAGAAATCACGGTAATATAAAGTGAAAATATTATATACAATGTATTAATAATTTCTCAAAAATGCTCTCCCAACTTTGATGACGTTCACAGTGTCGACACTGCAATTGTCAGGGCTAAAAGTAGCACTTGCGGATTATATGCCGCCGCGGATAATAAGCAAGAAATCACGGTAATATAAAGTGAAAATATTACATACAATGTATTAATAATTTCTCAAAAATGCGCCCCCAACTTTGATGACGTTCACAGTGTCGACACTGCAATTGTCAGGGCTAAAAGTAGCACTTGCGGATTATATGCCGCCGCGGATAATAAGCAAGAAATCACGGTAATATAAAGTGAAAATATTACATACAATGTATTAATAATTTCTCAAAAATGCGCCCCCAACTTTGATGACGTTCACAGTGTCGACACTGCAATTGTCAGGGCTAAAAGTAGCACTTGCGGATTATATGCCGCCGCGGATAATAAGCAAGAAATCACGGTAATATAAAGTGAAAATATTACATACAATGTATTAATAATTTCTCAAAAATGCTCTCCCAACTTTGATGACGTTCACAGGGCCGACACTGCAATTAGCTGGTTTTCAAAAATACCATATATTTCTCGTAAATGTACAACGAATATTCAAATGGGAGAAGTCGATCTTGAAATGTATACAAGCACTCCATCGACACCTGCAAAAATTTGCTACTTTTATTATCATAATTCTGAGTAATTATTTTAAATATTGCTGGTAAAAGTATTTGCAAATACTGTTAGTAAACAATTTATTTCTGTTCATACTTAGTTTATGCGTGGTTTCCTCAATGAGACAATTTCGCCTATACATTCCAATTCAAAAAATGCTTTTTGTTATATAATACTTCTTAAAGTCTGTATCCTAAATTTTGAAACATCCTGTATGTGAACTTGCCTGAAGAACTTTACTTCACATTTTTCAAGTTTGGAAATTCAAAATGATCGCAGCTTCGCAACTGAAAACTCAAAACTTATTATTCTTATTGTAAATACAATTATATTTCTAGAGCTCAGTTTTTGGTCTCTAGGCAGCTGATTTACTTGAAATTCTTGACTTTAATATTCACCCTAGGTATAGTTTGTAAGCTTAGACACGAGGGTGTCTTTATATAGTTTGTAAGTTGGACAATACCGGTGCCGTCCTTGTCGTCAGACTGTGGTTCAAAGAGATTCCTCTCCGAAGCGACAGAATAATTTCATAATTGAAAGATATTGCAACAAATCAGACAAATTGTTATTTTATTTCACTTTATTTGGGATAATACGTGTTCCTTTATAATTTATAAAATGGGAGGTTTGTGGATGCTTAGAATTCTATGTTTCGCCGAATCACAATAAAATCTTATATTACAATATCAAGTGAAAAAAATTATTATCTCAACTACTAAATTTCAGACAATATGAGTCAACATCTTATTTTATTCACTTTAAAATTATCAAAAAAAATCTGATATGGGTAATTAAAAATTTTTGAAAAATCGCTTTTAGTCGAAAAAACTATTAAAATAACCCAAAAACTGAATTAAAAATTCTTTATGCAATGAATAGTTAAAGCAAATGCAGATCACTAATTTTTAAAAAAATATATAAAAAAAATTATTATTTTAGAAATTTTCATTTTCTTTTTCTAAAACTGACTTATGAAATTTCACATATTTCAACTAAATAGAAAACTAAAATGCATTCATGCGTTTTCTTCTGATATCCTATATCGAAATTTGTTTCAAAAATACATTAAAACCCAAACCATTAATGAGAGAAATATCAAAAAATTTGTAAAAGAGGAAAATTTCAAATATTGTCATGTTAAGTGTTTCTTTTACATGAATTGTCTAGATAATAAACAAAGAATTAAGAAATTTCGCCATAATTAAAAGATTTTATATTTTAAAAAGCTACAGTTAATTTTAAAAAAGTGAATGAAGATATCCATAAAACAGAAATCATTGCTTACGATGAATATTTTCAAAATCCGGCATTTTGCAGACGGGAAAAAATTTCCATAGTTTTCTAATTTTAGCAGGTAAATTCGGTTTTTGTAAGAAACTGCAATCATTGCACGCATTCATAAATCAATTGAAACTGCATTCTCTTATTTTAAAAGTTTTTCTTGGACTGCAGTAATAATCTTTCGCCTAAAAATGATAAAATCAATATATATTATTTCAATTATTAAAACAAATATCTAAATAGTAATTTTGCCCTTCCTAAAAATATAATATATTACTATTAGTCTGTTAATAACAACTATTTTTATTAACATACAGAAGTATTAATCGCGTTAAAACAAATAAACAACATATTGTTTCTATCCTAACATTTTTCTAAAACTGGACAAGTGCCTTTTCAAATTCATTCATTAAATCATCAATTCATATTCTAGAAGAGCAAGCAATTTATGTTTTTTTTTTCTTTCTGCATCCTTAAATTTGTTCCTAAAATTTTATCTAAAATTTAATCTCTTTCCAACGAAATGAAACGCATTATCATTTTAACCCTTTGACCAACTTAAATTTAGCTGCCCCCATTCTGCATGAGTTGTTCGAGTTTCAGTTTGTTGCCAAATACTTTTCTTCCTCCCCGAAGTTCGTACAAATTCAATCCTTTTAGGTTTTGCACTTCATTATTAACGTTGCATTCTTTCCAAATTCTCCTTTTAAAATAACTTAGTAGATCTAATTAATAATTTTATAATTTATTTATTTTTATATCTTCATTTTTTATATTTATTCTCTGTTGAATAAGTTTATATCTTTATAATGAATAATAAAATTTTAAAAAAGAAGGTTGCATTTAAATAAACAGTTTCATACATATATTTGAAGTGGTGAAAAGTTGAGTGATACGAATCAATAATGAAGCGTCGTGTAGACAATTTAGAATGAGTTAATAAATGGCGATAAAATTCCTTGAGTCATAACAACACCAGTTTTATTTTCATAAACAGTGTCAAATATTTTCATGCATAAAAGGAATCCACAAAAATATGTTCATTGATTAACATAACTGCTTGTGTTAATATGTTACATAATAATATATTAATATGTACATGCATCAAGTAGACAATTTAGAATGAATTAATAATTGGCGATAAAATTCCTTGACTCATAACAACACCAGTGTTATTTTCATAAACAGTGTCAAATATTTGTATGCGTAAAAGGAATCCACAAAAGTATGTTCGATGATTAACATAACTGCTTATGTTAATATGTTACATAATAATATATTAATATGTACATGCGTCGTGTAGACAATTTAGAATGAATTAATAAATAGCGATAAAATTCCTTGACTCATAACAACACCAGTGTTATTTTCATAAACAGTGTCAAATATTTGTATGCGTAAAAGGAATCCACAAAAATATGTTCGTTGATTAACACAAACTTTTCTAACAGAGAAAATCATCGTAATTATTTTACTAAAGTAAATTCATGCAAAATGTTTAACCTGCAAGCAATAGCGAAGAATACGGTATTTTCACACATTTTCTTTTTCAGGTTGAATTAGTAATCTTTCTTACAGAGTGTTTCAGTATATATTATAGAATTGCCTATATGAGTAATCTATTCATCTAGGAAATCAGAGAACAAATTAAAATTGCAAAGCTGTGCAATTCTGAAACTGAAAAAAATCGAATCTTCATGTTGCGAATGGTTTGAGTACGTTTGAACCCGCAATAATGAATGTTTCCACAGAATATCTTCCTTCATAAATCACCTTTAAAAACAATAGGGAGACCGATTACTCAATAGGGTGGTGTTGCCTGAATAACCGGCCTATCGCAGATGACTGTTTGCACCTCTTTTATGATGGGTCGTTGCATGTCCTTCTCCTAATAATAATTATCATGCGACAGTTACAGAGACCGAATTTATTAATCACGGCGACCAGTACATTCAGATCATCATGTATGCTGTGGCCGGGTATACTCTTTCGGGTGCAAAAAAATTGACTTAGACAATAAATGTAACTCGATCAGGGGACTTCGGTTTGAAACAAGTGAATTATTGAGTTCGTCAATCAGGTTATAGTAAGTACCGTCCCTAATAAGACATATTCCCAATCACTACATATTTGAATTTCCACAGTTATCTACATTTCTGCGTCCATATTTTATCCGACGTTTTTCTGGTATATCATTCTCAGCTGGTATCTTTCGTTTATTTAGGTAGTAATATTCACTATTCTAAGCATCACCATATTTATCATAATTCTTAAAAACTTTTGAGAGTTTTCATAAGTTTTTTTTATTATTATTTTTTCAGGAAGATGGGATGAATCATTCACAGTATCAACAGCCCATGTATCATTTTCTACAATAAAATAAACATGAAAGAAAAAATTTTTCTTCCATTTACAGTCACGTAATCAGTTTTATACGACCATTGTCAGTTTTAAGTTAGCTTCTTGATGTGATGAGGAAGTAATAAGCGTCAAATGATAACACAATTATCGTCCTCATCATCCTACCTTTACTCAAAATTGTGAAATCAATTCCTTAATAGCCATCTTGTAATTTCAATACAGTTTGTTAGTCCATCAATTATTCTTAAATAACAAGAATTTGATAATTTTTGTGTGCTCCTCAATATTCAGAAACTAGTTGTTCAGTAATATCCAATTACTCTGATTACTCCCATTGATTAATATTCTTAAATTTAATTTTGTAATCGGGATAATTCAAAATGATTGTCCTGAACACAAATAGCTATAACTTCTTTGTAAACAATGAAAAGAAAAGAGAATTGTTTATAAGAATGTTTCACCTGAAAATGAAATGGATACTGCACGGATATTGTCTGCATGAGCAAGAACAGTTTACACAGAGCAATTATTGCTTAGAATAATCCGGATAATTCAAAATGATTGTCCTGATTACAAATGGCTATAAATTCTTTGTAAACAATGAATAGAAAAGAGAATTGTTTATAAGAATGTTTCACCTAAAACTGAAATGGATACCACACGGATATTGTCTGCATGAGCAAGAACAGTTTACACAGAGCAATTATTGCTTAGAATAATCAGGATAATTCAAAATGATTGTCCTGATTACAAATGGCTATAACTTCTTTGTAAACAATGAAAAGAAAAGAGAATTGTTTATAAGAATGTTTCACCTGAAACTGAAATGGATACCGCACGGATATTGTCTTCATGAGCAAGAATAGTTTACACAGAGAAATTATTGCTCAGACAAAAAATTCATCAAGTTTCTTTCTGTACTGTGTAGAAATTTTATGTTCCAATCAATATTTACAAGCCTTTTGCACTTAGGGCAATCATTTTGTATAACCTGGTACATTTTTATGTCTGACTTACAGAAAGCACTTAATCCAATAAGTGCACTAATCAATAAGGTAAAAAAAAAAATCATGAAATTTCCATTACATAATTATTTTATTCAAGAGTTTGAACAGAGAGACATTCTACTTTTAAAAAGGCGATATATTTACAAGCTTATTTATTTACGAGATCTTATCGGAAGTTTTTAAAAAAACTTTCGATTCTGATGCTCATTTCCCAAAATTAACTCCGTTTTTCTAAATTGAGTTTGATGAAAGTGCAAGAGGAGACACAGAAGGATGTTCTTTTTCCGATTAATCAGAAAATGCTCTTCTCTTCGTTTGGCACTCAGCCTGCGGGGAACAAAATAAATAAATAAAAATGTTATCTAATTTCAATGGAAATGGGAAGTTATTGCCAAATAGCTATTTCCCATGAAGCTTGCAAATACCAAAGAAAAAAAATCGACAAATAAAATGGAAACAACTATTGGCCTATTTTTTCCGAAAGAAGGGACTGAACTCTCTGGCAAGACAGATGCAGTGTTAAAAAACGTAGCAATAAGCCATTTACCGATTAAAGAGCTAACGCTCGTGAGTATTTTTCATAATTCCCATGGTTAAATAAGTACAGTAATAAGAAGCAGAAAAAAATATATATATACAGTAGGCAGCGACTCATTATCATTAACCAGTTAACTGTTTTTGACGAGTATACTCGTCATGGAAAAAGTACATTTTGAGTAATTGCGAGTTTATTCGTCAGGAGTAATCAGTAATTTAGAGTAATTTAGAATAATTAGTAGGATTAGATGGAGGTCGAAATAGTTAACTGGTTAAGCCTTTTTATTACCCGATATTTTCTGGGCTTCATTTTTTGAAAAAAAAAATTATTTAACTTAGAAAAAAATGTTAATTCTAGTTTAAAAAAATGTTTCTAAAAGCATATTTTTATTATATTAAATAATTATTATAAAATAACACAATAACTATCACAAAATAATACCATAATTATTACAAAATAATATTATAAATAATTGAAGTATTTTAATTCCTAATTATAATGAATTAGATACTGAAGTAGAAAATAATACTATTGAATCAAGTTATCTATTTATTCTGAAATCCCTTATCAGGGGTTACTACACGAATGGAATATAAATTCAGTTAATTTATTCTATTCATTGACAATTCATTTCTGAAAATTTTAAATGCAGTATTTTCATTGAAAGCGCATAAATGAAAAATAATTTCAAAGCTCTGGCATACCTGGAAATGAATGAAAAATTTATTGTAAAATTACATCTTTAAAAATAGGAAATCAATCATGTTAAATAAAAAAGTGCAAAACTAAATAGAATAAAAATTAATTTGCCTAGTTTTTCCATTGTGCGTTCCTTTGAAGGAAATGTAGAGACGCTAGCGAAGAAACTCACTAGCTATCCTTTTTGAATAACAAATTTATGGTTAACAGAATATTTTATGAATATGCGATAGTTTCAGTGAAGTTGACTTTCTTAGACAGCGAATTTCTTTCTGTTTCTGATTCTAACGAAAATGCGAAATTTCATTAGAATCTTAAATAGAATTAATAGAAGAATAAACAGATTTTTATAAAGATGTCACCAGCTGTTGAAATGTTAATTTTTGCGAAAAGCTATGCGATGCTTAATTCTTAGCCAGGCATTTGTAACAAAAATTAGATTATCTTTTTTTTCTCTCATTTAATCGCATTTATTTCTGTGACACGATGTAGTATTTTATAATAAATCAAATATATCGTTGACACAAATGCAAAATCTCGAATCAGAAAAATCGCGTTTCCCGATTCTGTTAGGGTGTATTTAGAAAATGACGGGCATGGTGATAATATCTTGAACCTGAGTTCCTGTCCTAAACTAAGGAAATTTTAATACAGTCAATAATAATACTTAATAACAATAATAATAAAAACTTATTACTTGTTATTGATGCTCTGTAGCTAAGCAGAGAATAAATTTCATGCATTCTTTTGTTTCTATTTATACTGACAATACAGTTTTCTAGATTTAAAAGTTACTTTTTTGCTTAAAGATTGCTAAAATATCTTGTATGAAAAAATAAGAAACAGACTCTAATAGTTAAAAAAATTTATTCATAAAAATATGTGAATTCAATCACTGTAAGCTACAAAATTTGGTACATTAAAATATATTTCAAAACCTCAACATAAAATTAAATAATTTCTGAAATTCATTTTATGAAATTCCTCTCTTTTACAAAATGGGATTTATTCGCAGTTTTAGAATTTTTATTTGCTTTTTGAACTCCATTGAAAATCTAGACTGGATCGAAAACTAATGGAAAAATCTAGACTAGGAAATCAAATCATATCCGAAAGGTTATCTCGTATCGAAAAGTTATCTGTCAAATCAGCAGTTTCACTGATATTGCTGATATTGATGTCAAAAAGCAAGCGTCAGCCAGATGAGATGATGCATATCAATGTGGGTGTAACGAATCTTTTCTTGCCGAAAAATTATGAAAAAAGAAAAACCTATTTTGCCTTTTGAAGTTATATGCCTTTTAAAGTGTTATTACTGGCTTTTTAAGATTATTTAAAATAAAGTTTCAGCATAAACTTTTTTAAAACCTGCACTTTTTTGCTGAACTATGCTTCGAAAACAATATTAATTATTCTTAGTTGTGTAAGCGTTTATATTGAATGTTGATTTAAATTTATAGTTTTGGTAGCTGAAATGTTAATGTACCGCTTATTTAAAAAAATTATCTTTATTGATCCTTGATTTTCTTATTTTCCGTCAAAAGCAGTAATGAATGTATAGACAGAGAAATCTATGCAGTAAGCAAAAAAAAACCATTTCCATATGGCTGTAGAACGACGCAATCAACCAAAATACCATTCAGAATAGCAAAGGAATAATTGTGTCATTAACGTGTCAAAAGTTTATAAATTTTAATTCTGACGTTATAAATTATTATTGAAACAATAAAAATAAGCACTTGATCTCATCAAGTGTAAAGCAATGCAAATAAATTTGATTTTATAAATTATCTCTAATAAAACAGGCGAAATGATACTAATGAATCATTATATAATTTTTATTTATAGCATATATGTTTTATATTTATGGCATAGTATGATATATAGCATTTATATTTATGGCATAGTATGATATATAGCATTTATATTTATGGCATAGTATGATATATAGCATTTATATTTATGGCATAGTATGATATATAGCATTTATATTTATGGCATAGTAAGATATATAGCATTTGTGTTTATGTATCATAACATATATTTTTGATGCATGCTATACATAAATCAATCCAAGACATACTTCCTTCGAAATCCACATTGTATTATAATTTAAGAATTCGAATTTACCTTTGCTTAAGTTATTTTTTCTGCTTTAAATTGCTAAATTATTGTAAAGAAATTATGCGTATGATAAAACATTTTCTAACTTTTTTCATTGTTCACGAGGTTGTAACTATGCTTTAAATCATTAGAAAGATTGAGAAATGTTCAAAGGAGTAAAAGAATGGAACTTAATTATTAAATCCAACTAGCAAAAGGTATCTGATGTTTTTCATTCGTATTTAACAAATATTAAAGACAAAGTATTTAACAAATATAAATGTAGTAGGTGCAGGGCTGGTAAATTATGTAATGTGGATATTTTAAGGGTTCCTAACCGAGGTGTCATAAATATAAAGGCGCATAGATTACAGTATTCTTCTCTCTGGTGTTAAAAATGGAGTTTAATTCTAAATATTTACTACAGGGCCCAAAATGTCTATATAAATTATTGATCTAAGAACTATTAAGAAAAGAATGAAAGAGCTTTTCCCCCATCTTCTCAGAAATTAGCCATTAAGACATGATGCCAGAGTGGGCACTATATATTATTGCTTTTGTTCAAAGATCAGAAATGCTGTGGTAAAGTTGTTGATGCTATGCATAATGAATTAAAAGCCAGTGGGAGGGGGGGGGGGTGTATGAGTAAAACATGTCGGAAGTGACTAGTAGAAGAGGGTATCTATTGTATGATTATTCTAAAATAATTTAAATTTTCTCTTTACCTTAACAATTAAGCAAGCATGAGGCGTATGAAGTTCTTGATTTATTTTTTATAAAGAATTTTAATATATATCCTATGATCAGCAAATTAACTTTTGCACATACTGCTCATGCTTGCATGCTCAAATTATTTATATATTAGCTTTGTATCAGATTTAGTCATTGAACGTTAAATATTATATTTTTGTTATAATACATTATTTTTAAGCACTGAACTCATCTTAATCCAGCATGAGACGTATGAGGCTCCTGATTTATTTTTTATAAAGAATTTTAATTTATGCCCTATGATCAGCAAATTAACTTTTCTAAATAGTGCTCCGGCTTAAATTCTGAGCTTATTTGTAAGTTAGCTTTATATCATATCGTTTAATCATCTAACATTAAATATTATATTTTTGTTACAACATATTATTTTTGAGCACTGAACTCATTTACGAGCCATAATTTGTTGTTTTAAATTTTTATTGTTAATTAAATTTAAATATATTGTTTCATTTAGCTTGAAGATGGTATTTGAAAATAATGTAATATGCTTATATTATGCTTTCAATAACTACAGCATTTGCCAAAAGCATAATTAAAAGTTTTTATATTTCTATCCTTATCTCACATAAATACCCATTTCTACGTGCACTCACAAGGTATAATTAAAAATGTTTATACAGGACTAAAAAACTGCCTCATTAAAAGTTAATTGAAAACATCTGTGGCACTCTGAATTTATTTCAGAGAAAACTTTTCTTTTAATTTTTGTAATTAAGAAATTGGAATTAAAATATTATTGAGTAAAAAAGTAACATCTCTATATTAAAAATTTCATTATTATTGCTTAGTTATGGGGGGGGAGTATATACCCTAATAAAATAGGGAACTGGGTATCTGTAATTACATATTTATAAATTAATTTTCACTCCAAAGCAAATGTTAAGTTTCTAGGAATTTTGCATACTAGTTTAAAAGGTAAAGTCTGCTGAATATTTTGATATGCTACAACAGAATAAAAATGGAGAATTATAGTTAGTAGAAACATTTTAAACTCAAAATCAATTTTAGATGTTATAAAATCGGTACCCATTAACTAGATCTTGCTATATACAAAAATTCCAAAATGTCTTGAATTCTTTTATAAATGTAGTTACTGACCATTTTAATAACTACAGCTACAATTATTGCACAATTACTTTTGCATTTTTCATGGCGCCTTCTAGTAGTCATGATTTAATATGATTAGTAGTAGTTATTGAAGCGCCTCGTAAGTTTTTCTCTCTCTTTATTTTTTCTTCTTTTGTTTTTCCTAAATAGTTTATTGAATCATCATTTGGCACTAGAAACAAACGTTTCGTAAGCATCTTGTCTAGCAAGAAAATCAATCGGCTCTTCGTACGTCTAATTTAAGCATTGTTTTCCCTGTCTTTGCACAAACGCAATAGAACGCAACATCATTTAAAGTGCAAAGGGTCGTATTTTATATGCTAATTATATATGACATAGGATCTTTTGCATTTTGAGTGACGATATATTTGCAATTGGCATAGGATCTTTAGAATTTTGAGTTGCGATATATTGTTATTATTGCAATAAAGTCTGCCTGCATCAAATGTTGCAAGTGAGGGTGTTCTATGAAATGTAAGCCATTGAGATGAATAAAGCGAATGGAATACAGCCCTTAAAAGAATTGTTACTTATTGAACTAAATTAAAAAAAGTGGAAACTAAATACATTTCTCTTCAAAAAAGAAAATATATACAATTTTATAAATTATTTTTATCTTAATAAAAGGGATTTATCAGATTTTTATCTTAATAAAAGGGATTTATCAGATTTTTATCTTAATAAAAGGGATTTATCAGATTTTTATCTTAATAAAAGGGATAATCATGAGTTTTAAAATATACTCATGATTATCACAAAATAAACCAGCGTAGAAGGCTGACTGCAAATGCTCAGAGCCCATGTCCTCCATTTCCTAAATTAAATTGAAAACCATTGGTTCTCAGAATTATGATTTGGACTTTAAAAAATGTATAATTTCTCATAGAAGCCAGAGTATCAGAATGACTTTATAAAGAGGCCATTTTCATTGCATTTCATTTCATTAAAAAACTGTTGAATTATGTAATCATCGAAAATAGGATACCATTAATAATTAATTAAGCTTTTGGAACAATCATTGTATTTTGAAATCACTCATTATCCAAACGGGTAACAGATCGGTTTTCTATATCGTAATTTAATCCAAAGAATTTTTTTAAAGTCTTTCATTTCCGGCTATTGAGAGGTTTAATAAATAATTTTTGATTTATCCCTGTTTTAACAACAAAGAAGTAACATTTATTCTATATATTGTAACCGACTGTAATTTGTTATTTTATCAGTACATACTTAGTTTTATATTCATTTAGAAATCATGTTTATCTGCATTTTTAAAAACAGCCTTCCTCGTTTACTGGATTTTGGACAAAACATTTTCGCAGAAACCACTTTAGAAAGATTTTTTGCATAGTATTTTTTAATTAAGGCAAGAATATTATGATTATTAATGTAATTGAGCACATGAATAAAATGGATATAAATTATAAATTCGTTTGTATTTGTTTAGATAGGTATTGATTTCCTTTTTCTTATCAACTCTAATTTTAAAGTTACTTAAAATCTACTGAGGATGAATGCCGAAAATAGAAACCTCAATTAGATGACGACTGACATCTCATACCCATAATTACACACCACACCAATACAAAGGCAACTGATCAAAGATTTTACATATAGCTCACAAAAGACCCAAATATTTTGAATATTTTTGGTAGAATGAAGTCTAAAAACAGTAATCCTTTGACCTGGAAGTACAGATGAATCAAGAGAAGAAATTCTTTTCATTCTAGTTATAAATCTTATAAACTTTTACAATTTCCACTTAAAAATTTTATTTATTTATTTTCTAATTTTAGAAGGAAAAAAATATACTGGATTTTTGAATTTTCTAATTCTCACCCTTATCGTCATACTTGAAATCAGAACATATTTTTTAATTTAAAATGTTTAATGCATTGTTTTCAAAATATTTGCTTTGGAGCGATTTCTGACAGAATAAATTGAAGCGTTTAAGTGCTATGTATAACCTAAATTATAAGCAAATTCAAAAATCTTAATATTAAATTATATTAAACAATATTTTTAATATAATATGTTTTAGATTTGTTAAATAACGAAAGCTTCGTTTTACACTTGCCTGGAAATTATAATTGAGCATCAATCCTTAAATAGAAATATTTTAACAAATTTTAATATATTAATATAGTTGTGAATTTTAAATCATTAATTATTTGCTAAAAATTTTTTTTTATAAATAACTTTGGAATATGAAATTTTTTAATGAGATTACATGTATACAAGCATAAAATGAAAATTGAATATTTTTTATATCTTACAAAATCCATACAAAGTATATCTCGTTTTGTTTAAAATTGTATTCGAATTTCTTTCTGTAGATAGAGTAAAAATGTTTTTGTGACATAAATAAGCCAGGTTATTAAATATTTAAAACAACAAACTCTAATAGATCCCTAATGTTTATAATCCATAAAACTTCAATTTATAAACTCCAGGACTCGTATAAGTCTTGACTTTTCATATAAAAGCTTTTAAATTTTTAGAATTTCCACTTAAAAATTTTATTAGAAGAAAAAAAAATATATACTGAAATTTTTAATTTTCCGTTGAGAATGTAGCGGGAATATTTCCAAAATAAAATTAGAAAAACAAATCGCCCCTGAAACGTGTTATAAATTCTCATTAAGTTGCAAATAATGTAAAAGCTTAAATAACACAATGCAAGTTAAACAACTGTGCAATACTTTCGCAAAGTTATCTAAAAAAATATGACTCTTAGCTAATATTTTTATTCTGTCGTTTGAATAAGTAAACCAGGAAAAAGAAATTTTTCAGAATTTCCATTTAAAAATTTTTACTAGAATCAAAGAATATACTGAATTTTTAAATTTGCTATTAAGAATATGGAGGTGATATTTTCAGACTAAATTGAAATTAGAAGAACAAATCGCTCCTAAATTCGTAATAAATTTTCATTAAGTTGCAAATAATATAAAAACTTAAATAACACACAGCATTTTAAACAGCTATGCAATACAATCTCAAATCTACCTAAAAAAATGTGACTCTTAGCTAATATTTTTATTTTGTCGTTTGAATAAGTAAATCAGGAAAAAGGAATTTTTCCCTCATCAAACATCATCATCATCATCGATTTGTAAAATGGAGCCAAACGACTTTTTTCTGAAACTTGGAGGGTTTGAATCCGTTCCAAATATGTAAGAAATTCAAGCATGAGCTAAATCATCTACGAAATAGAAATATATTTCCCCACTTTTTTTAAGAAAATATTTTTGTTTACCTTACTTTCCATTTTTATTCTATCAAAATATTTTCTACTGCGATTTGAGTTATACCTTTTAAGCTTTTCTTATGTATCGTATTTCAAACATCAGCATAAAGAGGCCGGAGATTTCATACACGAGAGTTTTAGATCAGAATAAGATTGATATCCTTATGATAAATCGTTGCTGCCGAGCTGGACTCTTTCCCCAGCAATTTTGACACATCTCATCTTTCATAAAAAATACAAACTGAACATCTCAACTTGAAATCGCTGTGAGGATAAAATATCCTGTTCTTGGACAGGATTCAACATATCGAAATCAAACAGAAGTTCCTCTTGTGTACAAACAGCGATGCTTTGAGTGCTTTTGATGTTTAATAAATAATTTCCATCTTTTCTGATGATTGATCTCTTATTTCTTAATGAGTTTTGCTTCAAATTTTTCTACCGGGGAAATCATTCATTCTTGAGATCGTTATTTTTCTAGAAAAATGAGGAACTGAAAGAATATTTAATAAATGAGATACTCATACAAAGAAAATAAAGAAATAAAGCAATAGATTTAACCTTCCAAAATAATTAATGTTTTAAATAACAGAAAATTTAATGGTAATCAAGTTTAAGTAAAATCATTTTTAAAAAATACTTTTATCAGTCCACTAAAAAATGTAATTATTTTAACTACTGTTTATTTTTAGTCTTTATAATTAATTATTATATGTATAAATGAATCTTGAATTTAATTTTTTTCAGAAATTCACTACTGGCGCCACTTGTCTGGAATAAAATGAACTAGGATTGATTAATCTAATATATAAGCTGATAATTAAGTTCTGAAAATCTTACAATAGTCTATTGTCATCAAAATCACAAAATTTCAAAACTACCATATCGTGAGTTAAAAACTGAAAACAAAATTCTCTCTTTATAAATATGGAATAACAAGTTAAATAGAAGTATGTAAAAAATCGAACTATAGTTATCCAATTTATTTTGTCTCTTTTTAGCTTCCATTTTAACCTCCAAATGGTAGAAAAAGTGTGCTCAGCTTATTTTCGTTTATATTAAAATTTTGTTAAGAGCTAATAAAATGTACATATAAGCGAGATTAACTCCCAAAATTTGCAATCTGGCCATTTTCTTTTCGCAGTTTAATGTGCTTTTTTTACGATTACAGATTTTTATTATATAATATCTTGTAACACATAGTATCGATTCAGTTCGTTTGAAAAATATTTGAACTTATTTGCAAACTTCACAACTAAATAGTGATTTTAAAAAATTACGAAGTCAGAGGGTTAAAATGAATATATTTTTAATATGTGGCCAATATCTAACGAATAAAATGGAAATAATTTTGTTCTTTTCTGGACTGTGATTGGGCTGAATTTTACACTAAAGATATTGAAAATAAAGAAGGCTTAGATCAGTCTGAACTCTTGAAAAATCTTTTCTCACATCTGGGTCTTTTTTGCTTTAGAAATCCTCTCTAACTCCAAAGAATTATGAGAGGAATTATTACCAAATAATCTAGGCTTTAATCAAAGTGGTAGTTAATTCAACAAACCGAAATTTTACCTTTCTCTCTTATTAAAATTTTAAAATTCAGTACGCAGAGGTTCGTATTTCAGTCTTATTATTCTGGTGTTTGTTAAAATTTCTCATTATTCTTAATCCATTTAAGTGTTGCACTTTTCTTACAATCTGTTACCTTATAACTATGGCTTAGAGGCGCAGTGACATTGATGGTCAAAGGTGAAATAATGCATCTGAGATGAAGTTAGTGCACTTGGAATTTTCAATTATTCGGTTTATTTCGTTTATTCATTTATTATTCGTTTATTTTGTCTTTCTTGCCACCATACTTTTTACAAGACAGCAAATTTCATTGCTAACAGCCTACCCCCCCCCCAATTGCGCTCTACTCCAAAAAAAAATGAAATAAATCTTCAAATACAGCCATTCAGAATAAAACCAGTTGCTTGTACAAATATTTAATCATATATTAGCTAGAGGTTTGTAATTTAAATATTTTTAACACAGTTGGATTACAATAAAAGTATTCATAGTTTAATTAGAAATTTACTGATAAATCTTAGTACATTTTTGACAGAATTAAATTTTAATTTCTCAGAATTAATATTATAATTAATACATATTTCTATATTTAAATTCGTAATTGAAGTTCACGATAAAAATTGCCTCATTATGTGTAGCAACTCATCAAGAATAAAGATTTCAGCATTTGAAAAATATAATTGCACTCATTAAACTCTTAAAATTTGTAAAAATGGAGCTCTCGTAAATAGCAAATTTTAAAAGCAAGGCACAAAGAAGATAATTAGTCTTCAATACCTCAATTTAATTAAAGAAGTTCAATCGAGTGTCATTTAATACATCATTTTCGAAAAGTTATTTAATACATTTAGTATGAAACATGAAATTATTTATAACTCTTTGCTTTAATGGAAAAGACTGGGGGAAATATCGTTTCAGTAATTGTAAAAGAATATGAGGAATAAAATAATTAAATTTTAGATGTCATCATATGAATAAGAATCAAAATCAATGAAATTCGGTGATTAATCTCTGGCATGAGGTTAAAAGTATACGAAAATCGAATTTGTGGTTTAGAAGGGTTTTTCAAAACCAATTGGAACAAAAATTTGACACAGAACTTCATTTGTAGTCAAAAAATCAAATACCATATTTGATATATCTAAATCTTTTCATTTTTGAGTTATCAGATTTACATTTTTTTTAAAGTATAGACCAATGGACTATCAATCTCTCATTCGATTTGGTTAAAAATTTGACATTTGTTTACGCTACATATATATGTGACACTGGGGGGTGGGGCACCTCGAAATGAGGATGAGATGCTTCCGGTATGGTGGTTGGATCTAGCTACAATGGTGGGTACATAAATAGGTGGGGGCTCTGTCTCCTCCCATCGATGACGGGACATACTTTCTTCGGGAAGGGTTGTACCGTCGCCGGTGATGCCCCTAAGGACTCAACCACAGTTCCCGCCAATGTTGCTGTTGCGGTGGTTCGATCATTCAGTATTATTTATCCATGTGCCTTCGGGCGGGTCGGAGAGTCAGTGATACGACTACACTATATATGTAAAATTTGTGTACCGAATTTTATCCATTTCGCTCTATTCGTTTTGTAGTTATCACGTTAACATATTCGAACAGCCTGACAGACAGACAGATTTCCTCTTAATCGATTTTGCACAAAATTTAATAGAAATCAACACATTTGGTCTAAAGACCATATAACAAATTTCATCCACCTAGCTCACAGAATTTTTGAGTTATTTGTGTCACAGAGAGATACAGATGGACGGACAAACATTTTCCAAAAATGTGTTTCTCTAACTCAGGAAGTTCTAAAAATTGGAGTTTCGTCAAAATCTTGAATTCAAAATTTTTGACAATGCTTTCTCTGTATTTCGCATACGAGAAAGAAGAAAGAGCCAGCAGAATTTCTTAATTTTAAACCCTTGACCTACGAATTTACTTAATTTTCTAATTAGATGATACGTCGTATCTGTGACATTCATTATTATTTAAATTCCTATAATAATATAAGGAGCATTTGAGATATTGAAGTGTTTCGAAATGATTTTTGCATTTTAACTATAATGCCTGAAAGTACAATCGGAAAACTAAAATTGTTTATTTTAAAATATGATATCTGAAAGCCCTATCAGAAAATTAAAATTATTTATTTTAAACTATATTGTAAACTGCATGCATGTTTCTTTATAATTACCAATGTCTTGTCTTGGAGCCTGACCTAGTATACGATTCTGATCTTCGGAGCTAGAAAAGATCCGATCATTGGTACAAATGATTCCGCCTAAAAAAAATTCTACTACGATCTAGTGTGTGTAAAATGCGTAATAATTCAGTAACTTTCATTTGATTTATGTGTGTGTGGACACTTAAGAGCAGAAGTTGGTTTAGGTATCCTCATCTTTATCTGAGAATCAGTCAAATTAACGAGATTAAAACCAATTTAGCCATATCTCCAAATATTAGCATTATTATAATCAATCAAACCAATGACGTCCCAACTAAATAAATAAGAATTAGCGAAATTTATGAGCAGTTCCAACTGTAGGCTAAAATGTACTGTTATAGTAAACAACTATAAGTCTTTATTTTTTAATTTATTGTAACATGAGCATTTTATTTTGAGGTTTCAAGGTCTTATCATTCACCCATAAAATAATGACTTTTTTCACTTCAAATAACAATGCTGACTGGAAGAGAAAATTATAAAATTATATTATTTTAAAAAGCTGTATGTTCTCATTTTCTTAAATTTAATTAAGAATGTAAATTTAAAACTGGATCACTTTTTCTTCCTATTTTTATTTATTCTCTTCTATTTAATTTTACATCCTAAACATTCGATAATAGCGTTTCTTATTATAGGAATTAACACAATTAACCATCCCTGACTCCACCATTTAATACATTCATTAGGGTTGTAGCACGAATGTTGACTATCTGCTGCAGTTAAAATCTCAAATATAGTTAAAATCCTAATGAGGAAACTAGCGAAATACCTCATCACTATCACTCAATTAAAATTCCTAGAGTATCAAACATCTCATTATTAGAGAGATTAATAGTATATTAAACTGAGATCATTATCACAAAATTGATTCAATTTAATAAATTGATAAAGGATAATGATCCCATTATTCTAGTTCAAATTAAATTATGAACCCTTTAATAAGGAAAATTTATTGAAATATGCTGATTTCTAAATGAATATGAGATATTTTGTTTACATTCATTTTAACAAATTATAAAGTTTTAATTTTAATCAATAAAGTAAGTAATAAAGTAAAATTTAACAAAAAAAAAGTTTTCAAATTCTTATTTGAAGATTTTCATAGTACGTTTTTCTGAATCTTCTCTAATTCCTATTCACTTCTTGATCTTCGAATTTACTTATCTTCCTAATTAGTTCTCACCTTCTATTTGGGTCATTTATTATTATTTTAATTCCTATAAGTGATATAAGAGCATTTGAGGTATTAAGCATTTTTAAGTGGTTTTTGCATTTTAAATTACTTAATATTTTAACTTAATTGCAGATTCAGAATTATAAATTCAGTAATTCGATAAATGAATTAGTCTCGTCCTTGCATGCGAAGGGGTTAATCAATCTCTGTGCATTTAAGTCCCAGGAGAGTGGTAATTTAAAAATCAAATTAATTTTTTGTGAAAATATTCATCCTTTGATATCAGTTTTTTAAAGACTCTAGCAAGAGAAATATTTCGAGAACAATTTTGAAAGTTATCCAAAAGCGCATTCCAAGCATTCCATTTCTGCATTTCAAGAGCTCAAAAATTCATATAATTTCTCTTTTAAAGAAGCCAGAAGTAGAAAAAATTTTGCATTTTCACGCAATAAAAATCATCTAATGGAAGGAAGATTTTGAATTTTTTTGCAGTTCTTTCAAAATCAATGACAGGCAAATATCTACATTCCAAAAGAGGGCGTATTTCTTATAATTCCGAAGAATAGCAAATACAATGTGGCAAAAATACGAAGAAAGCGAAATAACTCATCTTATGCAAATGTTTCTGATTTTTTCAATTTTATTTGGCGGACAGTCAAGGAAAAATATTTGCATCTTAGAAATTGGTCTTTTACTATCGGTATTTAAATCGCTAAAAACATGTTTCAACTTTTATTATAAAGCCCCAAACATTCATTTCAGTGCCAATATTTTTTCACTTAAAATGGCATCACTCCAAAGAAACTTTTTTTTTCGGTTAGCCTATGAAGGTTCTATTGATGAAAATTTCTCCCTAACTTTTCATGCAGAATGTAACTTCTTAATTAGTATCAAGATAGCAGGAATTCTTCAAGAATTTATTCTTGGATTATTTTTCAGTTTTTTAGCTATGATTTAAATATTCAGCTTGTATAATGTGTCTTTATTGCTACTAATCTTCGTATTCAGGATATATATATATATATATATATATATATATATATATATATATATATATATTCTCAACTTAATTTTTTTGCATGAATGCAGTATGGCTACATCAGATGTAGTAACATTAGGAAATGTTGCCTACAAATTATAGAGGCAATCTTCTGCTTCTAAATTGTTTGAAAACATTTTTAAATGTAATGATAATCAGAGTTCCCAACTCAGAAATTTAAAGAATGTGACTTCAGTTTGAAACATTTTTAACTTAACTTCACATGTTTCACATCTGTAAAATGGAATTTTGTAGTCAATTTTTACTAAAAAATCACAGGGTATTCAATTTTCAATTAAATAAAGTTCTGAAAATTTACATAGTTATTAGTTCCCAATGATAAAGAATATTTTAATAGTTTTAGAGCTCTTAATTATCAGCTAACAAAAAAAATATTTCACAGATTTTGGGAATTAAGAAATTATTTTGAGAAATATAAATTTTAAATTTTACAATATTAGTGATTGTGAATTATGAAATATATTAAAAATTCAAAAATAGACAATAATAAAAATAAAAATGTTCTAAACGACTTTTTTTATGCAGGAAAAAACAGTAAATGATATTTTTCATCGAAGATCAATCAAAATTCTGAAGTATTTAAGATACAGTTTCATCATAAGTATTCCTTGAATATGCATTGAAAATTAATATCTATGATAAATGAAATTAAAATCACAATTTATTTATAATATTTTTATCACAATATCGCACTTTTATGGCTTGGTTGTAATATTCATAATTTTGATTATAATATTAATTAAAGTAAATCAATTAAAGTAAAATAAAAATAAATTAATTAAATTATTAAATATTAATTAAAGTTAAAAAATAAGAATAGCATAAAGAGATAAAAACCAAAATATTTATTCTTAGAATAGGAATGATAACTAAAATATTTACAAATTTAATTGAGCATTAAATGTATAAACAAGGTCCAAATTAGAATAATTATTTTAAATAATTAAAGAATTAATATCTATTCATATAAAATCTAAAGAAAGCAATTTTTCTGAGGATAAAATTGCGTATGACTGTTTAGAATAACAATGCAAACCTTAAAAAATCCAGCCAATTTCGTGTAGTTTGTGTATGGCTTTACAGCATCAGCTTGCCAGCATTTCATTCTCCGGTAATGTTAAGGTATTTTTCGACTTTCTTTAAAGCCAAAATAAATGTCATAAAAAAAAGCTAAAAATGTTTTTATCAGAGCTTTAAAAACGGAAGAATGATTTTTATGAAAAATCCAGGGATCAAAACAAAAATCCTAAAAACATGAAGTGCAGAAAACAGTATCAAAATGATATAAAACTAGAATGAATTTCATACCAAACAAAAAAAAAACCTAAACATTCATATTAAAATTAGAATGCATTATAAATCTGATTATTATTTCACTTAGCACATTGGCTGTTGCCACTGATTCATATCTAATATCTAAGTAATTCGCCCATGTAATCTAATTATAAAGTTCTCTACCACGAAAGGTATTTATTCTGGGCAATGCAGAGTAGATCATCTAGTAATAAATAAAGCTATTTCATTTTGTTGTAGCACATATATTATAACATTCTAACAATTTATTTGTATCAACGATGGGTTTGAGAAACAAATTCTATTGTTAGAATTTGGTTGATAGGTTATTAACATATCAAAGTGCTTTCAATTATTTGGTATTCAAAAAGACGCAGAAAATTCCTTCATTTCATATCTGACGGAAGGCTAAATCATAGGATGAAAATACAAATGAACGATTTTATTTAGTAATTCATTCATATGAAGATTGGACCCTATTCATATCAGTCAGGAAATATAAAAATTTAAAGAATAATTTTTCAGCTAAAAAGAATTTCTTCTGATTAATAAACACGTAAATTAAGAGAATAAATATTTAATCTGATTAATAAATATGTAATTAAGAGAATAAGAAATATTAAGAGAATATATATCTATATTATATGATATATAATATAGATACAGCATATATCAACTTATATGTTGTGTGAAAAATAAGATGTTGTAAATACTTCTGAAAATGAATGCGGGATTCACAGGTTTTCATACAGACTTTTCAAATACAATTTTTTTGCATAAATTTTAAATTTCTAACAGATTATAGATATAAAATAATAAATATAAGATGATAATTTACAACTATGAGCGTATAGATAAATACATTAAATATGAAATCAGATGAGGATTCATTGAAAGATAAATTTCTATTCATACTTTCAACAGTGTAATAATGCAACTCTGTCCGTATTAACCTGTTAACTGTATGTGACGAAATACCACGTCCTGGGCCTCATGGTTTTAATATTCCTGATAATTATCTCATAATACAATTTTTTTCATAATAGCAAAAAAAAATTCTCTACCACTATGTAAAACAGACAAATATTTAAATTCTATCTTCCGAATATGCACACTATAAATTTAGAAACTTTATACTGATCTATGTTCGAATGCGCGTCTTACATTCGATTTATTTTTAACAGATAATATTAATCATTTATGAATAGCTCACAGAAGATTTAAAAATATATCTTTAAATCCAAAGATATATTTGTGAATTTCTTATTCTAAAAATTGTGTATTTTCTACAGATAGCTTTCAGTTTTTCATATAAAACAAGTAGTTTTTTTTTCTTTTCTCTTAAAAAGCATTTGCGAATATATATGACAGCTTTATAAAGAAATCTCATTCCAAAATTTTTCATATTTTTCTTGTTCACATATTTTTCTATCAAATTTTTTTCAGATATAAAATGAAAGCATAAATGCCCCAAAAATCATGGTTAAATATTCCAAAAATGATACTATTACTTTCATTTTTTCAATCTTACTCTGAATTATCAAAATCATGAAAAATGTATGTTTGATGGTTGAATAAACATTCTAGAATATGTAGTATCAAGAAAGGTAATTGGAAGTCAGGAGTAATTGGAAAAGATGACTACAGTACGCATCAGCGAGTCCTTCGTAAACTGGAAAACATGTACTTTATTTAAATCACTCTAAAGGAAGATGAAAAACACTTTCCCGCTTTTTTCAGTGTTATTTCCTGACGTTTGTTTACTTTAGTTTTAACCGTGTTAAAAAAAAAATGTGAAAAACGAAACTTTTTTAAATGTCATTATTCATTCTCTGCATCGGTTATTTGCAAGGTAAGTTGAAAAGTTATTTATATTTCTTGGATCGTAGGATATAAAGATTAGGACTAAAATTCCTTTTACGTATTTGGACTTTCATCTGAGAAACAGGTTAGTGTTCTATGTTATCCTTATTAATTTTTATAGCGGGGTAGTTGGGAACAGGCTTTTAATGTAAAAGACCTGTATTTTCCATAAATTTGGAATAAATTTTAATATGATAGGATGTGATATTAAATCTAGGAAAATAGCAGTGCTTCGTTTAGCCAATACTGTTTATTATTGTATGTCACATTAACAGCTTACATTTTTAAAGAATCTACAATATGATTAACATAAATATTTTTCGCATTTGAAAGTTATTTATTAATAATGATTTGAAGTCGTTTGATATAAAGTATAGAAGGAAATAGAGAAACCAACGTCGAAAAAGAAGAGAACGCGATGTTGATGAAGAAATCCGAAGATGATGATTTTGACTCTTTAATAAAAAATGGAGTCTTTGGAAATGGAGAAAATGGTTTATCTCGAATAGTTGATATTTATACATATATGATGATGTATTACATTGAAGTCACGAGAATGAATAACCGTTTTTTATCAGTACTGGACTAATAGCGTTTACGGTAGTCAGTTGGATGTGACAGGTATGAGAAGCAGCAATTTTATTAACTCAAAATTAGTGTTATCAATTAATAACAGTTTGAGATTTCCATTATCAAATAAAAAGAATACTTCCAGATATTATCCCTAAAGTAGGTTTTTTTATAATTAAAGTATTTTTTCTTGCAATGTAAATTCCAAAGTAAAATTAGTTGAGAAAGATATTGAATGCTTTGCTCGAAGTGAGAGATCAACTTTCTTTAAGTAAATTGAACCACTGATTCTTATTCATTTTACAGTAAGTTTCTAGATTTCAAACATTTCTATCTTGTGAGTCAAAATATTCCACTACTCTTGTTTTTATCAAAGTTAATTTCTCGACAAAATTTGGGATTATACATTACTCCAGATAGAAGAATTCAAATAGATGAATATAATAAAAACAGATGAAGAAAATATGAATATAGAAAAATTTTGTTTCATTAGAATCCATTAAATAAAATATATTTTGATTTAAATATTAAAAAAGAAATAGAAATCAGGAACGAGCAATAGAACAAATTATGAATAGAACAAATAGAACAATAGAAGAAATAGAACAAATTATGAATAGAACAAATAGAACAATAGAAGAAATAGAACAATAGAACAAACTCTGAAGCAATATGCACTAGTTTCTCATTATTTCAACTATGTTCTTTTGAAATCAGCTCTTTACTGAGATCGGAAATCAAAACGCATGTTCCAAATTACTCTATAGTCTCTGGAGTAATTGGGAATACACTGTGATAATAATGAACGTTCATTTAACGGAAAGCGGTTTAATTAACAAATTAATTTGGTATCAATAGTTTAATTATCCTTGTAAAACGTGATTATGCATTCATATAAATTATAGATCTATTTTCCATCTCATATGATAATTTTAAATTGAAAAAAAATGACAATGTCTGCAAAATACGTTCCCAATTACCCTAATTGATCCTAATGTTATATTTTCCTTTTCTTTTCGGTTATGAACAGACAGCGAATTCGATGACATGGATGGTCCTCAAGCTCGATTCAAACCTGAAGCCATCGATACACTGTGCCAGTTGACCAAATTCACCAAACGAGAATTACAGCTGATGTATCGAGGATTTAAACAAGTGAGTGAATTTCTTTTATTTTATTTAAGACGATTTTATTTCTTCTCTCTCAGAGTCCCCAGTGTTTCCCGATCATTTTCAAAACCTCGTGATAGGGGAAAAGAATGTTAAGTAGACAACACATTATTCTAATCGCCCTAAGTTTCGCGTTTCATGAACAACCTAGAATTACTAATTATTGCTATTACTATTATTAATTGGGAAGTTAAATTAGAAAACTCCCGAATTACTATTGTGGTAAGTAATTCTAAAATCTCCTTTGATTGCAATATTGCCATGAAAAAACTCGGAAAGTGCTTTCTTTTCCCTTATTCATAAAAAAAAAATCAGTTTTTGCATTTTGTAATATGAATTGTTCTTATCTACCCGTTTCAATAAGCATTCTTAACAATAAAAGTTTTCTTATTCTAAAATCCCAGAAATGGTTTTGTGTCGATGCCTCGTTCAATTTTTTTAATTCATCCGAAAAGTATACCATAATACATCTATTTACTCATTTGTTGTAGGTATATAAACAACTTTTGCTTGATTCTGAAGGAACAGATTGGTAGTAAATTACCATTACAGTAATCAAATTTTACTTGTTCCAGAATTTCGGAAATGATTTTATGTCGCCGTCCCGTTTAATTTTTCTAATAGTTTTCATCTGAAAACTATTCCATTACACGTTAATTTACGCATTTGTTTTATATATATGTAACATTATTTTGGTTGAAGCAGAGTGCAGGTTTGAAGACATAGACGAGACGTTGTATTTTTAATTCTCTTTAATATCGATCTCGGGAAAGCAATTTATTTAGAAGCAGACGCAGTGCGGCACTAAAGCAGAAGTAAGAAAGAAGCACGAAACAAATGATCACTAGTTTTATATAACATAGGATTTCCGGCCACCCGCCAATACACGGGGTGACCTTTGACACCTTTTCAAGGCACCGAAGGGATCACTTTCATTTGAGACGTAGTACTGATGGCGCATTAGTTTTTCAGAGGAATTAATTAAACCGAAATTGGAATTGGATCACAAAATAAGAGAATATTTTAGAATGAAGTTACTATGGGCTAAATTAAGATAAAATCTTGGAAATCAATTAAATTGAAATTAGAATTAAAATATCATTACATATACATAAATGACTTTGCCTTATTCTGAGAGAATGGATTAGGGTTAATTTATCACTATTGTATTTTTGTCCATCATTTGTTTACACATGCACGTAGTTTCATTCACCCCAAGCATTTGGTTTAGCATTAGACCCAAGCATTAGACAGATTAGTTTAATCATTACTGAATTTTCATATAAATAATATTTTGAAAAATGACATCAATCTCGAACATACCTCGTATATCCTCTCTGATTCTTTTTGAGGGGCTTCGATACTTTTGATGATTCAGACTAGAGGATTTCGTTTTCGTCATCCTTTTCCATCCTAGATCCGTTGTATTCGCAGGCATAATGAACGCTAAATCTCTCCGAAGTCGAACTTCTCCTGTCTTTTCCAAACTTATTTCTCCAAGTTTGGAGAAAGAGTGTCTGCTCATGTGTCATCCTCTTCATCTGATCATAGTTCATAATAATAATTTTGTCCCAAAACAGGTTTAGTGTCATTTCAAAACAAATTGATAACTCTATCTACCTAATACTTCATTAAATATAATTGCAAACCCAGCAACGATGTTTAGAATAACTTCTTCTAAACTATTATGAGTTCCTATCATTTCCCAATTTTCACACTGAGTCATTACTTCATTTGCAATAAACAGTGATAATTAATTACTTTACAAACTTTACAATGATTTTTTAAGATGTCTTTCGTTCAAACATCATGTGTTCCTATCATTTTCACGGTCTTTTGCAGTGAGTCATTATTTTATTTATGATAAATAGTAATATTTTTTAAAAAATGCAAGTAGTTTAATTTATGATCAAAATTTTTAAAGATTTTTTCCTCATTTTAAATATTTTTTAATGAACACAACATAAATGTCACCTGTTTATTTTATGTAACTTTAAAATGTAAACAAGCTTTGGCGTTCGTGTATTTTTGTACATAATAGTAAATGCTGACAATCTTTGTTTAAATTCAAGTTTTCATAGAAACTTATTATTATAATTCTTTGATGACACGCAAAGTCATATGGAGTGTCGTTCATTCAATTTTCTCGTATTTATCCATGATACGATACATTTTGTGTTTAATTCCGTCATATGGGGAAGACTTTCTAATAAGCATTGTTGGCCTTTTTCCTTTTGATTAATCTAACATCTGATACTTGACTATAGTTTGGTGTCAGTGGCTCTAACAAGTTTTCATTTATCTAGCTCGTGATGGTATCGAATTATGTATACATACAAGGACGGAAAGGCAAATGAAAGTTTCTTTAACAGGTTTAATCCTAATATTTGATTCTTTTTGACCAACTAATCTAAGATTTGATATTTATCGATAGTGTGGTGTCAGTACCTCATACAAGTTTTCATCTATCTAGATCGTGACACTTTTAAATTGTATAAGTCCCCGCTACAAATGAATATATCTATATTCAAACGGGGAACAGAATTGAACTTACCTTTAACAGATTTAATCTTAATTTTTGATTCAATTCTGGAATCTTAAATTAAAACACGCATACAAATGCTTCGTTTTAAAGGCAGGCAAATATGATTCAAGCATTGTTTTCATGAAGAAAAATAAATAAATCGCCCATGCCCTTAAAAGGGTTAAATCTGTCAGAATCGAATGCCCCCTTACCAGAACAGAGCGGAAATTTAGAGAAGAGACATAATTTCCGATGTCATCCTTATCGTTCATAAGCGGTTCAAAATTATGAAAAACTCTCCTAAAATAGATCCTGCATCGTTATAAAACGGTACATAACATTTTTTTGGAAAGTCAAGGCAAGAAGTTACCATTGTGGAAATTATGTCATTAATTTACATCAATCACTTTTCAAGTTTTTAAAAAAATCATGATGCTTATTCAGTGCAACTTATTAAATACTCGTTTTTGACCTTTTACCCCATTGTTTGTTTAAAGATGTAAAATGTGTCTCATTCTACAAAAGATTTTTGTTTTAATTTTCCGAAAAGAATAATTTAAAGATTATAAAATGTTTTGAAATTGTCTATATATAAAAGAAAGTAATATATAAAATCGATTTACTTTCTTTTATATATTGGTAATTATATTCGTTTTTAATACGCTTTTATTTAACTTGATTTTTTTCATGTTTGTAAATACGGAATATGTTAATTTTCATTCACTTCCATATTCTAGAATTCTGAAATTTTGAAAATTTATGTATTGTCTATAACAATATGCTATTTAAAAAATATCAATTAATTCATTAATTTGGTAAATTTTTATTCAGTTGAATTGTAGTATCATATTTGAAAAATAATTGATTTTAAGATGCTATAAAATTTATATTAAAAAATAATCAATAGAAGATAAAAAAAAAGTAGAAAATAAATAAAATAAGAGAAATTCTGATTTTTGGCACCTGAGTAAAAGCATGTTATAGAAATTATTTTTAATAAATTAATTTTTTCTCCATTTTAATTCGCCTAGATACATATACCTGACAAATATAATTATATTTTTTTCTCTAAATCTTTTTAACATAAGCCCTATAAAGTATTCAGTTAGAGAAAAAAATGCAGCTTCTTACGCATTCGACTACGGTATAGGTAATCGGCTTTAGAATTCATCTAATACTTGATTCTAAAAGAAAGACTTGGTTTAAACAAAATATAAAGGATTTATCTCTCTGAAATAGGATTCTAAGTAAAGCGTTACGCTTAAGAAGTTAGGAAAAAAATCCCTGTCTAGACATCTTTAAAAGTTATTCTTCGACTTCAAAGTATTTTTCGTTGGATGACGTTTCGACAAGAAATCCATTTGAACTGTCAATCGAAAAGTGGTTTATCTTCCGAAATTCCGTTCAAAAGTTAGATTTTGCATGTTTTTAAGTTGTATTCCGCTTCCTCCAAAATATGTTTTTTTTTTTTTTTGTTCTTGTTGAATAATATATTTGTGCATGTAAACCTTAAGTAAACCAAATAGAAAGGAAATAATTTTCAAAGATATAAATTCAACTGAATGTTTCGAATGTAGCAAATATTCTAGATGTCTTTCAATAAATTATTTACCATTTATTTACTTGTATACGGGCATAGGATGCATTAAATCCTTCGGGGTCAAATGTTACCCCACTAATCTTAATCATCTTAAAAAAAGATTTCGTGTAGCTTCAAAAGCAGGCATTAATCTGATTGTAATGCAGACTATCAGAAAACCGGCAGATATTTGATCAGAGGAAAGCTGGTTTAGGAGAGTTTTTCATTAGAAAAGTGCATTTTAATAGCAAAACATATGTTTATTGTACAAAATATTACAAAATTATACAGTAATTCATGCTATATATAATAAATATTACAAAATTATTATATAATTTTACAACATAATCATGCTAAATATAATCAATATAAATCAACATCTCAGCAGCAGCCTGGTGTTAACTTCGAGCCAATGTCGCTACATTCCAATGAAATGACCTGACTTCCTTTAATGCTCTTATCTCCCACTCTTCTTACACTTAACACATAACACCACATCACACCTCCGTTTCTAGAGCTCAAGTGACCCCTTTCCGGTTTGGTATAGATGTAGGTGGACTTTATTTTAAAAAAGGGTTACATTGTAATCAGTTGGAAAGAGACATACAAATGACAAAATACGAATACCTATAATATAACAAAAAATGATAAAAACTAGAATGGAAAAGATCTGGAGTACAGTAAAACAGGATGAATGAACATAATAATGAATAGTATGAATGTAAAAATAAGGCAATTATAAAAATTCGGTACTTGAGGGGATTTAGGGATGTATTATGAATAGAAAGCGAGGTGTATTAAATAATGCTCTAAAAAACTACTCTTCCTACAGAAAATGACGGTACCCCATCATTTTCTGTAGGAAGAATAGTTTTCTAAAGAGATTGGATCTAAAATAGAAGTCTAAAAGAGATTGGATTTGTACAAGGCCGGATTATTGAGTTTGCTGAACTATATCAAAAGAATATTATATTGCCAAATGAATACATGATATAAAATTTAGCTATCCGAAACTATGATACATATATATAAAATGTAAGCATAATTTTGAAGCAGAAGGCAGTTTCGAAGACAGTGAAGAGTTTTTGAATTTTTTAAGATCGCTTTATTGCATCCCGGGAGGCATGAATTATGAACAAGCAGAAGCGACGAGCACAACACAGAACGACACAACACGAAATGAGGAAAAGCTGATGGAAATTTTATCCCTGTGAGTATATACTGTGAGATTTTAATAGGGATTTCCATCATGTGTCAATCACAAACAAGGGAATCATAGGGATCTTTAAAAAAAATGTCCTTAACTGGACAGTATTTTATCTCTTCACTCGGAGTGTGGGAACCTCTGACTAAAGCATTTTCACAGAGCTTTTGTTGCATTAATTAAATAGAAAAAGTGGAAGGGGATCAGGAAATATGAGGATATTCTAGAATGAAGTTAATATGAGCTAATTTAAGACAAAACTTTGGGAATTAATTGATTAAATTAGATATTAAAATATCATTGCATACATATATGTGTATTTGTGTAAATCAAATGATTCTGCTTCCAACTTGTTTTAAAACCACGATAGTGGAAACTATTGTGCTTACTCTCGAATAAAGGTGTTATCGTTCCCCCCTCCCCTTCTCACGCATAAATATTGTGGACATTGAGCAAATCCATCAGCCCCACAAAAGTTCAGTTTTTCATTTCAGAATCCTGCGCTTGAGCGTTTTATGCTTCGTTAGAATGCTGAAGAAAACTCAGTTTTTATTTTCAGGGTCTATTTTCAACTGATAGAAATCAAAATTTGACACAGACCTACAATTTTAGTTACAAGATATCATTCTAAATTTCATGTATCTAAGTTATTCCGTTTCTGAATTACTAAGCTTTTATGCATAGGAATGTGTACACCAAAAGACAGTCAAAACTTTGACTGATTTGATTGAAAATTTGATGCATATCTATACTTTAGAAGCTAAATTGTGTACTAAATTTTATTTGTACATTTCTTTAGTTTTCATATTTATCGAGTACACTTGTATTCACATAGACAATCTGACAAAATTTCTATGAATAGATTTCGTTCAAAATTTCATAGATACTACAAAGTTGTTGGCGTCTAACTCAACGCGATTTTGAGTTGTCGTGTTCATAGACAAATAGACATAATTTCTAAAATGTGTTGTTGTTGTTTTCGGACTTATGGAGATCTGAAAAACATGGAGATTTGCCAAAACTTCGAAGTGAAATTTTTTAACGATTACAATCCTTTCTTTTAGTATGCTACTTATCGAGAAAATAAAAACTGATGTAATAAAAAAAGGCATTGATTAATTTATTGAAGTTAATGGTAACTTTAAAGCAAAAATGGATTTAAAAAAAAGAAAACGGAATCAAAAAGTCAAAATGAGAGCTAAATAAAAAATTTCAAAGAAAATATAATCAAATTCAGGTTTATTTGACATTATATTTGCATAAACAATATGAGATAAAATATTATTAATCATATGAAATTTTTCGTATTTAGTTCTAATACAAATCCCAGACCTCATATTAATATATGCTACATTTAATAATTAGGATGTAACGATAATAAAATGTACATGAGTTCTGGTGACTCGACTATAAAATTCGACGAATTTCATACCGCATCTTATTAAATATCAAATGTGTGTGGAAGTCAAGGTATGTGTGATGTTTGGAGATAGGAATTCCGATTCGTGAATCCTCTTTATCATCTGATCACTGATTAGAATTATAACATTTGTATCCAATAACCTTAATATTTCAACACGAATTGTTATTCTGACAATAAAAAACTCGCCCTGACTCGATATTTGGTACACTAGAATGATGGGAACAATAACAGACAATAATACTGGAACTGTGAAGCCCACAAAATATACTCCGTTACAAACATTTCATGCGTTGTTCCCCAAAAAGTGAGATATACCACATCATACGCGATGGCGCCTTTAACTTACCATTATAGTATTATTATAGTACATAAAAGAGACAATAGGCTTCTTTATATGGCAACTTCTCATCCCCGTACTTGAGACTATCTCCAGATGGGACATGATAGCCTCCCAATTTTTAGGAGTCACCTCCATTAAATTGTTCGTATAAGTATGCAAGCTCTAGGTTCTCCTGGAGAAACAATATTGTTGTTGCAGTTGGTTAACGACTCCATCATCTTTGAGAGGATTACCCTGCATGTGGGTGAAGGATGTTACTAATAGGTGAAATAGCTGTAGTACAATTAAAGTAACATTTCCTTAATTGTATTACATTCTTGCCATTCAAATCTAGTCTCTTCTGTCAATCACTTTAAAAAAAAAGCAAAATACTTTTCTTTTCTTCTTTTTTGTCCAAATAAATTATATAGAGCCAATAGGCTTATTTATATGGCAAATTCTCATCCTCGTACTTGAGGCAGCTTCTTTTTGGGACTGGTTAGTCTAACGTTTCCCAATTCTTGAGAGTCGCTTCCAATACAAGAAACTGTTCGTATAAGAATGCATGCTCCCGGTTCTCCTGGAGGTACAATATTGCCGCTGGAGTTGGTTGACGACTCCATCGTCTCTGAGAGGATTACCTTACATGTGGGTAATCGAAGTCGGTAATAATTACGTGAATCACAGTTTTTGAATTCTATTACGATTCTTACCACTCGAATCGCCGGCGTCCTTGCATAGGAGTAGCGTGTCTTCCCCGTGTTCTGGGTGTCCCGGGTTCGAGTCCTGGTTCAGTCATAATGGTTCTTCTTCTGTGTTCTATCTATTAGGTGTGTGAATGCGATCCCCCCCCCCGTAAAAAGGGGTTGTGCAAGCGAATGCGGCGCATGAAGTAGCTAGTTCCCTTTTTGTCCTAGTTGGCACTACTGAAAAAACAACTGACGCTCACTCGGCTTAAATCGTTGACAGATAGTCAGCGGGCTTGTAAAGTGCCATAAGTCACGATACAATAGCAACCATTCGAATCAAGTTTCTCCTATTAATTATATTTAAAAAAAGGTTTTCTTTTCTTTTGTTTTCAAATTAATTATGCAAAATGCATAAAACAAGAAGTGTTAGAAAATAGAAGCAAATGTTTTACTAAGGAGACTTTACCTTTATAGCGCTTTTTATTCTTTCAATTCGAAAAAATACCCCATTTGGAACATAAAGAATTTTTGTGTTTTAAATAAAAAAAAGTATTAAAAATGAGAGTGCTCATAAAATGAGTTTATTTGCCCAGCGTACTCACTGAAGTCTTAAATTTACCATTTTTTGGCCTTTATTTCTTTGTTTGGAACATTCTTTGAAACAGTTGCTTCTATCATAACAATGCTACAATTTATTTAGTCAATAAAATGCATCGAGACGTAAAAAATGCTAGTTTACGATATTTCTTTTTCTTTCGTTTATGTATTGCAGGATTATGGTTTCAAAAACTTGACTTTCAGCCATGTAATATGTTCAAGAAATCATTTAAGCTATCTAAACTACGCATTTCAGTGTTCTTTGAGACAAATATATAACCTTAAATTTTCAGAAACTGTATATTCGGAGGTATATTTCATTTTAAAGTTTTCATTGAATACTTGGTATTTGCTATTTAGTCATCTTTTAAACTTGCAGGAAAAATATTAAGGGGTATTTTTTAACTTAAAAAATACCATAATTTTCTCTATCCATTAACTATAATTCATTTTTATAAAACTACTGCTTTTTTATGTGTTTTTTTTTTCAAGCAAGCTCATTAAAAAATAAGGGTGATACTCCGCTATGTTTTCAAGATTTAATTTTAAATTTTATCATTTTAATGAAATGGGTTTTTTTCTTTTATTTTTTAAAAACACTTCAAATATGGACATATCTGCATCTTTTTAAGACAACGATATAAAACTTTTCAACATACTTCATTATCAGAACGCTATCTGAATTTTTCTAAAAGCTATTCTGCTCTTAGAAAGAATATCAAGACTAATATTATTTTTTAAGCACATTTGAAATTTTGTTTAACGAACTTTCTTTATTATAAACAGATGCTATTATATCTAGACTAATATTATTTTTTAAGCACATTTGAAATTTTGTTTAACGAACTTTCTTTATTATAAACAGATGCTATTATATCAAGACTAATATTATTTTTTAAGCACATTTGAAATTTTGTTTAACGAACTTTCTTTATTATAAACAGATGCTATTATATCAAGACTAATATTATTTTTTAAGCACATTTGAAATTTTGTTTAACGAACTTTTTTATTATAAACAGATGCTATTCTCATGATATTGTTTATAGGCTTAAGATAATATTTACATATTATCTGTAATTTTCGATATTCTTATTGGAAAAATCATTAAAACGCTCAACATTGAATCTAGAGCTGCAGAATTTGACACATGCTTACTTCTTGAGTAATAAAGGCTCACGAAGAAAGAACGTTTAAAAATTTTATCAAATTTTTAATTAAAGAATTAATCAAAATTTTAACGCTTTCCTTTAATGACGTTGGAGCATATTATTACACGAAATCCATTTTAAAATCAATTTAAAATTCAGTGATTAAAGTAAATTATGTTTTAAAATTATATCAATTTTATTTCCATATAATTCTTTTATAATTTTTCTCTAATTTTAATAAATTTTTTAAAGCAATTTAAGTAAGTTTTTACAAAAATACATATCATTATTTTAGTTACTGGATTTATGTTCATAAGTATTGCAACGATATTAAATCCTTTTTCAAATGAACATGTTATCGATGCTTTATGTTAAGAGCAAATTTTGAAAACAAAATAAAAATATACGAATCAAGCCTAAAACCTTATCATGTTACTATATTTCTGCTCTCTACTACTGCCATTATACTATCAAAAATCTTTTCTAAAACACAACCTGTATTTGCTATCACTAGCTGAAATTAGTTTGGTGAACAAAATGGCATTGGTCTGTAAACTAACCTTTTCGATCCAATCCGAACACATATGTACCCTAAAATGCTTACGATTAATAAGCACGTTTCGAAATAAGAGTGTACATCTAAATGAAAAGATAAAAATATACAAAAAATTGACACAGAATCTCCATAATTTTTGTTGCTTCATGCTCTATTTAACAAGTTGTAACAACGATGCATTGAAAAACTTTTAATTTTTTTTTATGTATTTAAAATCCATGTTCATAGAGGAATTCCTGTTGAAAATATGAAGGAAAACTAAATAACCCAAATTTGCGTATTCTAGCAAGTTATTTCATTTTTTAAAACTCTTTTATTTAACTTGGCATGTTTTTTTTTATTATTATTTTTACATGTAATTATAATTGAGCTACCACGATCCACCTGAAGGCCTTAAATCCTATTAATACTTCTTCGTTCAGTGTAACGAGGTGACAGTCATTGCATAGCTGTCCTTTTGAAGACATACGTTTAATTGAAAGATATAACCGCAATTGAACCGATAATCGAATGATACAATGCCGCAACCTCAATAACGAGGACTACGGCTGAGCTCTAAGAACCATCACCGACCACGGTACAACATCTCGCAACAGCAGGCTAGCCCTATCATTGGCAGGTGGTAACTCGACCCCACAAAGTTATTACATCCACCAGAATGACAATAATCAACTACCATATCGGAAGCTACTTATTCTCATGTATGTGGTACCACTAGTGAAATATTTCATGTTTGTAAAGATGAAATTTTACAATCGATTTCCTCACCTCATTTCCTGATGTGTTGGATGATTGAATATTGGTACAATTGAATGTTCTTAATAACAGTGTAGTATTTTAATACTTTCAGAAATTAATTATTAGTCCATCATTAATTTAATTAAATTGTATTCAAAGTATATCCAGTATACAATTAATATTACATACTGTGGTATTTTAATACTTTCAGATATTAATTATTAGTTCATCATTAATTAAATTAAGTTGTATTCATACCAGTAGCGCCATCTAGTATTGAATCTGAGAAATATTTTTTTTATTATTCTGCATATTAATTAAAAAAATTTATAAAAACTTTTTAATTGAATTTATAAACGCATTCATCAGGGCAAATATCATGATATTCCCCTACCTTAGGTATAATGTCCTTGCAGAATTTTTAATATAAAAGAAAACAGTAAAGATTTAAACATTAAGCATTAATACCCAAAGACAACTACAAATCTTTTGTCTCTAAATTGTTAAGCAGTTAATACTATTTGGTTACAATTATGTGTAAATTATTCTCATCAGCAAAAAACAATTACGCTGATCTCGTGCAGAAATAACATTTCCAGATTGCAAACTATACTTAAGATATTAACCGGATTGCAATAATGTGGTCATTGATTATATTTCAAATTATTTATTTAAAAAGTAATTTTATTTCATTTACTTTGGAAATCATTCGTCTTTTAATTAAAATATTTTAATAGGGCTATTCTGAAACAATTATACACAAATTCCACGCAGGTGTGTTATTATATATTTGTTGTAATTTTGCTGATTTTAATTTGTTCAAATTCTTCTGTAATTCGAAAAAGATTGCTCAATTAATTTCCGTTCATCGTAGATAGCTTTATTTGAAACAACTGAAAAAGGTGTAAAATGTTCACATAAAAAACTTGTGAGGGCATAGATTTTTTTTTTTATTTTATTCCTTATCGATCAACATTTTCGCATAATTCTCATGTATCAATTTACATTTGGGGTTAGAAATACAAATGAGAATATATGTCAGTTATCATATGTCAATTTACATTTCGAAATAAAGACATCACTATATGATTACTCCGACTCATCCTAAGACACACGGAAAAATCTGAATGACCGGACACCAGTACTGGTGGGAACTCAGGTTGAGTCCTAAGGACCATCGCCGGCTAAGGTACAACCCCTCCCATAGGAGGCACGTCTCGTCATCGGTAAGGGATAGCCAACCCGCACCATTTCTGTAACCACCAGGGCAGCGAGAACCAACCACCATTCCGGAGGCTTCTCATCCCTATATCTGAAGTACTCTCGGGATCGGATCGAAATAAAGATATAGGAAATTTAAAGAATATTGAAATTCTTGCATTAAGAATGAAAATGCTTTAATAATCAGATCTCGTTTTTTAAAAATGACGAAATATAATCCTTTATTTTAATGCCCTGAGAACCAAATCATTTTTCTACGTCATCGTTATCATCATAATTGGATCGACGACCAGAAATAGATTCTGGCCTTCTCGATGAATTTATTTCATTATGTTCTTCTTCTTCGTCCATGATTTCATAATGTCCATTCCATTATTTTTGTTCTCAGAGACACCTCTCCAGTTAATTGATCCAAATTTATGAAAATCGCTATTAACATAGTCAATTGTAGACCGGAAGCTTTCTCACTGGTTTGGCTAGAAATGTCTTTTTGCCATGCCAGCTGGCATATCCAATTTAGTGCCAAACTATTTCATACTTTGTAATTTTATAAACTTTAAAAATATTTGTATAGCTCATCTTCGCCGCACCCTACCCAGTTTAATTCCACTGTAGCGGATTGAATTGAGTGAAGATAGAACCTGGGACCTTGTGGTTCGCAGCCGAGTAACAAGCCCACAAGACAAAAGCAATTTCCCGTGTTTCGTAGCTGTTAACTGGCTTATAAGCTTTCACCACACTACCATAAACTCCAATCAAAATTATTCTTCCAAAAAACGCCAAATGACCTTCAAATCTCTGGTTCACGATTCAGGTTTTTGAAACATAATCACATCGGACCCGACGAAGGCTTTATATTCTTCTACGTCATTTTGAAAAATCCTTTAGGTGTTTTTCCAGAAACTTATCAGTAGATAAATTATTATAATCCACTTACCTACATGGAAATATGTCATGAAGAGGAATATTAGAAACGTCAATGAAATTCCGAATATAAATTTTTTGCTCTAGAAAAAGTAATTATACGCATAAATATTAACCTAATACAATAACTTGTTTATTGCTCGAAATAGATATATATAATTGTTATAAGTTGAATTTCCCTGAAAAATTAAACTACGTCATAAGGAAATATGACATGAAGAGGAATATTATAAACAATAGCATTCCTTTTGTTAACCCTTTCCACTAGGAAAACTGATTCTATGCATAATTATTCACCTAATTCAAGGACTTGTTTATCGTTCCGAAAAATAGAATTATATAATTGTTATAAGTTTAATTTCCCCGAAAAATTAAACTACAACTTCTTACCACTTTATAGGTATTTTTATCAATCAAAATTAAAACAAAAATAAATAAAACTTCAGAATAATGTCCATTCTTGAATGGTGCCTGAGAGGAGCCATCCGAATACAAAGGGTTATTTCTACAAGATACAGATCAAAAAAGTACAACATTTCTTCTAAAGCATGCCATCAACTTACTTAATCAAATCTATTTCCTACGAAAGTTTCTAAGAAACAGAATGCCATCGATAAAATTATAATAACATCATGATTCAATTTGCTAGACTACATAGATGTATTTCTAATTTAAAAACATTATCATACATTATCAAACGTAATTTTTCTAAATTTTAACCAACGCCCTTCTAAGTAATAGACATTGAGGTCAAGACAGGATCAACTGTCGAAAGCTGAAACTTTCCCGATTAATCACTAACTTCTGGTCACTAAATTGATAAAAATATTTTCAAGCTTGCAATTATAAAAAAATTTGTAATATTTAAAAAAAATTATGACGATGAACTGTGTCCTCTGCCTAATAAATTGGAATAGAGAATTTCTCATAAGTATATAATTTTAAATTAAATTTAGTTTATCCTCTATTTTCCCTTTATTTTTTTAACTAATATAGACTTTTGTTTGTCAGTACAAAGCAGAGCAATCTATTATTTATTTAAATCCAAGACATTTCTTCAATCTGGCATCAAGATTTAAAAATCGGGACAGTTCTAATAAGTCCGATCGCTGTAAACAAACGTTCATTCAGTTGCCATTTCAAAAAAAAAAAAAAAATTGAAAATATAAATATTCACTTAGGACTTTCTTCGTTCGATTTCTTCAACATTTTTAAAGTAAAAATAGTTAAGAAGATTAATCTTGTTGTAATACTGCCCCGAAATTCGATAAATAACTAGATTTTATTTTCTGTTATTATTATTGCTGATTAATATGATAGATGATATGTTAAAAATTTCTTCGCCAATACCAGCATACAGCAAAGTGTAAGAAATCTATATCGATCGACTGAAACCATTATCGATATATTGTATTTTGTACAATATATACTATATATTATATAATGCAATATATTGTATAATAGAATATATTGTATTTTGTACAATATATACCAATCACATAAAACATTTCAAAACCAGAGTTTGCTAACAAGTGCAAATGCTTTCCAACAAAAAAGTTTCTGGAAATTTGAGAAACTACATTTCGATATAATAGGGATGATCTCATTTTGTTATTTATTTTCCAAATTTTGTATCGCAACAAACAGAAATACGGATTAAAAAACTTTTTCTTGCCAAATTAGGGTCACAAATGCAAAAAAGTTTCAGATCTCGTTCTCTCTTTCACGTAAACATTTGAACAGTAATAACCTCTGTGAAAAACAGTCTTCACGTTTTACTTTACATCCTCACCAAGAGATGGCACTTCCAGCAATACATAAAAAAAGCCGCTGCTTTGAAATTCCTCCAGCAGGGGAGAGGCATTTTGGGTGCAAGTCATCACATGTTACATCATCGGCTATCTCGAGTTACAAAGCGTAGATCTGTGGAACGCATATTTTCTATCGTATTTCTTTTTTTTTTTTTTTTTTTTTTTCACACACTCGGTATTTCCTTTCTCTTCTTTTTCTCTCTGTTTGATGGGAAAACTGCACATAAAACATTTCTGGCTTGCAAACATTCACTTGTTTTTATGCGCTGCTTCAAATACGTCTTTTTTTTTTTTTTTTTTTTTTTTGCTTCATTTATTTCCCGTCTCTATTGTTTGGATTCCAGAACCGTTTAATCTATAAAACTTTACGACTATGAAACCGAGAGAAAATGAAAAGGCAGGAATGCTTGTGATAAAGTTCTTTAGCTTCCTTATAAATCAATATATCTCATGATAATTATGTTATTGTTACGCTAAAAAACCAATGAATTTTTTTAATTACAACCAGCCGCCTTCGGCTACCAATTGTTTGTCTATCTTTTTATTAGTATTAATTAAATCATGTCATCCAATTTCGATTAATTATATTTTATCACACAGTAGAAGGAAATATTATTTATTTATTTACTCAATAAAGAATTCTGGTTGGTAAGTTTTACTTGCCAAGTTATAAAATAAATTAATGAATAAAATTGGGGAAATCAGTCCTACTGTTCAGGCTGGGAGTCCTGTCTAAGTTTTATTTTGGGATATCCCTAGAAAATTAAGATTGATAAGGAGTATGCGAACATTAATGACTTATATGGGGGTCATGAATTTCCATGACTGAAAATCTGACGAATTTAGTACAGTGGTTGTTGCTTTGATATGGTCAATTATTTTAAATATGTTGTTTAATAAGATGTGTGAAAGAAAAACAATATAAAAGGCCTACATGAATATATTGTCTTTACAAGAAGGGTGGCCCCTAGATTGTGGTCGTGAGACTTTCTACTTAAACCACATTGCGCAATGATACATTTCGGTATCACTTAAATTTTATCTTTTTTTGTTAATTTTAAGAAATCTCATTATTAGCAAAATAAAAACTATTCGATCATTGAATTGATGTAAATAAGTTTTAGCAACGAAATTGCTATAAAGAATTTTCAATTAAACGAAGAAACCTCTAAAACAGATTTTATTCCGCGTTTTTACGAGGTTTATGAAAAATAGTTGCTCTCGCAATTCATTTATATTGGGAGTGCGTTTATGATGAAATTAAGCGAACCAAAAAAGAACTATCGCATAAATTAAAATCGCACTTTCAGCTTTCAATCATATTTTAAGCCACAGCAAAATCATATATATTAAACAGCTTGTCTGACCAGTTTTTTTTTTTTTTAAATAAAGATTGTATATTTAAACATAGAAATTATAAATATAACTGAAGAAATGTCAAAATGCATAATTACACACGGTGGGTCGTCAGTTCCGGAACATAATCGCTCCAAGATGATGCTCTGTAAGCGAACTATTTGGTCATTGATTATACATTTACAATAAATTTCTATAAAGATTATGTTAATAATAAATTAAGTAAATAATAAACAAATAAAATAATAAATGTTAAATTAAAAAATAACAAATAAGGATATAAATATTAAATTATGTAATTTATTTCTGCTTTATTTATTTCTCATAAAATGTATGTATATGTGATGACAATAGCACACCCTCAAAGTCTTGCATTTTCCTTTCTTTTTCTTGTATTTTCCAAAAATTCATCCCACTGGGGTTGGGCACCTCTGATACAGAGATGAGAAGCTTCCAGTACTGTGACTGATTCTCGCTTCCGTTGATTCATTAAGACTGAAACAGTTATCTCTACTCCGACGACAGATTATACCTGATATGAGAGTTGAGTTCATGAGTCGCATAGGGGGAGCCACATAGCCGCATATAATAGGGGTCATAATGTTTTCACCGCAGGGACCGTTTTAATTTTTGTCAGATTCGGTCATTCAGATTGCACCAATCGCTATAGGCGGTTTTGTGGTTTCCGAAAATTATTTATATATTATTTTCCGTCCCATCTCGCTACTTAGTAGCTTGAGTAAAGTGTACGAATCTGTGCTTCTCAAACGCCTGAATCAATTTCTCAGCAACAAAAATATTCTAATTTCCGAACAATTCGGATTTCGTAAAAATCTGTCGACGAATCACCAGCTAATTCGTGTTACAGAATTGATCCACAGTGGCTTTGTGAAGTCCCAAACCACAGGTGCACTTTTTCTGGACGTAGCCAAGGCCTTTGATAAAATTTGGCACGAAGGGCTTTTATTCAAGTGCATGCGACTTGGATTTTCGGCGCAATTTGTCAAAATTTTACGCTCGTTACTACTTTCTCGTAATTTTCGGGTACGAGTTAATGATGTAATTTCTTCCCCCAGACCAATCCTAAGCGGTTGCGCGCAAGGAAGTTTACTCTCTCCAACTCTTTTTAACATTTATGTTAACGATCTACCTAGAGCTAGTAATTGTCACTTAGCAATTTTTGCAGACGATACCGCCATTCTTACACAGCATAGGGATCCAAACATAGTCATAGCAAACATTCAACAGTACATGACCATTTTGCAGTGCTGGCTCATCGGCTGGAAAATAAAAGTCAACCCAAGTAAATGCGCGTGCCTCCTGTTTACTAAAAAAGTGAATATGCCTGACTTAGCCCCTATCCAAATTTTCGGCCAACCCGTCCCCTTTGTAAATGAATACAAATACTTAGGGTTAATTTTAGACGCAAAATTAAGCTTTAATAGTCATATTAAAGCAGCCCTCACCAAAGCTACTAGAATGAGTGTTAAACTCAACAGCTTAATTTCTCCTAGGAGCAAGCTATCGATTAGGCTCAAGCTTCTGCTCTACAAAGCTATATTAAGACCAATTTTAATGTACGGCTCCCCAATTTGGGGGGCGACTTCCGCCACTAACATCAAGAGGTTGCAAGTTTTTCAAAATAGGCACCTGATGAAGATTGTTGACGCCCCCTGGTATATCAGGAGAAAGATCTTACATGACGATCTCAAAATTGAACCTGTTTCGGAATTTATTAGAAGAACATCAATAAATTTCTTCGAAAAACTGCCCCAGATTCGTAACAAGTTACTTAATCTACCTGCATACGACCCAGCAGTATCCAGCTCGAGGAAACGACCGAGAGCTGCGATAGACAATGTCTATGTCAACTTTCCCTCAGTCAAAAAAACTGAGAACTAATTAACTCTGTTACCAATCTGGTGGATTAAATTTATCAAAATTATTTGTTTAGGCCTCAAATAGCTACGATGAGCTACACGCGTGAAATTTCTTGAAATTTTTTTCCTTCAGAAAATTTATTCCTTAAAAAGTCCCAATAGTTATGGCACGTGCAACGTAATTCCACTAAAGTTCTATTTTACCCCATAAATAATATAAATATTATTTTTAAATTAATTAATTGTATCATAAATAATAATATGAATTAAATGCCAAATTTCATGACGTTAGAGCTTTATTGCGCTCGTCCAAACTAGTTCAATTAAATTTAACTTTTCCCTAAACTAACAAATTAAAGTAACTATTCCAAATTATGATGTGGAGGTGCTCGTGACCACTTTGTCACATCGCGGAACTCCGAAACATCACGACGTTGCCGTTGCCGTATATATTATTTATATAAAATGCAGATGTGATTTTTTTTTTCAAAATCCTCAAGGGAATATTCCCTTGAGGATTTTGAAAAAAAAATTCGCATCTGTATTTTATTTTGCGATCATAATATGAACAGTATCGTAATAAATGTTAAATATTATATGTACTTCCAAATTCAAGAAAGTCTCACTTATTTTCCCAAGTTAGAATGGAAGTAAGAGCGATTAAATTTCTATATTTCGAGTTATAAATAATTTTATTCACTGCTTACCTCTGAGAGAGTAAGAAATAATAATAATTTAAAAAACTGTTAATAAACATAAAAATGCTCAAAAGCATTCATTTTTATGGTTAACGTTAAGAACATTATTAGTTAAGACATATTTAACAAAAAACGTTTCTATCATAAAAAATTTTCATTTCCAAGAAATTGATACTAATTCTTTTTATTTAATCTCTAATAGCAACCAATACGCTTCTTTTTATTAGACAGAAAGTATCAACTTACCTCATAAAACGAGCACTCAAAAAAGCAGCTATCGAATTTTTAAACAAAAATACTCTAATATTTCGCATTCCAGCTTTCTTTCGTGGCTATAATTTAATTAAAGCCCTGGAGCTCTTTAAAAACAAAAAGATTTAAGTACATTCCAGCGAAACTAGAGCTTAACTCCGAAAAGATGAAACTCAATTTTTAAGATAAATCGTTCTAAAATCGAAGTGCCAAATAAAAGCCAGTTATTACTCCGTTAAAAATAAAACATGTTTGCAAGATGATAAATTAACGATAGTAGTTTGGCGCCACCAGTTGTTGTATAGAATGCGATGGGCGCAATTAAGAAAATTAGAAACTGTTGTTTTTTGTTGCATGGGGATTAACTGTTTTGTATTGCAGGAATGTCCTTCGGGAATGGTACGTGAGGAGACGTTCAAAGGAATCTACGCCCAGTATTTCCCAAAGGGTGCTGATACCAGCCAGTATGCTCATTACGTATTCAATACATTCGATCAAGATCACACGGGTGCCATCACATTCACCGTAAGTACTCTTCTTTCTCTTAGTTTCGAAAAATTGTTCAAGAGGGAAGAATAAGTTTCACGTCAAAAACAGAAAGATGTCCTTGGATGCTATTCAACGAAAATTACGAGAACGTCGCAATTCCAAACAAATGGAATAAATTATTAGACGGAAAAGTTGCAATGGAAATAATCTATTATAATAAAATTCACTACAGAATTTAAATATTCCATGATGCAGTTTATATTGCATGCATTTTTAATATAGAGAAAGTATGTTTGTAAGAGTAACCACTAGTGTGGGAAAAGGTAGGAATCGCATCTTAGTCATTCCATACATATGCGGACCGCCATGGCCTCGTAATAAAGTCTTCAGGCCGCCGGACGATCCTAGGTTCGAAACCCAATTCCATTGAAGATCAGCTGAGCATGTGAACCTGTTGAATTTTAAATTTGATATAGTAGGTTATACGACCTTCTGTTGATGTGGGGCTTTAGTTTAGTTTAGTTATATTAACATCCCGTTTTAAAGCAACACAAATGCTATTTTGGGACGGACCTAGTAATTTTGAACCTCTGTCAGATGACAAGGACGACACCTGAGTTGGCACTTATCTCTCCAAACTTCCACACCACACCAGTGGGAGGACTCTTGGCCTTTATGGATTTTAACGTGCACCAGACTCACTTACACGACGGTTCATTGGTGTAATCGGGTCTCTAACCTAAAACCCTCCGGTTCCGAAGCTGAGACTTTACCACCAGGCCACTGTGACCCTGTTGATGTGAGGTGGAAGTCGGGAAAAAGGGGTGCCAATTGAAGTGTCAGCGTCCTCTGATTGAGTTTCAAAATTACGAGGCCCGTCCCAAAATATTCCTCGAGCTGCTTTGAAAAGGGGCATAAATATAACTAAACTAAAATCGATTAAACATATAACGTAGTCCATGTATGATCTAACAGATGCATTTTTATTATCCATGTTATTTTGAATTATTGTCTTTAATAATATTACATCATTACAATGTTGCAATGTAACAGCAACTTGCTTCGCATCAAACCTTTTTGCAACTATTTGGAAAGATTTGCAGAGACATAATGATTCGAAGTAATCCGATTTAGAAAAGCGTGTGTCTCTTTTATGGCATAATTATATCATGAATGAGTTTCGGCACCCAAGTTGAGAGAGGGGTGACGTTAAGAATTTATTTACAATACAGTACGCTTCCGAGTATCCCGTTTGCGACTATCCGGCTTCCGTTTATCCGGCCTAGTTTTCTTTATCGTAATGAATTGATGGAGACAATGCTTTGCATTGGCAACATTGCCAAGGCATTGGAAGCGGCGCCTGCTACGATCTTCCTACGTGTTGTGTGCAAAATACAAGTAGTGACAGGGAAAAAGCAGCGTTCTGCTCATTGTTCGTTGTTTCGTCAGTATGCAACAGACCTCAATTGTTGCCGCTGTTCCTGATTATAACTTACCTTTTATCAAGTGAATTCTTACAGTATAGTATATAAACATATACAAACTACCAGTGTAAAGCATCCTATTTTAACTCGACACGTTACCGACAACTGCTTCAATGTTTCACCGTGCCAGGACCGTGTTCACTTTTTATGTGGCTTGAGATACCTAGCACTCAATAAGAAGTGAGAGCCGGCGTCCTGGCATAGGGGTAGCGCATCTTCCCCGTGATCTGGGCGTCCCGGGTTCGAGTCCCGGTTTGGGAGTGGTTGTTCTGCCTATTCTATTTGTGAGATGAGTGAATGTGCCCTCCTGCAAAAAGGGGTTGTGCAAGCGAATGAGTGATGCGTGAGTAGTCAAGTCGTACTCTTGGCCCAAGTTGGCTCTACGATAAAAACAAGAGGCGCTCCCCTGTAGGCTTAAATCGGCTGTCTTTGAACAGCGGGCTTGTCCGTGGCAAGTCCCGTAAGAAACAACAACAGAAGTGAGAAAATACGCATTGCAACAGTGAGTTTTGGTATAAAAACTTTGTCTTCTGGTATTGGTGGGGAAAGAAATGAGTAAACTCCGGCTTATCCAGGGTTGTTGTTGTTTTTTTCGCCATGTCCTTTCACCACATTAGACCGGATACTCGGGAGTATACTGTAATTGCCGCTCAAAAAACGCTGCACAGACTTTGTCCTCGTCGTCTGACTACGAATAAGAGGAATTTTTGCAACCCTTGTATGGTCTCAAATAGACATGATAATTCAATAGATCAGTCAATCAGTCTTTCCATTTTTAGATTTCTCGTATACGAAGTGTACACGTTTTTGGCATTACTGTGTTACAAACTTTTCTATTACTACTACAACAAATGCATTAGTTCAAAACATAGACAAATTTTGACAAAAAAATCATCAACGGCAACTTCACATGCTCATAAAATTTTATTTATTAAAATAATTTTTATCTTGTGGTCTGTTACATTTTATGTCCCTTGGTGTATATATAGGAGAAATAAAAATTAAATATTTTCATTATTTTTTAACTTAGTCTGTTTTTCCTAGCATTGACAGTAGTGCTAAATTCTCATTAAATAAGCAGGGTTTTTTATTTATTTTTTCAAAAACTAAAGGCACTAACTTTTTTTTTCTAATAGGGACCTTTTAAGTCTGTTTCATCTATTTGGTACAATAAAGAAATGTTTATGTATCATTTTTCAAAAATTCATCTCCGAAACTAGTCGTATACCTTTATTTGAGAGTAGGCAAGATGTTTAGAAGAGACTACGCTGATGAGATTACGCAAAAGAGGTTGAGGAAGAGGCGGAGTCAAAATAGCTAGGATTAAACCTGATCAGCTTAACTTTCTCCCATTCTTTGCAAACGGGATGTTTTGTCTATGAAAAACGAGACATTCACCAGACCTTTATTCAGCCTTTGGAGGAATCTGTGAATTTTTTTTCTTGTTGTTTGAATGCCATCATAGTAAAAAAATATATATATATTAAACAAGTATTATTTCTAAAATAAAATGTTTACTTTTTATTGATGTAATGTTTAGTTTCATACAACTTTCAGCAGATAAATGATTAAAAAAATCATTCGAAAATCATGAATTTCTTTTAGAATAGATCAATAAATTCTGGAGTTAAATATTCTTTCTTAAAGAGTACTTGCTTCATTGAAGAGTTTATATTCTTTAAATTTATGTTTGTAGAAGATATATCAAAGCTACATACAGAAGATATACAAAGCTGTTTTCAGAAAAGCATGCATTAGAACAGATATTAAATCTTGAAATTTTAAATCTTGATATCCTTGTAATTCCTACTCTGTTCAAATAGTCGCTCATCACACAGATAAGATTTTCACAGTGTACTTTAACCCTTATAGTGGCAAGATTGCTTTTTTGAAGAAAAGCAAAAAAAAAATGTATATAGATATGTATATATAAAAATGTGTAAGAACAAACATTTAGGCATGTGTATTTTATAATAATATAAATAAACGTCTAAAAATGTCATGTGTTTAATAAAATTAAGTTAAAAATTATTTTATAGTGGTAGTATATTTTTATAAAGTTGTATGTATGGTATACTATACAAAATGAACATAAAGGTTAATGATGCTTCTATGTCCTACACGTGAATTGAAATGATACTCGATGTTGCAACCCATCTGCTGAACACAGATTATTAAGTTCCGCAACAAAGTTTATTCAGAAGAAAACGTAGATAATTAAGTTCCACAAAGCTCCTCAATCAGTCCGATTCATAATTAATTTATTTTCTATGTAATTTTTCTTCGGTTGAATTTTTAAGCATTTGCGAATAATAAATACACAATTTTATCTTGGAATTTGTCTGAAAAATATTTCTTCAGCTGCCATTATTGCATCCAAATAGCTTATAAACATCAAGAAACTATAGATCAATGCATACAGATTGAACCTTTTTATTCAGATGGGCAATACTAGATAATAATAAAACACAACTTCAAAATTATATTATTCTCTTCAGCAAAGAATCTAAAAATTGTGCAGTTGTTTCTTATATAGAACAGAAAAAGCAATTAGAATTGAAGGGTAAAAAAATCGGAGTTGGATTCAAATGACTGATATTTTTTACTAAACGAGACTCTTTTGACATGAATATTATATTTAGTATCTGTTTCATGTCGTAACAAAAGAAAGTGATATCAACGACCTATTCTAAGAGGAAGCAGCTGCATGTGCTGTTCGTAAAAAAGCAGCTGTATCAGCCAAACTTGATTTCGACTGCTTTCAGTATTTCATTATCCAGCATCTCTTATACTCCCATATAATTTTTAAACAATATTTTTAAAAAATTACAGAAGTTCGAAGCTATTTAAAAATTTTGTTTGACGTTAGTAAGTCACGAATCTGTTAGATACCCAATATTGCATCATCTTTCACTTGATTTCTAGTAGACGTTTTTGAGTTACAAATCATCTTTCACTTGATTTCTAGCTAACATTTTTGAAAAATTGTAAATCATCTTTCACTTGATTTCTAGAAAACATTTTTGAAGTATATCTAAGATCCGTTTATCAGAGAAAACGTTTCATCACTCTTCCTAACCATTATTTACCCATCATAATTTTACTACACTATTGTCTTCACGCAACAGCCAATTTTCACAAGCCATAACGCACTACTTAAAACTCGATCATCCAACAATGCGCTAATATTTCATCAACATTTAAAACTAAAACAGTTTCAACTAATACATTCGATATGCATTTCTAGAATATTGTTTTTACTTGTAACTTTTCCTTCATGCCATTGCAACTTTTTTTCTCATGTCATATATATTTCTAGAATATTGCTTTTATTTGTAACTTTTCCTTCATGCCATTGCAACTTTTTTTCTCATGTCATATATATTTCTAGAATATTGCTTTTATTTGTAACTTTTCCTTCATGCCATTGCAACTTTTTTTCTCATGTCATATATATTTCTAGAATATTGCTTTTATTAGTAACTTTTCCTTCATGCCATTGTAACTTTTTTCTCGTGCCATATATATTTCTAGAATATTGCTTTTATTTGTAACTTTTCCTTCATGCCATTGTAACTTTTTTCTCGTGCCATATATATTTCTAGAATATTGCTTTTATTTGTATCTTTTCCTTCGTGCCATTGTAACTTTTTTTCTCACGTCATATGTATTTCTAGAGTATTGCTTTTATTTGTAACTTTTCTTGCATACCATATGTATTTCTAGACTATTGTTTTTACTGATAACATATCTTTCATGTTATTGCATATCATGGTCAAGGTTATTGCTTGGAGAATGGAACATTTTTCCTAAAATGATTACAAATTTTATTTTTCAATGAATGTGTTTTTTAATTAGTTATCTTTTATATCATCCAGTTATTAAGAAATTCCCTACTTTCAGGACTTTGTGATCGGATTATCGGTATTAGCTCGGGGATCGTTGCAAGAAAAACTCCGATGGGTTTTCAGTTTATATGATATCAATGGAGACGGATACATCACAAAAGACGAGATGAGTAGAATCGTCACGTCGATTTACGATATGATGGGGAAAAGCATGGATCCTCCCTTAGAAGAATCAACAACCAGGGACCATGTTGAAAGAGTGTTTCAGGTACTAATACAGCCAAAAAATGATTTATAATGCATGTCATGATATATCTTATTCTAATTTAATTTCCTAATGTTTATCTTAATTTAGAACATATTAACTTTATTCTAAAATGGTCTCTTTATTTTCTGATCCCATCCCACCCTTTTTTATTTATTTGATTAATCCTATGCGATCTCTGTGAAACTGATTTAATCAGCAAGTTCCCACGCTCCGAGTGAAGGGATAAAAATAAATCATTCTAAGCAAATTCTTTTAAAAGATACCTATATTTCCCTTACCTAAATCGACACGTGTCAAAGAAATCCCTATCAAAATCTCATAGCATAAAATCACTAGGGACAATATTTCGCGCTCTTTTGCATTTGTGTCGCGATGTGAACGGAAGTTAGTTTCATCATCGCTTCTTTCTTTTATATAATTTATGCTTCCCGGGATGTAATAAATTGGAAGCTTTAAAATTTGAAAGTGTCTTCTCTCTTCGGCTACGAAACTGCTTAAAAATATGTATTTTACATGCATATGTAATCACACTTTTGAAAAACATAACAAAAAAATAGTATTATAGCTCATAACAATATTCGACTGAACAAAAAGGGTGTATAAATGTAAACTTCTTAAAATGGGCTTAAATTTGTCTCTATCTAATGTGTCGACTCCCTATTTAGATATTGTATCTTAATCATTAAGATTTTTGTAAAAGCTTTCAGGAGTTATACCTCTTTAAAGTATAAGTCTATTCCTATGAATTTATACTTTACAGTAAATACGAGTTGGGGTGACTTTTTATTTAATTTTAAATATTTTTTTTAAAAAATGTTTATTTAATTATTCCTGGATTTCTTAAAGAATTTATACATGAAAAAATTTGGAAGATTGTATAATAGGAAGATTAATATGATCGAGTTTTTAAAGTGCATGTATTTATGATGCATTCCTTGAATTTATACTTTTTAAAAAATAACAAAAATGTCATTTTTTTATCTTTCTCACAGAAACTGGATGTGAACAGAGATGGAGTAGTGACAATGGAAGAATTCATGGATTCTTGCACCAAAGTAAGGCGCACTTATGCTTCGTAGAGTTTGTCTTTTATCGGAAAAAAAATTTCTTGTGTTAAGCTGATTATCACTATAGAAAATTTAGTTTCCATTCGATGAAATTTATTTTCTAAAGAAATTTTTTCAAATTTTATTTTTTAATGCAAGACCATGTTCTATAATCCTTATCCCCCCCCCTTCATGTTTATTTGGCGTAAAGAAATTTTGTGAGCTTGGAGCTTTAGAACATTTTGCACAAAATTTTATTGGCAATGCAGTATAAACAAGAACCCTTTGAATATATTACTGCAAATATCTGCTTTTATGGCAAAAACCTTTTTTTTTTTTTTTTTTTTTTTTTTACTTTTTCATATGCAAAGCATAAGAAAGTATTGTAATCGTACAAAACTTAAACTCAAGATTTTGACGAATCTCCATATTTCAGATCTCCATGAATTCTAAAAACAAATTTTTGACATTAAGAACACGTTTTAAACACGATGCTCAAAAGCGTTTTGAGCTAGAGTGATGTCTGGACTAGTTATGGATTTCTGTCAAATTTTAAACGAAATCCCTTGAGAGGAAATCCATCTGACTTGTTGTTCAAGCTCAAATGAAACTCGATGACGACAAAATGTAAAAGTCTAGATAGCTAAAATTTGGTACATAGGTTTAGCAACTGAAAGCTAAATCATTATCAAATGAACCATATCTGTCAAAGGGTTGTCCGTCTGTTGGTGTGTACTTTCAAATGCATGTAAACACAATAACTCAGAAACGCGCCGGCGTCCTGGCATAGGGGTAGCGCGTCTTCCCCGTGATCTGGGCGTCCCGGGTTCGAGTCCCGGTTTGGGCATGGTTGTTCTTCTGTTGTTCTATCTGTGAGATGTGTGAATGTGCCCTCCTGTAAAAAGGGGTTGTGCAAGCGAATGAATGATGCGTGAGTGGCAAAGTCGTACTCTTGGCCCTAGTTGGCGCTGCTATAAAAAAAATTAAGAGACGTTCCCCTCAGGCCTAAATCGCTGTCTTCGTAACAGCGGGCTTGTCAGTGGCAAGTGCCATAAGAAACAAACAAACAACTCAAAAACGCACTAATATAAAAGAATGAAATATTGTAATTACAACTATAGCTCCATACCAAATTTTAGTTTCTGTCGAAGAAAAAAAAGGCATCCAAAATACATATTCACGATAAATTCGGTAATAGCACTAGATTCACATCAAATATCTATATTTTGTAACTATTGTTCGCCATTGCCCTATAAGGCATTTGCACTTTTCCCCAGTGGTTCACAATTTTATGCGGAAAAGATATACATAAAAAAGAGGAAATTTATGCGGATAAGACCTTACTGGATAAAAAGGAAAATTTTAAGCGGATTTTATTATAAGATTTTATGCGCAACTTTCTAATAAAGGTGTTATCCCAGAGAACGCCTTGCATGACAGTGGGGTACAATAGTTACGAAAGATTAACCCTTGGCGTGAATATAGCATTTTTACTGAATCCTTGGCGAATTATTTGGCGATTCATTCCTGGCATACAGTTAATATTATCCGAAAAAGAAATTCGTGTTTTAGACGCATTTTCCCCAATCGACTGAAACAAACATTTGACATAGAACCACAACTGAAGTCATAAAATTCCGTACCAAATTTTATATATTTAAGTCATTGTGTCTTTGATTTATCACACTTACATGTTTCTGCAAGTATAAACCGACAGACGGTCAATACCTGGTTGAATTTGGCTCAAAATTTGAAAAATATATAGATTATAGATTTTAATTCTGTGTATAGAATTTTATCTATCTAGCTCTCTTTGTTTTGCAGTTATTGTTTTATCTATCTATCTCTCTTTGTTTTGCAGTGATTGTTTTATCTATCTATCTCTCTTTGTTTGGCAGTTATTGTTTTATCTATCTAGCTCTCTTTGTTTTGCAGTTATTGTGTTATCTTTCTAACTCTCTTTGTTTTGCAGTTATTGTTTTATCTTTCTAGCTCTCTTTGTTTTGCAGCTATTGTGTTATCTATCTAGCTCTCTTTGTTTTGCAGTTATTGTTTTATCTTTCTAGCTCTCTTTGTTTTGCAGTTATTGTTTTATCTATCTAGATCTCTTTATTTTGCAGTTATTGTGTTATCTAGCTAGCTCTCTTTGTTTTGCAGTTATTGTTTTATCTTTCTAGCTCTCTTCGTTTTGCAGTTATTGTTTTATCTGTCTAGGTCTCTTTGTTTTGCAGTTATTGTGTTATCTGTCTAGCTCTCTTTGTTTTGCAGTTATCGTGTTATCTATCTAGCCTCTCTTCGTTTTGCAGTTATTGTTTTATCTATCTAGCTCTCTTCGTTTTGCAGTTATTGTTTTATCTATCTAGCTCTCTTTGTTTTGCAGTTATTGTGTTATCTATCTAGCTCTCTTTGTTTTGCAGTTATTGTGTTATCTATCTAGCTCTCTTTGTTTTGCAGTTATTGTTTTATCTATCTAGCTCTCTTTATTTTGCAGTTATTGTGTTATCTAGCTAGCTCTCTTTGTTTTGCAGTTATTGTGTTATCTATCTAGCTCTCTTTGTTTTGCAGTTATTGTGTTATCTATGTAGCTCTCTTTGTTTTGCAGTTATTGTGTTAAATTATATTTGAAAACTCGGATAGATAGTCTTCCTCTGACTGAATTTTGCTCAACATAAAGACCGTATGCCAAATTTCATCCATCTAGACCAAACTTTATTTAATTATCTTTGTCACAGACAGACAGACTGACATTTTCCAAAAATGCTTTTTTCGAACACAGGGAGGTCTAAAATGTGTTCATTCGTCAAACTGTCGAGGGTACATAAAAGTACATAAAAATACATACAAAGTATACAGTACATACAAAGGGTACATAAAAATGTAGGTGAAATTTTATAGCCATAAATACAGAAATTATATGTATTTCTATCTCTAGTAATTAAAAGTAGAATATTCTGTTCTCAATTATGTTTCCACTCTTTTCAGTCATTAGTTTCAGCCAAATTTCTGGTGCTGTTATTTAATATAGTTCGTGAAATATTTTTTAAACACATTTCTAAAAAAAATATTTAAAAACCGCTGCATGTCGTATAGAAAGAAGAATATCATTTTTACATACTGGATGTCTGATTTATTAAAAAGAAAATACTCAATGCTATATCCAGATTCAAGATAATCTGTGCCACTAAAAAAATATTTCTTATAAGTAATAATTTCTTTTCAAAAATCAAACTATCAACTACTATAGTTTCTCAAAAAAATTTCTAAAATAGCTTTCCATAATATCTTTTCTATGATATTTTTCTATATATGCAAACTTTCATATAATATAACCGATAATTCATATAATACTTTCATATAATATAACCGATAATTCATATAATACTTTCATATAATATAACCGATAATTCATATAATACTTTCATATAATATAACCGATAATTCATATAATACTTTCATATAATATAACCGATAATTCATATAATACTTTCATATAATATAACCGATAATTCATATAATACTTTCATATAATATTATACCGATATTGAATAAACTCGTCTTGGGATCCATAGGATATGTAAGTTTCTGGATTCCACTTTCCCCCTCCTAATTTGTAAAACTAGATTTATTTTGTTGTTGTTGTTGTTGTTGTTTATAATGGCACTTGCCATGCACAAGCTCGCTGACGAAGTCAGTGATTTTAAGCCAAGGGAGCGTCTCTTGTTTTGAGTAGCGCCAACTAGGACCAAGAGTACGTCTTAGCTACTCACACATCTCATTCGCTTGCACAACCCCTTTTTACAGGGTGGCACATTCACACATCTTACAGATAGAACGGAGGAAGAACAACCATGCCCGTACCGGGACTCGAACCCAGGACGCCCAGAACACGGGGAAGACGCGCTACCCCTATGCCAGGACGCCGGCAGATTTATTTTATTAACCTTAATTTAAACTCTTCATAATAAATCTTGACAATCTATAATAACAGAAATTCTTATGTTTCTTTCCGGTATTTCGCTTGCAAAAAAAAAAAAAATCAAATTTTAAAAATAAAGAAACTTTTTACCACAATTTAAATATTATTTAACTATAAGATCAGACATTTTTAATTATAAATTAGCATATTTGCTTACAACTAAAATAAAATAATGTAAAAATTTCAAAAAATGATTACTGTTAAATATTGTTCTGAACTTAAACGATACTCTGTTTTATCTCGAATAAGTTTAAGAATATCGCGTTTGTAAATTAAATGAAAGCAAAAAGTTAAATTATCCTGAAAATTCTTCAAAAATAAATCTCGAGACTTAAAGTAATTGCTTGATTTACCTATACCGCTTTCTGTTGCTAATGAATATTAACCCATTAACTGACATTTTTTTTAAATCTTTGGCCGGATAAGTTACATAGTACACACCCGAGTATCAGGCCTAATATGGCGAAAGGGCAGGCCGTATAACAAAAAAGCCGGATAGGCTGGAGTTCTATAAACTCATTTATTTGACCACCAATATCAAAAGGCAAGGTTTATACTAAGACTCACAATTATAATACGTATTTTCTCACTTCCTCTTAATTGTCCATGCCCCAAAAATAAAGCTTCTTCATTTTATGTTTACCTTCAACGTGGTTTTGCTTACTTTTATTCTCCTTTCACTAGTTTGTGCAACAAACCTCTTTTCAATATCTGCACAATTTTTTTCCAGTTCCTTACTGTACTTTTTCCAATTCCTAACTCCAAAGCTATATCTTTTGTTGTTTCACCAGAGTCTAGTCTCTGTGTACCGTGTAATTTCCCCTCCATAGTCACTAAAACTTTTTTTCGTTTATCACCTATTTTCAAATCTTCACTGCGGTATACTTTAAAAAAAAAATCTTTAAGCATACGGCAAGAACAATTTACAAATACTGTACGTACTGTACAGTTATAATCAGGAGTTGTTGTTTCACCAGAGTCTAGTCTCTGTGTACCGTGTAATTTCCCCTCCATAGTCACTAAAACTTTTTTTCGTTTATCACCTATTTTGAAATCTTCACTGCGGTATACTTTAAAAAAAAATCTTTAAGCATACCGCAAGAATAATTTACAAATACTGTACGTACTGTACAGTTATAATCAGGAGTTGTTGTTTCACCAGAGTCTAGTCTCTGTGTACCGTGTAATTTCCCCTCCATAGTCACTAAAACTTTTTTTCGTTTATCACCTATTTTGAAATATTCACTGCGGTATACTTTTAAAAAAAATTATTTAAACATACCCCAAGAACAATTTACAAATACTGTACGTACTGTACAGTTATAATCAGGAACAGCGGCAACAATTGAGGTCAGTCCACACAGGCGAAACAATGAATAACGAGTAGAACACTGTTCTTTTCCTGTCACAATTTGTATTTTGCACAAGCACGTAGAAGGATCGTAACAAACGCCCGCTTCCAATGCCGTGGCAATGTTGCAATGCAACGTCTTGCCACCCTCATTTAATTACGATAAAAAAAAACTAGGCCAGATAATATGGAAGCCGGATAGTCGCGAACCGGATACTCGGGAGTGTACTGCATATGCACAAAAAGACGTGTAACAGTATAATTATATTCAAATTAAGTTTTGTTTTGAAAATATTTGATATTTTTGAAAAAGAGTATCGTTATAAAATGGTTAATAAAATCATTTCCATAAAAAAAAAGACTGAGTAAGTTACAGGTCGTTTCTATAACCTCTAAATTATATATTTTTGTACGGTACATCATTATAAAATAAAACCCAAACCAAAAATACGATGCTTCAAATATGACAGTTCTGTTCCATTCAACTTACAGACGAATTTCAAATTCGTTCGCTTGTTGTAAAGAAACGAAGCACAGAATACACACATTATGTTGTTCGCAATATCAACTGATATACATAAAATGAAACTAAATAGTCAGACTTACCAAATATATCTTTGCTGAAAGTGGTATATATAAAATTTCAAAATCCCCCATAGGGATCGTGGCAGCTAATGGGTTAAAATGGACCAATTGCGAACAGCTAATGGCGAGTTCATTAATTGCAGCATTTTGATAATAAAATATATGATAAAAATACTTTGAAAGTGTGAATCAATTTTATTATTTGACTAAAAATAATTTCGAGAGCAGCAGTTTCGCTAAATGCTGATGAAAAATCTTTAGTTTATTCTGCATGTTTATTTAAATTTTCTTTGTCTCTCTGTAGGATGAATACATCAAGAAATCCATGACAGTTTTCAATACAGTATTGTGACAAAGTGCCGAGGGCGACAGGCCTGAAGAACAAGAACAAGAACAAGAACTAGAACAAGAACAAGAAGAGGAAGAAGAAGAAGAAGGCGCAGTAGGAGAAGACTTGTTCTGGTGAAAAAAAATGGCTCCATCTGGCATTTGACATCTTTGCGATGATCTTCATCCAAAACTTGCTATTCTAGAGATTCTGAAGCGTGCCTTACATTTGCTAAAAATTATTATTCCTCGCTTAACTTTCTTCATGAAAAGATTCAAAAATAGTGGTGGCGGTGCTCTTATTCTTTAGGAAAAAGAGAATCTCCTGCGCACCCTTCGAATTTTTATTATGTAGAATTAAGTATTTCAGATATCAGCTCTTATAAATTATATTACGCTTCATACAGAATCAATTTGTAAGCAGTGAAAATACTTTTGGAACGCAATTTAATATTTTGTTCTCATGCTAGATGGAAAGTCAGTTGAATTATTTGTATTACAAAAAGGTCAGTACTTCGATATTTTATAAGAAATTCCTTACATGACGTATGTCTGTAGAACTGGTAACCTACATGATATAGAAGATCGTTTTAAAGGTTGAAGCTTGTTCGAATTTAAATGTACGATACACTATAATAATCATTTGATTGTTTATTGTAAGAAATATTACATTGTATTCTTCAGCGAAGTGTTTAAATTATAGTCACTAATCAATCATCGGGGTTAAGTGATAAGGATATAATATAATTTTGAACTTTAAATTTTTGTAAACCAGTACAAGCTCTTTTAAAAAGATCATCGAATACTGATAAGAATGATTGTTCACTGAAAATTCAGTGATGCCTGTCGCCCATTCGAGACGATTTATCGTCTTCTTTATAAAGTATTTGTTGACAATTATACAGTTTAATATCTTCACTTCCGTAACGTACACTGACTTCATCATTGTTGCTGTACAAACGACCACTTGTACCTGACTTATTGTGAGTCTGTTGAATGTTTTTCTTTCTTTAATATCTTTGAAAGAAAAGGGAATAGCAACGGAATGAAAAAAAATAGATGTTTTAAACACGAGGCAAAGCTGCTGACTTTTACAGTTGAGTAAAAGTAATCGATTTAATGTTGTCTTGTCAACATTTTACTGAGATCTACATATTTAATATTATAATGAACTTCAAGACTTGTTCAAAGTTGAGGGATAATCATATTTGGAAGTGAAGAGGTTATTCTGAGCCTGTTGATAGCCTCAAGTAACTTTCTTAAGGTTAAGGAGCAAATCCGTATGAACATGTCTTTCACGAAAGCAAAGTAGTACTTAACAGGAATATCTCACTAAAGTAAATTCCTTGTGAAAGACCATATATAAATGGTGATGAGAATAATGCATATTGTTTCTTGTGAGCTAAATAGCTTTACATACTTAACATAACAGTGCTTTTTTTTAATTAATTTTTTTCTCCAAAATGCATGTTTTATATACCTTATTATTGTGTACTTCATTGTAAGATATCTTCTTAATTTGTTTCAATTTAATTTGTATCTTGGTGAATTCTTATGCACTCGTATGAGGACTTTGTGACAATCGATCTAAACCGCCTAGTTACTTCCACCAGTATAACAATCGTACACTGCACAACAAATTTTAGTTTAACCCTTCTGACGTCATCACAAACAGTAACCAGAACATTTGTCTGACCATTACGCATATACGTTTCTTATAAATGTTAGTTTACTTTTAAGCACAGAATGTTAAGTATTGTTTCATTTAACGAGGAAAATTCAACCTTTGAATCAAGGAATGACAAACTAGATACTTTGTTTTAAATGAATAATTATTAACTGACTGTCGATGAAATCTCGTGATTTTTACACCCGAATTTGAAAGTATTATATCGCATGTGTTGTCTAATGTTGTAAAGAATGTTATATAGAAAGTATGTTGTATCTTTGTATAAAATATATCGACAAGAAAAACTCAGCGACACAATTTTTCTTAACACCCTATCTTTCATCCATCATATCAAATAAGTTGACACTTTGATAAATAGATTATTTCATTTATTTAAACTTGCTAGAATAATAACCCATTTTGATGATATGTGTAATAAATGAACTAATTACATAAAATATTAACAATTTTGCTACCACTTCATTATTTTAATTTCGGAAAAAATTTCTTCAGGTAAGCGCTTCTGGCACATCATGAGGTAGGTACATTTTTTTAGATTCTGTTAAAATAATTTTGGTTTTAAAACATAAAATTTAATTTTTTTTTCTCTGAGATTTTAAGGAGTAATTTAAATTAACTCTGCCGTTTATGGTCGAATATTTTTGTTGGTAATTTCGGTAGATCTTATAATAAATAAACTGTGTATTTTCTGGTATTTAAATATAATGCTCATGATATTAATGTTTTTATTTAAATAGCATTAAGTTCATAAGGATTCCTACTAACAGATATACGCAAAACGGTGTTTAAGAGAATATTGACTTTCACAGTTGCTCGTACATATTGACGAGAAATGCGATAAAAAGTATTGAATTCAGTCTTATTTCAATACAACGCTACTCAGAAGAGAAAACGGAGTTTATCTCCCAGAATACGAATTTTAAATTATTTGTTAAATGTTTGATGTTTTTGTCATTGCTGAGATTTGAAGAATAAAATAAATTTCTTGTCATGGCTGTTCTACCGTTCAGAATCGCCAAATTTTCTGTTTAACAGTAGTAGTAGTTAATCGTCACTTTTATGGTGCTATTGCTTTTCATGAGTTCTTGATATTAACGACGAGTCTCCATCAATAAAGGGACTGGTCTTGTGTCGAAACGAATTTTCTGGTAAAGGAAATTCCGAATTCTTGGAAATAGTGCAGTTTTTGAAACTGCTGCATTCTGGAATTTTCTGGTAAAAGAAATTCCGAATTCTTGGAAACAGTGCAGTTTTTGAAACTGCTGCGTTCTGGAATTTTCTGGTAAAAGAAATTCCGAATTCTTGGAAACAGTGCAGTTTTTGAAACTGCTGCGTTCTGGAATTTTCTGACACAGATAAACAACCAGAAAAGTTTTTTCTATTTTATCATACGTCACAAATGATGCAGTGCACATAATTCTTCAGTTTAAAGTTTTATTTGCATTCTAATTGTTTTGAAAATTATTTTTTAAATAATATATTAACTTCTTTAAGAAACGATAACATGAAAAGTGAGCTTTTTCTATTCTCTCCCTATTTTAGACAAATAAAATTTCACGCAATTACAGAATACACAATGGTAAACAAGTACGCGGAATTCTGAAATATATTAATTGGTTAAATTAATGCAATTTGATATTAATCGCTTGGCACGTCATCATTTACTATTAATAAAACTGTGTTACATGAAAATTTTTGAATAAATATTGAAATTTTGGCTCTTAATATTTGATGTCATGATGGATATCTTAGTTAAATGGCTTAATTTTCCAAAATAAAATCATATTTTTCGACTTTATTCAAAAGAAAAGGCTGTATCGCCAATAATTGAAAATATAATGAGCTACATTAATCAGGAAGAATGTATAACAAGCTACATTTTCAATTGCTTACCTTATCCAAACTAAACATTTTGATATAACTACTTTTAAATCAGTTTTTGTGATCGTTTTAACTAATTAGGATTATAAAAAGAATTAACTCGACAAATATCACAATTTTCCAAATTTATAAATAAGTTACTTGATCCACACGAAAAATTTTGCGACGAATCACATTGTTTGAAGCCATCAGCAAATCAAATACTCGCTCTTTAGGCGTGCCCAAAAAATAATAATAATAATAAGTGGAACTGTCCGTATACTCCCCTGCTCTCAACAGAAAGCTGTAGGGTTGGGTGGTATTATATCAGCTTCATGTTTTGTATTAAACACACAAAAGTATCAGGTATACAAAATTGATAGACATAAAAATATCAGGTACTTGGTATCAGTTTTTGAACTCGATTGATATTGATCGGTCCTGCTTCGGCGATGCTTTTAATTCTATGCATTTCATCCTCAACCATTACTGCCCTTTTCCTTATGTAACAGTACATATACAATCAAGAATTCCCGCCTTCTCCTACAATAACTATATCAGCAATGCCTTTCTTTATCTCTTCTCACCCAATAACGGTTAAAAACAAGACAACCGGGCATACTGTTTTAGTATACTGAGACCACCACTTTTCGAAGATTCTATCTCACTAAGGGGTGAGACTCGGAAGGATGAGCGCATTTCCAGAATTCTTCGTCAATCTTTGACCTTGATTCTCATACTATTAGATACTTTATCATTCTTTTTTTTTTCATGCGTGTATGTGAATATATGTCGCGTATCTTATTATTTTATTTTAATTTAGTTTGCGAGTAATCCGAGTTTACTTTATTGTTAAATATAAACATCTCCTTTTTTCCTTCCCCTCACTCCTGTTCTGACGAATTCAACCCATCGTAACGCATGCGCAAAAGCGCGGAGGTTTTTAGAATCCGTTGACAAACAATAGCCATAAATACCTCTTTTGAAAAAGCAAAATCCTGATCGTATCAGTATCAATTATCTGTCTTGGAGCAAGTGCAAGAACCGATACCTACAGAGTATCCGGTTTCCGATGGGAAAAGAACAAATTACCGGCTGCATCAGTTGTGTATTAGTATCAATCTGTACTTGAAACAGCAAAATCGGGTATCAACCCACGCTAGAATGCAGCTGAAAACATAAGATAACAGAAGAGTTCTATTTCAGTAAGTTATATGTCGACATAATCGTATTAATGATAACTTTTTTTATTTCTCTGTGAATATCTAAGATCAACCGCCTTCTTTTGAGAGCCGGGAACGTTAAGAAAGTATTGTAAAAGCAGCCTGTTCAAGATCATTCTCGGACTACACAATTTTTTTAAGTATATACAGAGTTGAGCTAAGAACAAACCAGTTTTTTTCCTGCTTCAGTTTGACAGGATGAATAAAAAAAATTTCTGCGTTTTGTCTTCATTATTAAAGGACAAAAAAAAAATCCCTTTACTTTTAGTAAAATGGATTTTAAAATAGAATTAGGGATTTATCCATGTAGAACAGATGAAGCTCAATAAATACTATTTCAATAAATATAGGATCACATGATAAAACTAATTTCTTGCTTATATAAATACTAAGACTATACAGTGAAATCGAATAGGTCACAATTTACATAGAAATCAGAGCTCTTTAAATGATACTAAGAAAAGGTAGTTAAAGTTAAAATGTAGTTCTTACAGTATTTTGTAAGACTAAAAATGTATTTTTTATAGAAAATTATCTCTGAATTTGAAAATAAATATATATATTACTAAGTATTTTCTAGTTGCAAACAATAAATTAAATACTAAAGTTAAAACTCGTGGGGAAAATGGACCGAAAATTAGCTCAGAAACAGATTTTGAAGCAACACCTTTTTCGAGAAAAACAACTATCATTTACTTATATCTCAGTTGAAATATTCTTCAATGTTTTTATGTTGACTTAAACTTCATATATTTATACATGTACAATTTTGAATTGTGCACAAAATACAAATGAAATCTGTGTCCTTCTCAATTCTATAATTTGATTTTATTCGATATATATATATATATATGGATGTTGCGTGTTATATGATGTTATATGTATCTAGATGTATTTGGTGTATACAAAGAATTAGTTATCATTTCAATCAATGATACTAAAACATAACATTTCTCAAAATGCTAATACAAATTCACTGATATCGGTAAAGCATATGAGGAGTATGTTCTTAAACCATTGTTCGTTTGAAAAGTTTCTCTAACTCATAAACATGTTTAGAAATTGGTATCTTTCGTGTAAAGCATTGTATATACTTATATTTCGTTATTTATGTGATTCAAAGTGTTACCAATAAAAATATAGATATCATATGTTTGTCTATCATATGCTTGTTTCAGTGTCCCGAGTCTACCACTTTTCGATGATTCCATTTCGCAAAGGGGTGATACGCGGAAGGATGAGCGCATTTCCGGAATGCTTTGACCTTGCTTTCTGCCCCATGAAATACTTTCTCTTTCATTTTTTGTTTCCTCGTGAACATGATTGTCGTATCATTTCTGATCGTATTATTTTAACTAACAATTGCATATTGATTGCTTATATGGCTAGTTCAGGTGGCAACAAAGCCTTCAGGGATGGCACAAAGAATATTTTTTACATAATACAATTAATAAAACCGAATTAACTACCTTTGTTAATCTCAAAATTTTATCAAAAAAATCATAACAAATAAAAATAAAACCGAACATAACAAATATAATAAAACCGAATTATCTACCTTTGTTAATCTCGAAATGTTATCAAAAAATTCATAACAAATAAAAAAGAAGTGCTTAAACTTTAAAAAAAAATTATAAAAATAGTGAATTACCAAATTTTAAGAACAGAAATATTCCATTTGTTCATCATAATTTAATGTTTAGGCCCCTTACAGTAAGCAAAATTTGATTCAAAGTATCTTATTGTGAATTAGTATCTTTTTCCTATAGCAATACGAGTTCTCAACATTTTTCACTCCTCCTATGTCAGAAATTATTTTGAGTTATCCTAATTGTTAAACGTAAATATCTGCTTCTTTCATCTTTTCTCTCATTCCTATTTTGACTGAATAAACGCATCCTGGTGCATGCGCAAAAGCACAGCTGACTTTCGAACCCAAGAATAATAAATATAAGCAATATACTACATATTGTTCAAGGACAAAAAAAATAATTTTTAACCAAATCTTACTCAGTCTCACCTATCTAAATCATCATTTGTTAGTTTTAAAAATCGAATATCAACAAAAACGATTTAGACACTTTGGATATTAAAAACTGTTCATTTCGTTCAGATCAAATAAGTTTATTCATTCCTTTTTCATTAGTATTCAGATGAATCACCCATTCAAGTGCTTGCAAGTACAATACAAATCCAAATGAAGGCATCACTGAACCAGAAAAGATTTTTTTTTTAAAAAAGGGCAAAATATTATATTGCCTTTTTATGATTTTGGTCTTATATAAAGAAGAAACATTAACTTTTGATACAAAATTTTCTTGAATCTAAGTTACGAAACAGAAAGAGTTGAAATATATGTTATATCCATTCTTGAATTCAAACCTCTCATATTAAGTAGGTTAAAAGTTTTTAAGTTAAATTTCAAAATGCTATGAATTCTTGGTAAAGATAATCGTATAGAGAAAAATAGTTACGTGAATATAAAGAATGCTCTTAATATACAGGTAATTATTTTAATTACGAGACTATACAAAAATATTTAGTAAATACCTATTATCGTCTATTTAATTTAAATTTCCTTTTGATTGAAGTCAAACCAAGCTGACAAGACTAACAAAAGAGAATATTTATATAAAATTAACAAAAAATAAGCTCCTGTTATTAGTATATTTAAAAGTCGGAAATAACTTCTTTAAAATATTAGAATAAAAATAAAAATGCAACAGCGTAAAGCTAAGATGAAACACTCCTCTATAATCAGTACATATTAAAGTCCATTGCTTTCTAACGCTGGCAGAAGTAACCAAATATCTCCACCCTTTTGATATGTGTCATTATTGGATACGAAATCCCAACATCTGCTTTGGCGTCTAGCAACGTGTGCGTGTGTGTGCGTGTGCGTGTGCGTGCGTGCGTGCGTGTGCGTGCGTGTGCGTGCGTGCGCGTGTAAATTTAATAATTTATCAGTGTGAGGATAAAGCATAGCACGAATAAAAATTAGTTACGGAATCGTAAACTTCACATTTTATTTACATTTTTTACAAAGATTAATGAGCTGAGTTTTGAAACCAATCTGTTTCAAACCAATTTTAGTGATTAGTTTTGATTTGAATGCTCGTGAACCTTATGAATGGAGAAAACCACATTGCAATAAAGCAAAACTTTTTATACAATCAAATATTTACATCCAAAATAAAGTGCACTACAAAGAATTGTTTTTATTGCTTAAACACTTTGGCAATATAAATGAGCCTTCTACTTCAAATTTCGTTAGTTAATCTATGACAATCATATCCGAGATATTTTTAACATTAGATTAGAGAAGTACATCTTCTAGCAATAATATGTATGAATCGCATTTATAATATATATGTGCTAGTATAAATGTTTAATAACATGGCTTAACTTCCTCAAAAGATAAATGAATATCATATACTACTATTTGTATTGCCATGCGTATTTATATATTTTGGTTTGAATTTCAGATTATTTATCAAAGAAAATTCTTGCTTTTAAACACTCTAATAAAACAGTTTTTTTTTATATTAATCTTTAATATCTTCGATTTTTTAGTGATAATATTCATTGCAATTATTACAGAGTTGTGTAATTATTTTTTTTTAAATTTACTACAAGATACCTACAAAAATTACAAATAAATCTACAATCTGTTAGTACAAGATCAAAAATTTTGCTCAGTTATTTTATGTACATTATTTTCTCTCGACGCCTGTAGAAAATAAAAAAAATTTCTGCTGAAAAATTTAAACAAATTGCTTCCGAAGACGATACTCAAATTTATCCGAAACATATTTGTAAAAATCAGTCGCGAAATCTTATTTGCAATAATCAGAATGCTCTACTTATAGAATTAGACAAAGTTCTTCAAATTTTGAGCAAGATTCGAATCGCCAATGGAGATAAAAATCAAAAAGATTTTAACACTGAAATCAGTATAGAAATAATAAATTTCAAATATTATGTGGCTAAATTATGGTTAAATTCATTTATATCTCACTTATTATCTCTACTTTTTGCTAAAAACATTTTATGTTTGAAACACATTCGTTTACAATTTTTTAAATCTGCTTTTAACAAGAAAAGGCTATGTAAATTTAGTGTTCCAAAAAAGTTCAATCATATAATTTCGCTCATTCAATAAACTAACATATTCTAAGAGTTTTTCCAGTTCTAAACCAACACAGTTTAGGGAAAACTGAAATACAAAGTGCTTTCTGATAACGAATAAATCTGATTTATAAAATAGATTTTATGATTTATGTATTATCTATACTTATAATAAAGCTCAATGTGCGTGTGTGTGTGTGTGTGTGTGTGTGTGTGTGTGTGTGTGTGTGTGTGTGTGTGTTGGCGCTCTACAGGCCAGGTCATTTGACATACAGCTATCAAATTTGGTACATGTATACCTTAGAGGTCGGGAATGTGCACCTGGGGTCCCTTTTTTTGAAATTTTAATTAGAATTTTAATTATTAATTAAAAACTAACTTTCCCGCCAAAAGAATCTTCTATTTTCTCCACCGCCAAATTTTCCGCCAAAAAAAAATCTTCCATTTTCCCCACCGCCAAATGAGTAAGGCTTTTTCTCCCAACAGTAATGAGGGTAGGGTTAACATTTTTCGGCGGATTATTTCAAACGATTCTGTTTATTTTCTTAATGTTTTATGCATTTAAAATTAAACATTGTTAATTAATCCATGTTTCAGATTCATCCGGAAGTACTTTTGAATTAAAATAACACAGAATAAAGGAAATTAAAAATGTCTAATCTGCATAGCTTTACCCCAACTGGCGTAGAAAAATTCACGCATTTGCGTTACCTTAAGTGGCGAAGAAAATTCAAGGCATGCGCATTTTGATTGTTGCCATGACAACCGTTATCAGCGGATGATTTAAGTTATTTTTAGGTTAGTTGCATGCTTTTGTAATTAAATTGCATTTATGTTAGTTATATATTTTTTTGTATACGCTTATAGTTTTAAGTACATCGTTTTTTAAGTAGTTTTTTTAAACCTGTTTTCGACCGATTATTTTAAACGATTCATTTTATTTTCTTAGTGTTTGATGCATTTAAAATTAAACATTGTTAATTAATAGATCTGTTCCTAATGAATCTGAGAAAATTTTGTTGACAAATTCTTGAGATATTACATAAATTAAGAAAGATATTTTTTAGTGCCCATTAAACGTTCAGTGACTATTATCAGTAATCATATTATTAAAAAAATGCTTTGTTTCAGTAAAAAATATTATTATATTAACTGCAGATTAATCATTTACACTTTAATTTAAAGCATAAATTCTACGAGAGGTAACAGAAAATTAGAGAGATACATATCACGTTATGACTGAAGGCCTTTATAATATTATGAGTGAATTATATGACTATCAAAATTTGAAGTTTTAAAATGTTTTGCTGAAGAATCTATTAAAGTTGGAATTGCGTAAAATATTTAATGGTACGACCGGAGTTTAACCCCCTGCTTTGCGAAATTTTTAAAAATCTTCAACAACGGCCTTGTGAAATGTTCAAAAGCAAAGGAGCAGATGTTTAATCATAGTGCATAATAACGATTGCTAGCTTTGGCGCGTTACAGCAACTTGGCGAAGAAGGGGGTTAAACTCCGGTTCAAGCTATTTAATTATTAAAATTTAAACGAACATTAAGATTGGCGAACCGGCTGGTCGCCAAAGGCGGCTAGTTTTATAATAAATTTAAACATTCTTTACTAGAAACAGAATACTTTACGAAATTTTTAACACTTCATGTAGATAGAAAGAAAAGAAGACCTAAAGTATTAGTTTTATGTCTTTATTCGAGATTCAAACTATTTCTTTATATGTTAATTTATTATTTTTCAAAACATAAAAATTCAGATTTTTCTAAAATATAAAATGCCATCTTAAGATAATTTCTGGAGAGATGATAGAATTACAATTTATACAATATTCATATATAATACTTTCTCGAAAGTATCAGGCTTCGTATCTTCTCAGATTGGAGTTTGTCGTGTACTAATATTTCTCATAAGTTAATCAACAGAAATAATAATACGGCAGTAAATATTTTTAATATCATTAATGACTCAATATGAAACAAAAGTAAATTAAAAGATCTCATCCAACTTTATTTTAAAACAACGTTACAATTTCTTTTTAAATACTCAGAAACAATGCTTTCTATTCTTAAAATAATTGTACAAACACCCCAAAAAAAGTTTTACAAAAATTTGTACTTTATTTTGTTCTTAAAGATCTTTATAAAACAATTATTTTTAAAAAGAGAAAATACAATTGACTTCTATCTCTTTAGAGAACTTTATGAATATTTTAAATGAAAATACTAAAAACAGAAGTTCATAAAAACGCAACATATCGCAACATTTTACCTCATTAAAAATTTACAACATTATTATATATTTACGAGAGGAAACCAGCAATCATAAGCACACAGCGCCAATGAAAATTTCCATCACTGTATATTGTTGGGTTTTTACAATGTTGACTGTTTTCATACTGATGAGTAGCTGTATGACCTCCGCGCAACAGAGCGAGGTAAAAGTGCGTCCCTTTCGCAAGCTTCTTTTTCGTTTTTCTTTTTCAAAGCTCCAAAGAAAATATACAACAACAGTAAACCAAGCTGTAAAAGAAAATATCAAATGTAACTTCAATTTTAAAAATTTTTAACACAGTAATTACCACAAAACAAAGAACTGGTTGAGCCTGCTGGGCCACAGGAAATAATTGACTTTATAGTGCATGCAAAATCATAAAAATATATACATACTAATTATTGACAAAAATGTTTTGAAAAAGCTGTTGAAAATCATTTTTGAACAAGAAACAAGTGCGTCTCCGACGGTATCTTAAATCAAAACAGAATGCCAGACCGGGTGAAATATACTTCATTCAAAACACGAACGTGTCTGTTCCTTCTGTTTATTCGCACTTGCATGCTGTTGTCAGCACGGTTACGAGCATAGTAAAATAGTATGAAATTTTTCAGACTACAATTTTTGTTCAACATATAATTTTATTTATTTTTATAACTTTTATAAAAATACACGGATAATTACGAAAAGGGAAAGCAACATTTCCAGAAATTATGATATACAATCCCATGTAGAAGATGCCCAAATCCAGGATTCTGTGGAGAATACGTGCCCGAATTTAGCGATTTGTCATCAAATAGTTCAGCTCTGAGTAATAAGTCATAAATAAAAAAAAAGAATAAATTACCAAACATAAGACCAACAAATTTATTTTATTTGGAAGGCTACATTTTGCCAGTTACTTAGCAATTACATGGCCAGTATGAATCATCGCTACGTTGCAGATGAAAACGCAAAATATTTCAAGTGAAGCATGTGTCATTCATACGTACCGAAAGAATATATTACTAGTGAGACACATTTGCTTCACATAGTGATTAATTTGTAGTAATCGATAATCTTTAACTATCGGATAAAGTTCAGACAACAAGTAAAAAGGAGGTATAAAGTATTAAGTAAAAAGTATTGATTTTCGCGTTCCTTAAAATTAAGAATTCTGAACAATCTTAAATATATTTCAGCAACTTGATCTAAACAAAATACGGTGCATTGACCACGTTTTACAGATATTCAAAAATAATTTAATTCAATTATAGATCTGAAAATTTGTTTAACGTGTACTTACAAAACCTGCTTCAAGAGCAAATATTACGACAGTTCCCATTCTGTAGCCTGTTGTGTCCAGTAGGAGACCTCCTAGTGATGGACCGATAAAAGCTCTGAAAAAAGAATGCATAACTATATTTTGCTGCGCATTCTTCAAAGCCACATTTAATATAATATGATTTCTTGGGTCATGCTAAGAGAACTGAAATATTAACCTGAGAGTAACATCATTTGGGAAAGTTTTATTAGTATATGTATCAAAATTAAGACAACTAAGGATTTTATTCAAATTAATAACGAAACATAAGAAATATATTTATAGAACTTCATGATAAAATTTCTAGCGACAGAATATACGTATTTTTATTCAATATTTGAGCATGCGAACCGTAATTGCAACACATCCTTGTTTCACCTTCCAGATAATCAAAATGATATTTGACATTGAATATAATGAATGCTATTCTTACAGCATATAAAAAAGTGTATGTCGCATATAAATGTCTGTAAAATTTGGTATAAATCAGCATATCCAAAAGTTCTTTACATTAAACCAAAATATACATAGAAGGAATTTCTTTGCGTTATTAAAAAACTTGTATTTAAAAAAAAATTATCTACTTACTTTAATAATAATTATAAGAGGATTTGTCAGCAATCTTACTGAATTCATTCAATTAAAATATCCTCAAAAACAGACTAATTCATTATTTTTTTAATAAAAATCATTTTAACATGCTGAATTGTTTACTTACCCTGTAGAACAAGAAACTGAAAAGAGAGCCGATACCATGCCGTACGTAGCAAGATTATCTGGAAACCCTCTTAACCTGGAAAAATAATTAAAATATTAAAATCAAAAACAATTTTTAATGTTTTATCATCTGCTACATATGTTTAAGTACATTTTACATAGTTTTTATATAATTTGTGTCTCAACTTGACATATTATCCTACGACAAGTTTTAAAAAAAAGGGAAACAATTTTAATAAGCACTGTTAACTTTAATCTAGATTCTTTTGTGTTAAGCGAAGACCGTTCTAAGGGTTACTCATTTGCACCCGCATTCTAGATGTCCTAGTCAATAATACATTCTAAAGAAAGCTACTTTTCATTTCCTGACAGAACGTTAAATTTCTAAGATCAAAACTATTGTTTTTTTGCATGCTATACTTGGAAACTAAAATCATTGAACAATCAACTGTTTTTGCATTCTATACTTGGAAACTAAAATCATTGAACAATCAACTGTTTTTGCATGCTATACTTGGAAACTAAAATCATTGAACAATCAACTGTTTTTGCATGCTATACTTGGAAACTAAAATCATTGAACAATCAACTTTTTCATTATTTTAATACTTTTAGGTAATATCGAATAGAGTATTCAAGAATTAAAAGTAACAATCTACGAATGCAAGAATGCAATAAAAGAATTAGAAACTCCGAAAACATGAATTGAAAAACAATTTTGCATCGACATGGCCTCTGTTTTTAGAATAGTTTTAAAGGCTTTCGTTCATAAATTTGAAAATGCATCTTGGCTATTTTTTAAATTTCAAGAATCGCATAAAAAGAAAGGAGGGACATATTTAAAATAATAAAAAGATAGTCCGATTTTAAATATTCACCCACAAAAATTGGATTCATCAAAGCTCACAGAAGCAAAAATACAGTGGGGAAGGGGGGGGGGGTAATTCCCGTTTTAGACGAGGGCAATAGTGAGTCTGATCTGTTTATTCAGAGTTTCAGAGAGGCTCACAGAGAAATAATAAGCAAGGATCCTCAATCAAATGCAATTGAATTAAAATCATTTGTAGCTTTACTAGAAATGATTTATTACAAATCGCTTTATCAAAATGCTGTTTATCAAAAATTACGCACAGAAAACATTCGACATTTTGATACAACAGCTGGAATCACTAGCGACAAATGGAATTTTGTGATAACATATGACGTTTCAATATGATATATGCAAACAATGCTAGTTTGTTTTGTTTTTATCCGTTTCTAAATATAAAATTGAAAAAACTTACACGGTGTTTTGAAGCGCACCAACGAAAGAAGACACCAACTTCGCTGATAGACCAAACCCAATGACTACGAGGCTGCCAATTACTGTCCATATGGTGCTGTAAACAAAACATTTACGATCCGAGATTTCTTAATCACATTTACATCAAAATTTTCAGAGTTAGCCATCCCTATATTTATGATCATCTATTTTTAAAATTATTCACATTTAGATCAATTACTAGGTGCTTGCATGTATTTTAATCAGCGGCATTATTGGTAAACATGCGAAGTATCTTTATAAACAACAATGGTTTCAGGTTTTACCAATTTACTATGACTTTATTGTTAACATTTTGAAAGTTTCTCCTTTGGTATTATTGAGTTAATCAGTGTATAAAGACCTCAATCCTGGAACTCTCTAAATTGCATTTTCAACATTCATTGCTTTTTGTTTGTTTATTTGTTTGATTTGAAGAAATCTGCCGCCGAAACCCATCAGACACTTTTAGAAACTTATGGTGATGCTGCTTCGTCATATCGCAATTGTCGGTTTTTTTTTCCAACGATTTAAGAGTGTCGATTTCGATGTCAATGACAAAAAAAAAATTCGAAAACAATCAATTGCAAGATTTATTGGACGAAAATAGGAAAACATTGTAGAAAATGATGGAAAATATTTTGATTGATATAAATGATACCAATTTTTCTCTATAAATGCCTTTTTAAAGTGAAAAAATTATCAAAATGCATGCAAGCACCTAATATTCAACATTACAAGAAGATTTGAATAAAATAGATCAAAGTAAAAACAATGATAATATTACTTACGCATTAAATGGTAAAAATGGAACAGGACCAATGAAAAGGAGACCAATGCATACCATTATTGAACCAGTAACATTAATAAGTAATGGATTGGTCTGAAAGAAAAACGATAGTTATCAGTTGTAGACAATTATATTGCATTCATATTCATATCCCAACAATAGATAAGCCATCAGAATTAAAAATACATTAAAATTTGAAAGATTAAAAACATATTTCATGGTCTGCAATTCTCTGAAGAAAAGACATTTTAAACAATTAGCCATGCCCCGGTTCAAAAAAAAAAACCTTTTAAATTTCTGAAATATTTCAAATGCTTCAAATTTTTAAAATACACAAGATAGTTCATGCTAGAGATGAGCATTAAGTCGATCGCGATCGACTGGTGGACCACCAAGACATTTTGGAGTGACGCCTTTACTAAGACCTAAGACGCGCATACTAAAAGAAACATTTATGGAACACCGAATAATTTCAAAAATTTTTCTGAAAAGTTGTTTAAAAATGAGTTGCATTAAACAGAGATATATTATGACGAAATAATAAGACTTCATTCCGAATTCAAGGGACGTTTTCAAGAATTTACTAGACTAGATCCAATTGTTATATTCATGTGTTACCCATTTGGCAATGTTGATGTGGAAGAAACAATTGAAAATATAAATTATGTATTCTCTGTATTTCTTGAAGAAAACGAAGTTTTTCTCTTTCAAATTGGCAACATTTTAAAAGCACGTAGCTCAGAACCCAAGAATTACTTTTGATATCTAATGAACGAGCTAAAATAACCTAATTTTAGAAAATTGCACATCATTTAACATCGTTCTTCGGCTCTACCTGTGTGAATCTGCATTTTCAACAATTAATATAATTAAGATAACACATCTTTCCCGTCTCACAAACGACCACTTAGAATCCAGTGAAAGATTAATAGTTAGTAATTATATACCGAGATATTCACGATTGCAGGACAGTATGCAGACTAAGTCTACTAACGACGAGAACTAAAAATGATGAAAATGGTCCATTTTCTATATCTATAGTATCTCTATAGAAATCTATAGTATTTTGAATTGTTTGATATTAAATACATCATTTGATATTATTATGTTTGTATCTTTCTATTATTATGTTTGTAGTTATGTAAGTACATACTTCGTATTTACTATTAAGTTATAGTAAATACTGTAGCCCCTTTTTTTTTTAACTCACCACATCTACGCCACTGGGTGGAGTACAACACCTTGAAAAAATTAAAAATATCCTTTTCCCTGGAAAAGTCTGCCCACCCTGGCTTATGCCACTGTTCTCTCATGTGCAATGGAATAGCCTTAAGGGGAGGAAGATGCAATTCACGCTTCCTTGATTTTTTATTTTTATATTTCAGTTTAGCAATTCTTAAAGTGACAGACATTATTCCCAGGAATATCCTTTTGGTATTTACTATAAATTTATATTCCTTAATTCCTTTAATCAAGTGGTCACAGATAAAATCACTTCAAACGAAGGAAATAATGTTTATGGCAGTTCGTTAATCTTGATATTCCGATTACAAAGTGTAAAGTAATCTGTTTTGTAATATTTCATTTTCAGAAGCTCAATGTTCATTACTAATTTAATTCTCGTATTTAAATATCTGAAGTCAAATCTGCATCAGTTGTGTTTGGATATCAATGCTTTAATTAAGTTGGCTGATCGTGGAAAGTCAAGTGTGTCCAATTCAAAGACGGATTAGGCGTGGAATTTTGATTGAATATTCATTAAATAGTCGGATTCTTAAGAATAGATTTGATAATGTTTAAAATCATTTTCCTTGCAATTTGAGAATCTGAAAATCAAAACTGACCGCTCTCCAGTGGTTTTAATTTCTTTCCTTCAACAAAAATACGTTAGGCAGCTCTTAATACTGTTATTTGATTCTCTGATACCTGAACGGGAAGTCGAATGTTACTATGCCTATTACCTGGGCCTCAGAAGAAAAAAAATGGATTTAAGGAAATTGATTCTCTTGAAATTCAATCTAAGCCTTCTTCAACAATACTTGTTAAATGTAGGTCAGTTTCCTCCGTTAGAATATAAAATTAGAAAGAAAAGATTATTCGACAGCTGCGTAAAAGATACTGTCCTCGGAAATGTTTTCTAACATTCATTTAATATCACATTTGATCAAAAATTTCTTAAATAATGGACGATTTGTCATAAAACTTGTATAGGTTTTACAGAAAGTGCTTTTTATAACTTTTTATTTTATAATTGTTTTTATTTGCAATTTGAACGACGCAGTTCAAGTATTCAAGTTTCACGTATACAGTTCACGTATCAGGGATCATGTATGCAGTTTGGATTTTGCATAATCCACTTCAAGTTACCCGACTTGAGAATTAGACCGGTTAGACCAAATTTTTTAATTTTTGTTTTAAATTGGAAAGATATCCCGTATACAGTGGCGGATTTACAACTAGGCAGACTAAGTAGTTGCCTAGGGTTGCTTGATTGAGATGGGGGGCATAAAAGAGTCGATTTTTAAAATTTTATTTCTCTAATTACCAAATATATATTAGTAAAAATCAAAAATTGTTTGAAAATGGTAAAATATTAGGATTATATAACACTTAATCAAGTACAATTGATCAGGCTCCTATATATTTCATTACTTTCACTTAGTTATTAGAATATCTAGAAACATCGAGCCTTTGCTGCAATAATTTTGTGTGCACAAACTTATTGAAGCATTGCCATGAAGTCAGGACTCATAATAGATAAAGATATATATTTACACAAAATAAATAAAAAAAGTTTAACATATAATAAATCATTAATGGGCGGGAATGTGAAACTGAATTGAACTGGAACTGAAACCATCTGATTAAAAAAGGAATTTCATCATGTGCACAGCCTGAAACAAAATTTGACACAGATATACAAGATTAATAACAAAACAATGCTCCAAATTCTTTTATCATGCTTGTTACATTTTTTACTTAGACAACTAGTCCAGCCTTTGACATATTTGGTCCAAAACTTCCTGACGGTCAACATTCTAATTATGAAACCATACACTAAATTTGATCCTTCTAGTTCTTTGAATTATCCTCTTGCATTATCCACACGGGCGGGGAGACATTTCCCCCACACAAATTTTGTTCAAAATTTGAAACATTCGTCACTTTGGTGAGAAAATGACATACTGAATTTAATCAATCTAACTCTTTTTAGGAGTCATTAAAAAAGTCTCTTCTAATACGATGAATCATCGGATTAGAGGATACTTTACGAGTCATCGGATTAGAGGATACTTTACGAGTCATCGGATTAGAGGATACTTTATGAGTCATCGGACTCGGAGATCTAAAACGAGGTCATATATCAAAATCTCGACATATGTCAAATCTTTTTTCGTGAATAAGTAAATAAAAATTGAACAGTGAATCCTTTTGCTTTATATAACTGTATTATTTATGAACAATTAAACTTTCTTTAACTACTATTATTTATGTTTACAATCGTTATTGCAGCCTTCCATGAATGTTAAATCATAAGAAATTATGCTTTTTTTATTGTACATCAATAAAAACTATTCAGTGCAACATCAAATAAACAATCCTAAATGGATGTTTATTATGCAGAAAAAGTAGGTAATTTTAAGAAAAATTTACTACTATCTATGTTCAACCATTCAAAAACATCTAAGGTATTGTCATAATAAAAAGTAATTCACATGGGAAGAATTATCAATTTGATGCCATACTTACCCCTATATCACAGATTTTTCCCCATATTGGCGTTGTCAAGGCATAAATTGCTCCAGTGATAACAAAAATTACGCCAAGAATAACGGGAGTTAGATTGAACTGTAAAATATAACGCAAATTATTACCGAATCATTTGTCAAATTTAGTAAAAGTTACATACACTTACTAAATATAAATATATTATTAAACGTATTTTAATATACGTTTGATTTATTACGATTCGAAATGCAATTTACAATTAAGATAGCTGAAAAAAGTTCTGACGAGGGTGATTCATTTATGAAGACTTAAAATTCTTACAATTTTTAAAATACTTCTCAAAAATATTTCAATCTTATTTTTTTAACTCAAAAAGTAGTATAAAAATTAAGGCCTGAACTAGGCGAAATGATAAATTATAAAACAACACAATTAAGTTGCAAAAACAATACGATTAAATTTCGGTTTCATTAATACGAATGTTTAGAATAAAATTGAAAATTTTATCGCCATATATTTTGATTCTCACATTTTATAAAACTTCACGGATTTTTAGAAATCGATAGTTAACTACAACTGCTTTACAGAAATTTTTGGTGAAAATAAAATGAAATCTAAATTTTTGACACAATTTTTAATGAGAAACTTTATTTTGATTAAAACGCATTTAAAAAGTATTACCTTTTGTTGATAGAAAATTATGTACTGTTTGACAACGGATTGTAAAAACCTCCGCACTTTTGCGCATGTGTTAGGATGGGTTTAATTCGACAAAATAGGGGTGAGAAGATGAGAGGAAATGTTTACATTTAACAATGAAGACTCGCAGTTTTATGAGACGTAAACATTACAGTTAATTAGTAATACAAAAAGAAAAAGGTACTAATGCACAGTAAAATATTTCAGAGCAATTTTTATTTAATGTAAGTGGCATAAACATTAAATTATGAAGAATAAATAAAAAATTTCTGTTCTTAAAATTTGGTAATTACTTTTTTACAAAATAATGATAATCTTTTTTTTAATATTAAAATGCTTCTTTTTTATATGTTTATTAAGTTTTTAGGCAATATTTTAATTCCCCGTTTTCTGCTTCTTGGCCACAATATTTAATGATATTATGTAAAATTTTCTTCGTACCACTCATGAAAGGTTTTTTACCATTTGAAAAAGCCATATCAATACGAAATTTTGAGTTAAAATAAAATGCGGTCAGAAATAACACAACACTCACATATACGTGAAAAAAAAAAAAAAAAAAAAGTATATAATGGGGGAAATCCAAGGTCAAAGGTGAATACCGGAAATGCGCTTATCTTTCCGCGTCTCACCCCTTAATGAGATGGAATCGTCGAAATGTGGTAGTCTCAGAATCCGTTGACGAATAGTATTCGTTTCGAATATCTCAAATACAACAAAAAATTTAAAATCTTACAGTAAGATATTTTAAAAAATAATTTAAACTAAAAAATATAACGTATCTAATAAAGAAAAGAAAAAAAAAACGGTTTCTTTATTGATGTTACATGTTTAATTACTTTTTACAATTCGGAGGCATTCTTCCTGCTAGCTTAGATTTAATGGCCGTCAATGAAGAGTTAATTAACTCTATAAACCAAAAAAAAAAATATTTTAATTCGAAGGAGACTATAAATTTTCGCACAGGCAATCGATTTTACATCAAACGTAAATTGAAATTAAGTGCTATCATACCTGTCTGAGATGAGGTTCTAGAGTTGCAGAATTGAATCCAATGAAAAGCAAACATGTGATGATGGAAAATGTATAGGATATGATACCACCATCAAACAAAAACCCACACAAATTTCGTGAGCCACTAGGCCTTTCAGCATCTAAAAAGAAATTAATACATTTAGATTAATCGTAAGTCATATCACTGACTCTCCGACAAACCCGAAGGCACATGGATAAAGAAACCTGAATGACCGGAGCGCCGCAACAGCAACACTGGCGGGAACTGTGGTTGATTCCCAAGGCCATCACCGGCCATGGCACAACCCTTCCCGAAGGAAGTACGTCCCGTCATCGATGGGAGGAGCCAGATCCCTCACCTTTTTGTGTACCGTCTAGGGTGGCGAGATCCAACCAGCATACCGGAAGCATCTCATCCTCATTTCGAGGTACCCCCCAGGGGGTTTAGAGTAATCGTGATAAGATTCAAAGCTATTATAACTAATAACCCCGTATCCTTTAAATCGAAATAATGAACTACAAGAAATTTAATTTGAGATTAAACGCAAATTATTTTTTTTAATGCAGTTACGTCAATAGATCAAAGTGAAACTCAAACCAGAATGGATTTCACACAGTAAAAAATATGTTATTTGTTTTGACTATCGAGATGTCGCTGATATTGTGGATACACATTTCAATAAAGTAAGTATTACTTATTAGAAGAGTGAATACTTTGCTTTATTTGTAAAAAAACTATTGTTACAGAACTCGGAAGGGGCATATTAGCATATTATACTAAGATATGGTATACCATGATAATCATTAAAAATTTTAAAGAAAGACCTGGTTTGGAAACTGATAATACTGTTTCATTGCAAACTCTGTAAACTAAAAAAGCCTGCAGTAAATCGGAGAGAATAAGTTTGGATTGTATCCAAACAATTCTTACTTCATCCAGTAAAAGAAAACAAAGTCGAAAAGAGAAAGGGTCTAAATTTCCAAAAGTACTAGGGGAGGTAAGACATATATTAAATATGCTAAAATTATTTCCGTTCGATTTAGTAACTGTACCACCAATTTTTAAAGCCAAGCTAAGGACATCTGAAACAAATCTCATAATTTTAATCAGAGCAGTAAGAGTGCAGAATTTCTAAACAGTGGAGCAGCAGCGTAGGTAAATATTGTTCGTTCACCAGAAGTTGGCCCTTGGCTCCGCCCTCGTCACGTGGGATCAGACGATACTATTTCGATGATTTCGGAAGGAGAAAGTGATAAGTGTCAAGAAAGGTTGCCAACTGGCGATCGTTAGCTTTTACCCTTTTTTTATATTATCATTTCAGTGAGACAATTGACGAATTCCATGAGTTATTGACTGACATTCAACACACCACACAAAATGTACATCTTTTAACAGATTTTAGCCTTAATTTGTTGTCTTTTTCTAGCTGAAAACAATGCTGAATAAAATCTTTGTTTTCAGCTGATCAAAATAAATAAATAAAATCTAGCCATAAGGATATTTATTTTATATTAGCTTGGCATATGCTGTCTGTAATGTAAATAGCAATAACACTAACCACTTCTTTTAAAATTGGAAAATATTTTAAAAATTTTTTCATTACTGCATACCAAATTATCAAAGAAAATTTCTAAAAAGAGATAGACATCAATTTTATCAATGCTACTATATTTTATAAAAGAATTTATTATTTCATGTTTAATCTGTGCACTATTAAAAATAGATAGTCCTAATTTTAAAATAATATACAATACTTAGTATTGTCAACACTGAAATGTTGTTGCTGAAGTTGACATTTCCATTTATAAAATTTATTAAAAGTTGCAAAAAATATAAATTTGGTTTAAAATATATTTTTCTTAAATTTGATAAATAAGTTAGTTATTTTTTGGAATGAGACATAATTCAGAATCTAGTTATAATGAAGAATCCTGATTTAAATTATTTCATGAATAAAAATAGTATTTAAAAAAATTGCATTACCTTTGTAATATTAGAACTTGTATTTATTAGAACTTACTAATAAATAAAACATCAACTAGGCATTTATTCATACTGCTTGAACTGATTAAATTGTATTCAAATGTTTCTAATTAAAAATAACCAAGACATTCTTAACAAAGGAAATGAAAACTGTAGGAATTAGAATTAATGTCCATCGTCATAACTATCATCAGTGTCATCATCATTAAAATTGCTCTCGGTATCAGAATCCGAATTGATGCTAGCTCTCGAGTCTTAATATTTATTCCTCCCCCACCATTTCCAATCTCATAAGTCACCTCCTAACTTTAAAAATACAAAATAAACAGAGAAATATAGTATTCCAGACGCTGCCAAAGACTGGCGCCCAAACCGTCTATATCACCTTGTCCATCCCTCTCTACGCTAGGGGGTCGTCCAGAAAGTAAGGAACGATTGAATGCCATTATTCTTCTAACAACCTATATTTCAACAAAATATATCAAAACACAAAATTTATTTAAAACCATATTAAATCTAACACTGCTTTTGCATATTATTGACATTGAGAAACTTATCAAAAACTGACAACGTTTTTCAATGCCATTTTATACTGCAATTCATATTCATCTACCGCTAATGACAAATCAAGAAGTAATGCTTCTTTAAGCCTTTCATCACTATGGAAGCGTATTCACCAAAAAAAAAAAAAAAAGTCGTTTCATTTTTAGAAAAGGGTAAAAACAGTAAGAGATTTGGTCAAAAACGTCCCACGCTGCAATTTTTGTTTTGTTACTGCAGTAGCACACGGTCAAGTTATAACATGAACCGACACTAATCCTGTAGATAGCATTCCAGATAGTGCGCCGAAAAGTCTTTTTTCCAAAACTGACACTTTTTATCTTAAAAATATGCTTCCAAAGTGAGGAAGCGCTTAAAAGTAATAACTGCGTGACTTCCTGCCATCAATGAGTATAACATCGACATAGAAAACATGCGCCTCGTGCAGTTAAAGGTACCAAAATGTTATTTAGGTAGAAAAAAATAGCATTTGGTTTATATTGCTGTAAATAAAGTTTGCATTAATTTCTTTCTTTAATAGAAATATACTGAAACCTCATTTTCATTTTGAACAATCCTCATATATAAAACCTTATAAGACATAGAAAATTTAATCTTTTCTGTTTACCTGGCACTTCGGTGCACTGTAAATCTTCCAAATAATTTAAACAAATTCACTTCGTTTCATGAATCAGACGAATCCAATAAATAAAAAATATACATTACAATTCACTAAGCATTCATCGTTTCAAAAAAGATTTTAATCTCAACTGATTAATAAATAAAACATGTGCTTGAACATACATCGGCATGTTTTCCATTGACTTTCTGAATTATCGTAAAGGTGTTGGAATTCGTATCAGTAATTTTGCTAACGAAGATATTTGTTCCAACAATCTGAGCATCTCGTTTCAACCAATACTTTCGCTTTTAGCCCAAAAGTGAATTTTTAAAAATTTTATATGATGTATCTATGATGTAGTGCAGGAATATTTAAAAATATATATATATTTTTTCAATTTAATATAGCAGCATTTTTTAATGATTTAAATTAGAACTATACAACAAGTTTAACATTCATAATAAAACGCCATAATAAAAAAATAAAACACTATAATAAAGAAATAAAAAGAATTGTACTAACCTGTTTTTGGCAGTAAGAAACCCAAAATAATGCAACCTAAAAGAAGGAAACCTCCATTCACAACAAATGGAGTAACAAATCCACCAACCTATAAGAAGAAAGACGTTTAAGAAAGCAAACCAGGAAAAATTTGATTGGGAATTTTTTTAAAGTTAATTATGAGATGCAACTGAATAAACCATAGTTTTAATAACTTAAGTAATTGAATTTAGGTTAGATTGACCTACAGCGTCCTTCAATATTTTAAAACTATCTTAACACCAACAAATCCAACAATCTCGATTTTTATTAAATTTCATATTTAATAAATATTGTTTAAAAAATCGCAATCCATGAAAATTAATTCATGAGAAAGCTAGAAAATTGACCATAATTGAAACTGTCGTATTAGAGAGAAAAAATTTATTGTTGAAATATCTACACGAAACAATTTCAAAATAATGAGATTTTAAATTTCTCAGCATAAAATTCATGCTCAACTTTGAGCAACTGTAATTAACATTATTTTATTATGCTAAATGAAAGATGAAAAGCATATTAATATTCTAGACATTTATAAAATGTTTAAGTTTTAATGCAGAGTTCAAGCGCTATTTTGGACCTTAAATGTGCTCATTATTATAACCAGATCATATATGATGCAATTTTATCTTAAGAAAATTTTTACCTGGTACAAAGCACCACCAATAGTAGGACCAACAATTAAACCAAGACCAAAAGCAGTTTCCATTAGAGACTGAAAAAAAAATTAGAAAGTGACATAGATGTATTACACTTCAAAAATAAAAATACAATTTCAAATTATAGAGTAAATTAAGCTTATCATTTTAAGATTGACTAGTTAAGGATACTCGACCTCTTAAATACATATGAACAGAACTAAATGCCAACACGTTTCAGAATGACTTAAAACAAATAAAAAAGGAACATTTTACCGTTAACACTTCCATTTATAACAATTAAAATGAATATATTGTAAATTGATAATGAAATACTCCGTTTTTACCGCCGCATTACCAAGCGTTTCTTCTTGCAAATGGGTGAAGCAACTATCTTTATAATAACTTAATTCCTGTACACTCTAACAAAAAAAAAACACAATAAGACATTTTTTTTATATATTTTTATAGTACCTGTCATCTCTGAATCATATATATATTAGTCGCCTTTACCAATCCAACTTTATCAGTTTTAAACACATCTTTTACAATATTCTGCAGATTCTTAAGTAAGGGCTACTTTATTCTTGGACAAAAAACAAGGAAAACAGAAGCTTCTTTGTTCTAAAAAGCAGAAGCTAGATACTTAACATGTCGTGAGGTACGTTTCATTGAGCTAATAATGACATCCATGTTACGCGCCTAAACCAGTCGCAATTTTATGCTGATTCAGGGCCAGGTTAACATTTCCTAGCCTATCTGTTATAAGAAGGGCGGGAGTTTTTATCAAAATTAAAAAAAAACAACATGAAAACAGGGCTTTCATTACGCTCTTTTACTATAAATTGTAATGCGAGAGAGCGTACGTAGCAAGATTCTGAAATTAGCAATTCAACAATTCCCACCCATTTGGATATATTTTCAATCAATGAGGCTTCATGAAAAATAATTATTTTCAAACTACTTTAATCACGAACGTTTTCACAACACTTATTAATTAGCAATAAAAAGCCATTGTTTAAAAATCTCTTTTTTTTATACTGCTCGAATTTAGAAGAATACAAAACTTACGAAACTGGTTGCTACTGTATCTGGAAATGTAGCTGCTACAATTGTGAAAGAAGCTGTCATCAAAGACGCAGCACCAAAGCCTTCAAATATTCGAACTATGAAAGCTAAAGCGATGTATGGCGTCCCTGCAGGAACATAATCCAAACTCCTACAGGAAATAAAAAAATTTTTCACAAAACAAAGAATATTTATTACATGATAATATATTAAATTTCTGACAAAGGTAGTAATTCTTGTGAGCAACTAATTATCCATCATACGTATTTCAATAAATAAGGCATTACCAACAAATGTACATACTTCAACCAGTCAATGAATTGATACTAATTTTTTTATTAATATTTGTTGTATTTTTAATACATTAAGAAGGTATTTATGTTTAATCACAAAATCTTTCTAGAATTTCTTAATACATTTATTTAATTTTGTATGATATAATTATATAGTTTAACTCTTAAAGAAAAAAAAATTGATACTTTAAAAGAAAAACGATGTGTGATATTCGAGGAAGTAAAACTTTTTAGAATTTGGAAAAAACATTTAAATCATTTGCAGGTTCTTCAGCACTCGTTGGAAATGTGCGATTCCATAAAATATTTTTAGAAATTCAAGTGATGTAAATTATCGAGGTAGAAGCCTGTGTAATCGCCTTTACCATCCAGTTTTATACACATCTTTTACACTAATCTGAAGATTCTTGAGAAATACTACTTTATTCTTGCACGTAGTAACAACTTCAAACAAGAAACACGTTTGCTTCTTTGCTTTATAAAGCTTCCTTGTTTTTAAAAAAATGCGGGAATCTTCAAAATAAAAACCATATTTATTATATTTGCCAAAAAGTTTTTTGGCTTTACGGAAGATAATTGATTTTAACTTTTGAATTACAAAGAGTGGCCATTATATGTTAATATGTTGGATATAGTGTTTATATCTAATGGCGTATATTCAAACGAAGAAGTGCTTCAGTAAGCAATTTGTTTTCTCAGTTTCAATCTTCTTATATGCCAATTCATTTTGTCTTGAAAACTCTAAGATGAAATATAATTCTGTTTTCTTTGTCACATGGCACGAACCTTACCCCCATCCCTTAATGAAGGAATGAACAATCAGTAGATAGTATAATAAAAACGAAACCGAAAGAGTCTTGTAAAACGCATTTGCCTTCGATCTTTCCTTTTCGACTTTCCAGCCGCTCGAAATCGGAATATAAAGAAAATGGATATTTAAAAGAAGTAAATCTCTTTTCAACATTTTGTGCTAATATTTAACAGAGAGAATTGCGCAAAACAATATACAAATTACAAAACTAAATAAGTAACATTACTATACACTTGTAAACCTTATATAAATAGCCTTATGCATACGTCACCAAGAACCGCAGCACACTACTGTTCAAATATATTTTTATTGTATGCATTTATTGTGCTTCATAATTCTATTTCCAACTGTTTTTCTAACAGTCTAAGAGTTAACAGTGGCATATAGATGGTAGACCATTTTTTTTTTCCTTTTTTTCAGCTTATGCTCATAATGCCATGTTCAAAGTTGTGTATATATTATTACGAATATCCGCATTAATGACGAATAACATCGAGCAAACTTTTTATAAGTTAATTACACAAGGTGAAAAGTTTTATCTTGACCAGGCCTTTATGTTTGCATCAGTGGATCGTAGACATATTTTCCAATTGTAAAAACATTTCAAATGAAGTAAACTTTCATGCTATGGTATTTTTGAAAGTAAATAAACTATTTTATTAAAATAACGACATAACTTTCTATAGATCCCTAGTTCCCTGTAGTTAAATTTAATAAAAGTTTACAGTTATCCCAACGAATATAAACACAAAAAGTATGACTTCTAAATTAACAGATATTTCATCCTCAAATTTCAGCTGGCGTAGTTTATGAGTATTTTCGAAGTTAGAAGGAACTATCTAAATTTAATACGTCAAATTAAGTAAAACTGACACCCTAAAATAAAAAATATTCACAAAGAAAATAGTAAATGGCAGCGAAATAAACAATAAGAGGAGATATAACAGCATGGAAATCAAGCTTATTTAACTTTGAATACAACTGAGGTCACACGTTTGCAACCTCCCGTAACAAACAAATTCAGCTCAAATTTCAAGATGAAGTCTCAGCCATTTTTTATTCTACAGAGGTCAAAATTTGTGACATATTCTTTAGGATATGTATAAATTTTTACTAAATATAACTATAGGGAATGCAAAACTGTATAAAAAGTTAAATTTCGTAATTTTTATAATCTGTTTTTAATTTTCTGACATGCCATAATTTAAACACATGTCTCATTTAAAAAGTTTGCGATTGGAAGTACGTATATTCCAACGACCGACAGTTGAGAAAACAATGGCCGGTTAAAATAACACGTAACACCTTGTTTGGTTTACAAATGGTTGCAAATTCTTGTCTTGATCCCGACATCTATGCAGATTGATGTTTGTAATCCAATTACATGCTATTTAATGTTATGGGGCTGAGTTTTGCCCCTAAATAAAAAAAAGAACAACAACAAAGGGAATATATCGCTGAATGAAACAGCATTAACATCGACAAATGGTAATCGTGTAAAGTATTTTTGAAATTTTGCTAACATGGGCAAGTAGGAAATGAATCACTTTACTTATTTATTTAAATTCCTCTTGCACATTGAAGTTTATATGGTTCACTGTTAAAAGATGAATTATTGACTATATTAATAATTCAACAAAATTGAAATTTTCAGTGATATGAGATTTAGCCAGGAATAATTTATTCAAATATGTATCATGCCCGTTTGCAAATATTTCTTTCTAATAAATTCGTAAGAATAGTGTGCCAATTTATAATATCGTAATATTACATCAATGTGCATAGTATTCAGGATACTAAAATTAGTGACAAATTCCAGTAAACAGTTGACAAACATTTCTGTTTACTACCCAATTGCATTTTCTCATCACTTTTTCCTTCCAATCAATATTAAGCTTTTTTTTTTTCTTTTTTTATCGCAGAAATTACTTTCATTACTTCGAAAGCAAGGCATTCTGATTAGATAGTTTCAGAACGTTCCGTTATTTGTACTGTCTGTGTATCTATACCAATAATGATTGTAAAAACTCTAAATTAGAATTTTTATGGTGAAAACTACAAATTCGTACTTTATTCTTGCTTAACTGAATGTCATGCATTGCGCATACTACTTTACGAAACATTTGAATATTTAATAACAAGAATACAAAAGATTAAATATATTAATACTATACTTAGATTCACTCAAAACAAATAATTGATATCATTACACATACACAAATAAATTCAATTACTATTATACTTGAAATCTAAATAATATCAGTTCATATGACAATTTCATCCTTTTTCGAAACAACTCAAATTATAATTGTGAAATTGAGAATGCTCCGTTATCATTAATTAAGTGGTTTTCAATGCATGATGTTCATTCGGTTAGGGGTAAACAAGATGGAAGAAAAGTATGAAAAATTCAAAACATTGATATAAAAATAAAAAGGATGCATTCAGTTAAAACTAAAATAAAATACTTTTTTAAATAGATAAAGAAATGAAAATTAACTGAAATATGATTTTAATGTTAATCATTTAAAATTCAATAAAATCATTGCAATAATGCAAAATTTAATAAATCTTTCTTTGAAAACTTAAACCTAATTTGGAAAATAGGGTCTCAAATTTTAAACATGTTCAGAACCGTTGAATTATTCATTCAGAAGCATTTCTCCTTTTATTGTAAAAATTCACGGTGCCCATTGTTGAACAAACAAAATTTTATTGTTGATATAATGTATCAAACAAATTACCCATTTTGATAATGAATATTTTGTCAGTTTCTTTTACAGGACTAATGTCCCTTTTTGCATTTCTTTTAGTATTTTTGAGTAAAATATGTGTATTATACAATATGGTCAAATGAATAGTAAAAATATCAGTCGAACAAAAGAAGATAAAAATGAAATCGTTATTTTTCTCCACAAAATGACAATTTATCAGGGGAAGTTTACAGTTTAAACCAACCAAATGGCCCTGTAGTAGGTGGAACAAAGCTTTAAGGGTAAGACATCCTTTTGAGCAATGGATTAAAAACACTCATTGTATCGTCTTCCATTTTAAAGCTCAGTTATCAGATGATGATCACTTTTTTTCACAACATTCTATCATATCGTCAGGAATGGCGCTTAGTAGTACGAAAAGTGTAGTTCTTCATTCAAAAACACATGCATCAAATTAAGAACAAGTCATTAACATTTGTTATTCACTGTCAGTAAATTTTGGAGTTTTGCAATGAAAAATTCTGGTTTCATTTCCGTCCTTTCTATATTAACAGCATTTTTCTTTTTTCACTGTTCGTAGCTTATTGATTTTTAAAGTATACCCTTTTTGATTAAAATAACCCGTACTTCATTTTATATGCTTATAGATGATTTTCTATGATGAGGATATGAAGATTTGCAATTTGTCTTGATGACCAAATTATTATTTTCTACGTAATAAAAATGTTGTACAACTTCAAATAGTGAACTCCTAACTCTTTAACTGTTGTTCAAGTGTATTATATGAGGACTGAATCGCCACTTCTCATGCTAAAAAGCTAAAATTGAATCAAAGGCGAAAAACAGCTCTTGCACACAATCTACAAACATCTCAAATATTGTATGGATTCCGAATTAAAATAAAAGAACAATCGATTCCCGGAACGGGAGATATTATCTAATTAGATGATAAAAAACAAGGGTTTAATTCGACATTTATAAAGAAGGGATCAGATATTAGAAAATATAACTTGGTATTTATAAAGAAAAAATTAGAACGTTTTTCACTCTCTCCTGATGTTTTGATTCAAATAATTTCATCTGATGACAATGTAGTTAATGTCCTGCATGCTCTGTTATCTACATCACGTACGGGAAATGTTCTAGCTGAAGGAAATAGTGTCAGTTCATATTACTCTTGAACAGATGAATTGCAACCTCTTAACCAAAATCACTATCCTAAAAATCTAACCTAAACATTGAGATTAGATTGAAAGGATGTATTTTTTGTTTGACACTATGATTACTCTTCTTTGTTAGACATGTTTTATACCTAACAGACAGTTGCCTAACTATTAAACATCCGTTAACGATAAGAATCGTTTTTTTTTTCCTTGAATCAGCTATACTACTTTTCTATATGTTATCAGTCAGTAGCGTTCTGCATTATTTTTAGAAACACAGTGCTTCAGTTGTGGTTGCTATATAGCAACGAGATGAAACAGTTGGAGGATAAAAATAAGTGGGTAATCAATCCTCTGTTATCAAGTTACTTTCCAAAAGAAACCAGCTTTTATTAAATTTCTATAATTTTTAATGAAATAGTAACTTTTCGCATTATAATGTTTATTTGCATTGCGATATTTCATTTTGAGATCCAATATTATTCCTTTTGCCATCATTTTTGATTACACGTTAAGAGATTTAAGTGAAATTCAGAATTTTTTTTTTATTGGAAGAGGAATTGTTGATAAATTACCCAAAAGCGCAACAAGCGATTCCACCGACTAGTACACCAGACGTGATGAGAAACTTGGGCGATACTCTTGGAATCTAGAAAAAACAAACGAAACAATCCATTATAAAATATCATAAATTTATAACTAATATTGCAGAATATTTTTGTTTTTTAATTGTTATTCCATATATTGGGCTCAAATCTATTGTTTAATCTACTGCTATTGAATTCTACATTCTTTGTTATAAATTTTAATATGAAATTCTGACTTATGAAAGCTTTCATTCTGCAGTTAAAAGTTCCTATAATCAAAATCATTATCATTTTTCTTTAAAAGAAAATAATTTTTATAAAAAAAAATGATTCGACAATTTCCTACCTTCACTATAAAAGTTTCATACCTCATATTATGATAATAGGAAAAGCAAAATAACATCCGATAAAATGGAAAAAGAGATTCAATCCTCATATTCAAGATGAAATAAAAAGATTTAAAATAAATATTAATGATTAAAATTGTCTTTCAAAGAATAGTTGTTTGACGTATAAGAAAAGCATTAATGTTATTGTCATTTAAACCATAAAATCTTTTATTGGACATTCAAATGCAATCGAAATCCTTCGTTAAATTGAAATTATCAAAACGTGACATAATTATAAAATTCGTTGTGCTTATATAAGATTCAGTAATAAATCGATTACTTAAAATATGTGTCCAGCAGGTCTTGTTTGCTTTTCTATTTTATCCGCGTTATACTATTAATTGATTGCGTATATTTACTTGTGCGAGAGTAGCATTTGTTTATGCTGCGTCAAAATCGTGAGAACTAGATTGGTCAACCACGCGTGCGAAACACGGATGGATTTTCTGTAAAAATGGACTTAATTATTTCTCTCAGTTGCCTTTTAAAATTATATAAGAGGGAATGTTTAATATGTCAGGAAAATTTGAAACGACGATAAAATTACACTAATCATATTTGGCGATCAGCTGGTTCTCCGGGAATATTGGTTAAATTTGATTTCAGATAAGTCGCTTTTTTTTTTTTTAGCTTCATGATTCAGTCACACTGTCTGCCATTAAAGCAGTGTTATTTTAATTGTCTTAGTTAAGTTCTCTTTATCGTGTACATGAAACTTCATAATAGAGACAGCCCCATACCATCACAGAATTATTAAAAGTATAAACATTCGGTTGTTGTTTTTTCTGAATTTCGAGACATTACAGCTTCACTTTTTTTTTTTATTTGTCTAAAACTACATAGATATTAAACAGATTCTTTTTCTTAAACTTTCAACAATGGAAAAAAATTATGCGGTCAAACATTTGAAGAAATAATAAAAATAGTCTCACTTTTAGGGCAACAATGTCTACATTGTTGGAAATTAAGCAAAAAAAATTGATAACATTTAGTAAAAATTGCACACCTATCAAATTGGTATCACTAAGAAGACAAATTTTGAAACAGTGCAAAATTTTTGTATAATAATATTTTTGGAAGTTATCACGGAAAGACGCCAGAATCCTGTTTTTTATTAAATAAATTTGCGATTCAAAAAATTGTTCCGAGGTGCACTTTCATATTCCCATCTTTCATGGTATATATGTGCCAAATTTGGTAACTGTAGATCAAACGGTCTGGCTTAAAGAGCGCCAACACACACACATACACCTATTCATCTTTATTATTAGTATAGATATAGATAGCTACATATTAACGGTTTTTAAATTACGCGGTATGGAGTACATGTTTAAGTTTAAAATACTCGAAATCAACTGAACTTCTTTAGCGTTACTTTTTCAAACCAATGCATGATTTTATCTGCACTATTGATTAAAATTAATTCTTTTCTATGGTATCTTTTTTATATTTTGCTATTGATTAGCTTTATCTCCGAAAAGTACAGAAATATTTTTAAAAATCAATCTGTTACATCTTATTATCCTATTATATCATGTGGTACCAGTGGGATTGATAATGTAGGCAAAGAGGAAATATTTCTCATTTCAAATCTATCAGCAAGACTCAGAGAAATGGAAATATTTTGAAATAGAAGATAACCACATGATAAGAAATTAGGCTGCATAAATACAAAAGCGTAGCATCTTCATCTAAAAAGCATTTCATGCCGTTCACTATTTTTCTAATTATTGTGTATTTAATAGTTTGATACAAATTTTTATTTAATTCGTTATTATTAATTATTAGTAAATGTTATTCTTGTATACGCAGGCAATCAAACGTTTTTTTAAAAGATTTGACATTTTGGAAAATAATGCTTAATATAACTGAGAAATTCGAAACGAATAGAATATTATTACCTCACAAAAAAAATAATAAACTTGATATTGATATGAATTTCCATACTAAATGTTTAGCTATTACCTTTTGAAGTTTATCCTATTACATAAAATAATTATTTTTAAATCAAACAACAAAGCCTACAACAGTTTCAGCATAACTTCTTGATATAGTAATATCTTAACAGAATCTGGTTCACTAAAATAAGTGCAAATCGGAGTGCCAACGCAGCATAAAATTTGCATTTTAATATGCTAAAACATTACAAAACTGCTTAAAAGATCAAAGCAATTGCATGCTTAATAGTTTTTGATGTTTTCTCAATAAGAAACATTAAAATTAAATGATCTCAGTCTGAGTGGATTATTTGGGGATTTGTTGTATGATTTTATTTTAAAATATCTGGTTCAGAATTGACACGATTCTTTATAAAATAAATTATAATCCGCAAACACTGTGATATTCGAAATATTTGATGTTAATGGCACACTTGAGGGCATATTTATAAAAATTTAACCTACTAAAAAAACAAGGAACATATGATAATTAATTACCTTCATACACAGTATATTTCTGTTTAAAATTCAAAAGTAAAAAATAATTATGTAATTTAAGTGGATTCTGATTTTCATGAAAAATATACATTTCCATCTGTTAATATTTCAATGTGTGCCATTTAGCTTGCTTTAATTTTAAGTTATTAACTTTTTTTATTGATTTAAATTTGCTTTAGCACATTGCTAAGGAATTGACAATCTGTTACGAGTTCATATCAATATCTTTCTAGCGCTTCAATAATATAGACAAAATTATGCTCATATGCATATTCGTCGCTATATATTCAAAATATGACTATTACTAATTCGTAACGTGTTGGATCTAATATTTGATCACATTTCTACATCAATGATAGAAATTATTATTCATTCCATATAGAGCAATGCATAGATGTGCAGGTCCTTTGTTAATGGAAATGGGTGTATTACCGATTTATAGTTCATTCTAAATGAAAAACGCATTTCGTCTTAAGACTTCAAAAAGCTCAAATACTTTAAAACTATATCTTCAATACCAGTCGAATAACAATACAAGATATATCAAATTCGATGCCGTTAGTGAAAATTTAAATTTTGCCTCATTATTTCACATTTTGTGTTGTACTTGCCAGAAAATCCAAAAAATATCTACATTTAAATACAAGCATACATAAAGTTGTTACTTAAATTTATATTTTCCACTCTACAAATTAAATGTTAGTCTTGATGTTTTTGAAATATTAATATTTACAGATAATTTAAAATTGTTAGACTAAATTTCCACGATTTACTCGTAAATTTAACTCAATATATATTGACGAGATTTAACGCTTTTGAGACACTGAAAATATCCAAGTTATCTTCTGCTTTTTATGTAATTGCTTAAAAGACAAGAAATGGAGTGAAATCCAGAAAGATTACTTTCTAAGATGATTTTGAATTCTTATCTGCACTGTTTAATAAATACTTTTTTTTTTTTTAGTTTAAAGTTGCTGATGCTCTCAAAAGAAATTAGTTTCTTTTCCTCTCAGAAAAGTAATTAGATGCATATTTATTCATTAAATACAAGGGATCATTTAATTGCCTCAGGAAGTAAATACATTTATGTAAGTTGATGATTTTTTTTAGAAAAATTGTGTCTTCCTACCACTATTTTTTTAATTATAAGTATATATAATTGTCCACTGTCATTTGCAATGCTGGATGAAATTATTCCACCCCCTTTTGACCAGATCATAATGGAATGTGTAATCTCAAATTCTGTTTGGCGATTAAAAAACCTTCCTCAATTGCTAATGTTTAAATTGGCCGTTTTATCAATATGTGGATAAATGAATATATAATATTTACGCTGATTCATTATATTCTTCCTTCCCAAATCCAATTGAAGGTTATTGCTAGTATTTTCCTTTCGCATTTTTTTTTTTAAATTTTGTATTTATCATTGAATATTTTTTCTGTTAAGGAATCATTATTTGCTTCAATCCGATTTCAATAATTAGTTTTGATTTGTGAACATTTTGGGTAAAGAAGATCTCACTGCAAGGAAAAAAAACTTTTAATTTAGATATACTGCAAATGATAATTTCCAATAAAGTGAATTGCAAATAATATTTTTTTTTTATTTCTGAAGCACTCTGCCAGTATACATGAGATTTTCTACTACAATTTTCATTAATTAATCTGTGAATCGTATCCTAAATATGGTTAACCCCTTAGCATACAATGACCAGTCTGATTCTCGCAGGGCGTTAGATATTCTTTTTTATTTTCAGTCTGCAACTAATTGAAAGTATTAAGTAATTTAAAATGCAAAAGTCACTTAAAAATGTTTCAATATCTCAAATGCCCTTACATTATTCTAGCCATTAAAACAATAATTCCAAATAGGAAATTTTATTTAATTATGGAGTTAAATAAATTCGTAGGTCAAGAGGTTAACATCATGCATCCTATCTAGACAATCACAACTTCTAGACAAATCCCTTTAATCAATATGATCCTCCATCAAGAAAAGTCGAATCCAAAAATTTATTGTTACCCTTCATCTTTATAAAACATGCAATGAAAAGAAGGTAAAGCTGAAATATTGACGGGCTCGAGCCAAAATTGTTTTGGGATGGTTAACATTTTCTTGCGAAATTTTTTCTACTCATATTTTAGTTTAATCATTTACCCCTTTCAAATACTAATGTTTATTGAACAATGATGACTAACTCTTTAACTTCTAACTGTTCTAAAGTTGAAGTGTTTCGTTTGAGCGACAAGCAGCAGCAATCACTGGGCAATGAACTATTGGCTTGCGACGGAGGTAATATGCGCCAGTAAGGTACACCGATGGTATTTGTTGGGTGCATATATGCACCCATAATAATCAAAGGGTTAATGTATTGCTTTGACGAAATGATTTTTAAAGATTAATAAAAAATTCGTGTACTGAATCGAACTTATATAGAAAAAAAAAAATAATAAATGAATGCACTAAGATGAATGACTGTCAACAGGCAATAATTTAGATAAAATTCCGGAAGTATGGGCTTTATCTGAGTTACAGATATTAAAACAATAGTTTTCAAGAATTGAAAACAAAACAGTGCGATATCAACACAATTTATTTTCAACTGGAATCATCTTCTTTCAAGATAAGTTCTTCCACTGCTTTTTTTTTTACTAAAGTCAACAGCTTTTCATATCAGTTAAAAATATTGGAATTTATGTCGTGTAAGGAAAAAATGAGCCATTTCAATAGCTAGAGAATTTTTTATCTCCAAGACGCATAATTGAAAGGATTATTATATTCTTAAAAAGTGTTTCAAATTTAAATGAATTTGTGAGTGTAAGAAAGAAGTAAAATAAAACTACGTTCATATCATTTAACAAGTTATTGCCTTAGCTAAGCTAAGATAAATTCGTTTCTTGTTATATTCATAAATTTGACATTTTTTTTATCCCTTAAAGTTTATTAATCGGATGTTTAAAAAATAATATATCATTTAGAACAAAGAAAAAAAACTCAAAACAGTGAGTTTTAGTTACCAAGTTTTCCAAAATTTCTAAATAAAAAATAACATTTTATCAGTTCAAATGCAAAGGAAGCAGATAGAAATTATGTTTCCTTAATTTTGATCACACTCAGATATATAATTAAATAGTTACTTAAAACTGATAACTATGTAGCAAATAAACTAAACATTCAATGCAATTTAAACTATTTAATTAAGTTTAAACGTCTAAGTAATATTGCTGTTATAATTATAAGTCCCAATTTTATTCTCAAAAATTCTTTTAAGAAAAGAATGCAACAAAAAATTGTTAGTCAAATATCAATTAAAAAAACTCTATAGAGTTCTTCTTAAGTATATCACTATATTTTCTTATATATATCTGATATACAAGATCGCAATAAATACTTTAAATCAAATAAAAATATATTCAAAATTTGATTCAGACGTCTAACTTATGACATCCTATTAATTCCTGAATTCTTTTCCTTAGAAAATAAAAAAATGAGCAATAAAAAAGGCATTTTCGTAAATTTACCTAAGAAAATTGAGTCACATCTAGAATTTATTTTTCAACATATTTTTATCCAGAAATACTTTTTTGCGAATTTATTTGAACTTAATAAATTTCATTACAAAAAAATTTCCTTACCAGTTTGCCGTATACGGGTGACATAATGATTATTACTAATTCGAATACACTAAAGACGAAGCCATACTGTGTCGGTGTGGCGCCTTTGGATTCAGCCTGAAAAATGAAAATAAATCAGAATATCACCAGAATGCCGAAATGAAAATTTACGCACATTTAAACCGAGGTAAAATAAATTTATATATGCATTTCAGTTTTAAGGGTCATAGTTTTTGTATAGGTATCACTATTAATAATGTTTTTTTTTTAAATCAGAAAACCCCAAATAATCTGACATTCTACTAAGTTTCAGTAAAAAATTGTAAATGAAAAATATAATTCGTTATTATCAAGTAACTAAAATCCTTACGACTTTCTTTTCAACGATACGATATTTGTTTGTCAAGACTTTCAACTTTATGATATTTATTATGGCTTAGTTAAAGATGAATCGTGTATCTTGAAATTTAAGGAGATAAATATGTCTCTAATCAATCAGCATAAGACTATGATATTTCTTAAAGCTCATAATAATACTGTTTAAAGAGAAAGATATTGACAACAGACAAGAAATGTTGAACCTGCAGTCCGGAATATCATAGTATAATGTTCTTGGCAGGCTAGATTGCATCGGTCGTTGCATTTATTACGTAACTACTTTTACATCACAAAATTTACAGAAAAAATGTCTGTCAAAAAACATTGTCTAAATTACATTCAGTGTTTAAAAACATCTTAAGTAATTTATTAATAGTAAATATTTTCTTAATTGTACTAGAGCTGCAAAATATATCGAATGTTATCTTGCTAATTTGCTTGCAGCTTTTATGTAAAAGAGTGTTGTTACAAAATTGTGCTAAAAGCAAATTTTGAAAAATGTCTTGAAATTAAACAAAATTTCCTCATAAATAAAATTGAAACCACTGAAAAGCTATTTTTTTAAATATTAAAGTGGTAAACAAATTTGAGTTATAATATCTTCCGGTGTTATTGTAGAAGAAATTAAAATGTCGATTAAATTTTAATTAGAACTAATTAAAATTTTGAATAACCTTTTCTTAATGAATACCTACTACCCAATTTGATAACTTTATTCATAACGGAGAGGTTTTGAATGATTTTTGCAGGAAACAAATAATGAAAGCAATTCATCGATGTCATCCAGCTGACAACATTTTGTTAAAATATTTCTCGACTTAGCTGCCTCTTTCTAAACACAAACGCATTTTAAAAAGATGAGCATTACCGGATTTATATATTTCTAATCAATTTATACGGATACAAGTTAAGAATTCACTTTTTGACACGGTAATTTTTTCAAAAAATGTATTAGTGCGCAATTAAACAATCTGTTATAAATACATAAGATGCAAAGTAATTGTATTTCTTTGAATTTAATTGAATATAATAATGGAAATGGAATAAATGTGGTAGTTCATTGTAAAAATAATTACATTTTTCTTCCAATATTTTCATCCCACCTCTAGTCTAGAACTTATGAAAAATTTCTGTGACAAATCCTTTAATTAATTCTGTACATTATTCAAACTACTATGTCAGACCCAGCTAATAGTCTACATTCAAAAATCCCTTCACATTAAAAACCTGACGTAAAATACACCACGTGACAGTTATGTAATTATTTACCAAGGCCTAACCGTACAACGCACAGTTATTTCCTCTTTAAAACGTGGGTGAATGAGCCAGCAGAGAAAATAGCACGATTCTTAACATGAAGGCTGAGAACGAGGTCTTCACCCCTGCAATAAGTCCGCGGTGCCGGAAATAAGTAAGCTGCAATAAGCCCATTAAAGGAAGGTCACGTTTCAGATTTGTAATGAAAGAAAAACGCTGAATTGATATGATCATTGCCTAAATATTTAAGCTCAAATGCCCTATCTTTCTTATAATGGAACAATTTGCAGAACCATGAATCAACAGAGGGACATTACGCACTCCTCGTGCAAAGATAGGTATACGATAAATACCGGTGTTGTTAAACGTATTTAAAAAAAAAAAGAATGAAGTTTTTCAGCTTCTGTTCATTAACCAAGAGACTTTTGCCAATTTGAATAATTGGCTTGTTGCCCAAAACAACCCGATGCATTTTTTCTTCAATTTTTTATTGCAATGATTCAGCCATTTTTCACAATGATCCAAATGTCCCAATGTTTGAATTTTCACCATGATTGACATATTAAAACTATCGCTATCACTAAGCGGTTTTCGTCAACAGAACCAGAAACCCAATTTTGTTTCCATTCTTTTATTGAAAATTAGGACAAGTGCGTGTGCGTGTGATATGAATTAAGAATCTGAACCTATTGGAGAACTAAAGATAAATTCCAAAGCAAGTATTTGTTTTTCTTGGGAAAAGAAACGGAACATTTATTTTAAATTTCTTTTGTGCTTTTACTTTTTAAAATTACCATTCAAGAAATTTTATGTAAGCAAAATTCGAAGCTAGTGTGTGTATTATATGTGTTAAAAAAATGAAAGTCTCAAGGAAACAAATTTCTCTAACATAGTTTAAGATTTTAGAATTCTTCACATTAAAAAATACACTATTTAATAGACAAAGATCTGATCATCTTTCGACTGAATAAATGGATTCTTCCTACTCTCTCTCCAAAAATATATTTAAATGCAAGATTGTCAAAAACTATTGATATTTCATAATCAGAAGAATAAGGCAAATAACAAATGACACAAAAAGTTACGAAAGGAATTCTACATAGTTTACACTTTTTTTTCCATAAGTATCTTCTAAAAACCGAAAGCGAGTCTACTTTAATGTTTGAGAACAAGATTGAAGATATATTTGCTGGGGATATTTGAAAATGTATTTGCAATTTGAAGGCAAGAGCATAAACACCGTGGAAAGACAGCAATATCAAATTTTTTCAATGTCTAAGTGTGAATACTACTTCTTTTGATTTTGCTATAATATTTAAATATACAACAATCCAATGGCAAAACCTCTTTTTAATCTTCATATTAAATAGTATATCCTTTTTCGTACACAAACAAAACCTCTCAAAGTACCTACTTTTAAATCGGTAACCATTTTTGTTATACGGTTTGTGAAAGAAAAAAAAAGTATAGAAAGTATAATTTTTCCAATGATGTTAGAATCGGAGTTCAAAATATTTTCCACTGTGGAAATTTTTTTTTCATGGGCCTTGAAGTTGAAAATAATTAAAAACAAGAGAATGATTGATGATTAATAGTTAAAGAATAGCGAATGAGAAAAAATTTTTTTTCTTCAGTTGCTAAAAGGAAATCTTTAGAAGTCTATTTCGAACCTACATTTTTTTTTATAATAAAAAGAATTATGAAAATGTTCCAATTGCGGTTGTATAAACGGAAGAAAGCATGACAGAAAATATTTAAAAAAAATAAGTTCAATTTAAAATTAAAAATTAGGTATTGTTTAGTAAAGGTTTCTTTGTTAAAACTTGCATAGATCAAATCAAATTCTTATTCTTTATTTTTTTTAATAAATATTCTTCCAAGATTTTTGAAAACCAAATGTAAATTATGATGAAAGACATCACCTTGTAATGCAATAAAAGCCACGGCACGCACACGTCTACAGTGCAAGAAATGCCATTCCTAAGTAGCACGTAGTCATCTTCATTGCATTTGTCTACTGCTTATATTCAATAATTCATAAAATATTCATTCATTCTGACTTTTTATTTCATGCCATTCTTTGTGTAATGAAGCGATGAATAAATTGGTAAAATATGTAGCAAATTTTCTTAATATTTGGTTCTATTCTCACATTTCTTTGAATAGTAATGAGAAATTAAATAATTTTCCAATAAAGAAATTTTAAGAAAATCAAGAAAACGCCACTGGATATATTAGATTATTTGTAATAAAAATATTAAAATTCCTATGAAGTAATTTTTTTTAAAAAAATAAATAACTTCTAACTCTACTAACTCATACTCTAAGCATGAGACATATTGTTAAGTACTAGTTAAATTTTTTTAAGGTCACCTGATTAAACTTTCAAATAAACTTATCTAAGTTTTGAAGTCCCATGTGAATTCTATTGACAACGAGCCAATGAAAAACGAATTTTTAATGCATCCTTTATATAATTCACCATAAAAATGTGGTTTTACTAGATAACCAGTTATGTAAGCAGGCTACAAATGCACGCGTCTGCGAACAAAAGCAACTTCAGCACTTTCTAACGCCTTGTTTTACGATTAGAGATAATTGCACCGTTGTGATAAGCGTTTAAATAATGCCTTTTTTTTTATTTCTACACTCTCTTGCGTATAGCTTATATAATTTGATTATCATTTATTATAATTTCAGCATTCATTAGAATTACATAATTACGTAGAAACATAATTATGCTTGTTTAGAAATATTTTGTCCAAACTGCTTAGAAACGGACATCTGCAGTCGCTAAGGGAGGAGCTAAGTAATTAAGATATAATATTTCTGTGTTTCCTGTTTAACTGTCTGTCTATAACCGCCATAAATTTCATTGGATATATTTTTAAATTAAATTAAATTATTTCACATGCATATATAGATTTTTTTCATACCGCATATCTACTCTAAATTCCGTTTCGAATCTAAGTCATAGTAAATAATAAGTCGAAAACAGTAGAAATAAAATAAATTTAACAATAGCAAATACTTATTAGGATACTTAAAAGCACATTTGTTTATTTTAATTACCTTTTACTTTTTTATTCTTTAATTTATAATCATAAGTATTCTTGAATTCTAGACATTAATTCCCTCCCCCTTAAATTCCCAACCAAATGTCATCTTATATGGAATCAAGATTTAATCTATTAACTGATAATTAACCCTACAGTGTATGGTATAGCTATTTGGCTACATGTTTTTATTTCCATTTATAAGATTCAGATAACTGTCCTAAAAGTCAACAATGAGTCTTCGGAAATCATTTTTAAATTCTTTTTGATTAGATTAGTTTAGTTTAGTTATATTAACGCCCCGTTGTAAAGCAACACTAGAGCTATTTTGGGACGGACCTCGTAATTTTGAACCGCGGTCAGATGACGAGGACGACACCTGAGCTGGCACCCCCCTCTCCACGCCACACCACACCAGCGGGAGGACGTTTGGCATGACGGATCGTGCAACAGACCCCATTACACGACGGTTCTTCGGTGGAATTGGGTCTCGAACCTAAAACGCTACGGCTCACAAGCTGAGACCTTACCACCAGGCCACCGCGGCCCATTCTTTTTGATAATCATTTGTAGAAAAGACTGATGTATGTCAATAGCGTTTTATATATATGGCAATACCGATAAATTATGGCAAAGTGGGTCAACATTCTAGTACAGCTATTGTCATATAAGATTTAAAGTAGAAGTTTGGGAAAATACCAAGGTGACTGTTGTAGGAATAGTTCTAGCATGAAAAAAACTATCAATATTTTTTTGCGTTGTTGTGTTAATAAAAGCGGGCTTTTATTTTTATTGCAGAAATGTTATAATGTGATTTGTATCACTTAGATATTGTTTAATTCATAATGTAACTATTTGCCACATTTAAGTTTTTTTTTTTAATTTTTCGAAAATAAAATAATTTTAAAAAAATGTTCCTGAATTAAAATTCAGATATTCAAATCACTATTTTGTAGAAAAATGAAAAGTCAAGCTTTCTAGGGTTGAGTTCCGCAAGAATAATGCATTCTTATAGTGAATAAACAAGTGTACTAAATTGCAAAATTCCAGCATATCCAGAAACGAGTGAAAAAAATCCATGTATAAAACCATGAAACTAATCAAGTAAAACAAGCGATTAAAAACTATATAGAACAAAGATACTAAATGAACTTTAGCAGAATATACCGAAAATAGAGTTGCAACATTTCTAACCCAGAAAAGTTCCATTTCAGACTTGCTCGATTATAATTTATCAAAAGTTAAAAATTTAAGTCTGACAATGTTCTTCTAGACATCCAAACTATTCAAGTAATGTTTTGTTGAAAATGCGATTTATATGTTAAAGATTCAATTTCAACAAAACTTTTTTTAAATATAGATCATTCTACTATTACAGCCGCAGATACTTTATACTGTATTTTTGGAAAATCCTTTTACGACACTGGATTTTTTATTTATTATTCCCGTAATATCAAAAACTTTAAAAAAATTCTTTGAAAGATCTTAAATTCTTTACTTTAATAAAAAGAAAATATAAAATTTCATATGAAAATCCTATATATGGAATTTAAAACCGACTGCAGTTTAATAATTCAAAGTAAAAAAAAAAAAAAAAAAAACTTATTCGAAACCTTGCGAAATCACAATACGCTTCAATTCTTTTTTTAAAAAAATATTTCAAAAAAAATCTACTGTTCTAATATATAATATTAAGTACAGTAAAAAAACTATTTGTAGAAGAGTGCATCATTTTATTCGCAAAATCCAAGGAAAATACTCATTGCAGAATATTTCAAATTTTACAAAAATATAAACTGAAAAACTTTATTTCCATCTGTATTTCTTCCAGAGAATTCTAAAATGTCCGTCAGTGTTCTATATGGTATAATTTAAGAAAATATTTTGCAATTTGTCATTAGTGTTACACACACATTGCGCAGGTCTTTTGAAAAAATGCGAGCGATATAAAATTTTCAATCTACATCAAAACTTAACATGATATACAATTAGACAAAGTGAATCGCTAAAGAAATATATCTTAGAAAGGAAGATTTTATTGCATAAAAGCAGAAGAATATAGTAAAATAATGTATGCGCATACAACGATTTCCGGTAAGAAAGTGCACTTATTTTCATCTTCTGTCATCTTTTGTTTCACGGTTGCGCTTTTCTCACTTCGTGAAAGGGTATAGTTTCGGTTCAGTTTTCATAAAAGCTTTTTTTTTCTTGAGTTCTTCTTGGTTAAAGACTCGTTCTGAAGTAATACGATGCCTATTTTTGACAAAAATATTAATTGAAAGACTCTTTCCTTCCATCTGTACTTCATTCAGAGAATTATAAAAAGAATCTGGTAGGAAAGAGGACAGCAACATCCCATTTATAAACTTTCACGTCACATCATGGAAGGAACGTTTGACCTACTGTTCGTTTCAAAATCCCAAGACCAGCTCTTTTCGGTTAATGTATTTTGCTAAGGGCTAGTAAGCAATAAGATTAGCGGTTATACGTCTCTTAATTCAATGAATAATCTTTCCCTCTATTGATAAAAGTAAACATCTTTCTTATCTTTCCTTTCACTCTTTACTTTCTTTTGTACATCGTACACAAAACGTATTGAAATTGTGAAATAACTCTAAATCGAGATATTGACGAATCTGCACGTTTTAGATTTCCCTGGGTTCGAAAAACAAACTTTTTTTCTTGTGTCTCTCCGTCCGTCTGTCTGTTACAGATAACTCAAAAACGCCTTGAATGAAATTCGGCATACGATTTTTTACACTAAATTTGTATATATTTATCAAATTTTGAGCAAAATCCATTTAGAGGAAGTATGTCTGTCCGATTATTCAAATGTAAGTTAATTCGACATCTAAGAAACCAAGACAGCTATATTAATAAAATTCGGTGCACAGATTTAACATCCATAATGTAAACGCCTATCAAATTTTGCACCAAATCCATCGAGGGGTTGACTGTCTGTCGGTCTGCATTTAGAGAAATATACAAACGCGATAATTCAACGCAGCAATAACTTAAATATATCAACTTTGATACGTGATTTTGTGACAAGTGTAGTTTTGCGTCAAATTTTTACTTCAATCGATAGGGAAAAATGCGTCAAAAGCAAATTCGATTTTCTGATATAATTAACAGCATGCCAAGGATTAATCGCTAAAAAACTCGACAAGGATCAGACGATAGATTCAATAAAAATGATAAATTCACACCAGTGCCGTATAAGGTATTCTCTAGGATAACACCTTCATAAAAGAAATGCGAGACGTTTTGGAGAGACCACTTCGGCTGGTTTGATCAAATAAACTCTTCCTCATGCGTGCGCAAAAGCGCGGTGGGTTTCAGGATCCGGAAATGTATACTGAATGTTATATTTAAAGTGAATAGGCCCACATATAAGGTAAATTTTTGATGAAATTGGATTTCAAATATGAAAAAAAAAGCACTATCCCGAATTTGAGACCTTACCACTAGGCTACCTCAGCCCTTTAGATCCTTGGGGTTTGGCTGGATACATCTTATAACACTTTTGCCGATCTTTCTTCAAATTACTTGATATCTGCAACATTTTAATTCTCAGCTTGCTATATTTTGACAGTTATATTGATTGATTGATATACAATAAATCAACCTGACTGGTGATCACTCCTCTATTATTTCGTACACTAACAAATTTCGTATTTTGTAAGAATAATTTTTGATTTTATGAAAATTGAGTATATATCTTGTCTGTTATAAACGTCTGGCTATCTGTCGATTTGGCTCAAAATTTTACACAGGTGTACAGTAATGACATCAAAAATACTAGGCATCAAATTTTATCAAAATCATTGCATTTTTTTATTATTATCTATCGTATTCATGACTTACAGTCATGATAAATTAGTGTACAAAATTTCTTCTACTTAGCTGTCTTTTTTTTCCATTTTTTAATCATTTTGTTCACAGAGATGCTTGGAGACCAAATTCTCGTAAATGAATTTCGTCTGAAATACGAAAAATTTCTACAGTTTTGGTGTAAAGAACACCAAATTTCATCCACCTTGCTTTCTGTATTTTTCTAGATATCGCTCTCGCACACCGGTCGGGTTTCTCAAACGAAGAGAAGTCTAAAACTTTAAAATCCAACTAATCGAAACCTCGGTTGATTTTCTTTTTCTTTTTGATGCTTATAATACTTCATACATTCAAAATAAAAGGTCTTTACGAATGCAGTCATCTGTGCTCCAAATACGCACTGGGCATGATTATGCATTTCGCAGAAAGAAAAAGTGCCGTCACGCTGCTGAGTTAGATATTAAATGACAAATGAAATTTCGCTTATTATGCGGCTGCGATACCACGTAATTCACTCAATTTTGACTTCAAAATTTGCATTCATAAGCACACAATTGGAAAATTGGCTTTGCGACCTACTCTGGCTGAAAACTTTAAAAAATCATTCTACGAGTTATCAGTTTAAAATTGCCGATTATGCGGTTTAAATATTAATATCGTTAGGTAAAAGTAAAAAAAACTATTCGCAAAACAGGTTTAGTTCTTTAATCTTTGATAATATTTTATGATGTAATTATTTTTTTCTTCAAGAACTGAAAGAAGCCTCGAGAATGAAGAACATCGCAAAATAATATCAGTCAAATAACTAGCATAAATGCTGAGCCGGGCTTCTCTATAAAGGGGCCTGGGTGCAAAAAGCCATTTAGGGCCTTAAATTTTTTGCAAATGGAAAAAAAAACTACAAACACGAACATATATTATCATTGCAAGTATTAAACTTATCAGTTATAATATTTGGCCATAAACCTGGATAATTTATATTCACTTGATCATATTTATTATTTTCATTTTCGTCGTTATTTTCTGATTCGGTCATTATATTATTATATATATATATATTATATATATATATATATATATATATATATATATATATATATATATAAACCTTCAGTCCTTCAACGAATTTGGCAGCTTCTACATTTTCATTGCAAAATAGTGTAGTTTATGCAGAATTTTATTCTTCAGTTGAAGCTTGAATTGCAGCTTCTGAAGTCGAAGCAATTTCATTGACGGAATTGCTTCGTAGACAAGAAAACAGATTTACTAGAGACTTCTTGAAATTTAGATTTTCTTCTTTCTTTTCTGCTAATTTTCTTTTTTGACACACAGAAGGATATTTCCTTGCCATGCACATGATCATATATAACAATATTAAACATCTTATGTATTGATATTTAAAATACTATATACCATCTAACTTAGTAGATGAAGTAAATTACCGTAAATCTATTCACTTTAGGTTTATAATATGTTGCATACTTGCACTAGACTGCAATATATATGTAAATTTCCTATATTCCCAAACTCGATTTTTCTAGTTAAATTTCTTCCTCGCTTCTTTCCATTCCGCGATTATTGTTCAGAATATTATTTTAGTTCTTGATCATGCTGGGGCCTCCTCAATCCTGGTGCACCGGTTTATAGCCTCCGTCGCATCCCCCAGACGGCCGGCTCTGCATATGTGAATCCCTATTATTTTAACCCTTTCGCCGTCCTCTCCTGTCCGCGAAAATTTCTGTTTTTCAGCTGTTTTTCGCCGCATAAGAGCAAATAAAAATAAAAATTCAAACAAATAAACATTTACAAAGCGCTTTAAACGTTTAAAAGTTTTAAAATATAGAAGAACGCTTGAAGCACGTTACGGCCACCTAGCAAAAGTTTCACTTGAACGCGCTAAACGCGTTACGGACGACGAAGAGGTTAAAACAAAAAATTTCGTCCACTCCGAAAGGGAAATGAGAATAAGTAAAAAAAAATCAAACTAAAGAACAAAAAATAATTACTCCTTTGAAAATTTTATTTTTGTATTTACTTTCGGATATTTTCAGATTAAATTTTAATAAAATAAGAATCTTGTTTAAAATACGATCCACTATTATGCGAAGGAATAGTTGTTTGCGCAATTTGGCAAAAATCAATTACAGCGGCTGTAGAAAAATCTGACACCAAATGATTGCACAATGAAAATAACTTAAATGTTTCTGATTACTTCTAGAACAACTACGTACTTAAGTAGAAAGAACTACTTTATAAAGTCATATCAAGTGTTATGCGTCATAATTCTGCGCGCTTTCTAAGCTAGTTTACCTCTCTTGAGAATTTTTTAAAAACATGTTTTCAGACTCAATTTTTAATATTTCCGCATACCGTACACCGCCTGAATACCGTCTCTTATTTACACAGAATACTTTAAATATATAACCAAGTTTTGTTGCCACAATTACAATTCTAAAGAATATTTCACTTCTTTGCTGTTGCGATAAAATTGTAAAACGCCCCTCGTGTATTTGTGCTTAAAAACACTCTTGAATGAAATAAAAATGTATACCAAAAAAAGGATATTTTTAAATAATAAAGATCGAAAAAGCATTTTTCTTGAAAAATTACTCTTAGTTGAACAAGAGATTTTTTTAATGCTAGAGTTCTCAACTTTAAGAGCAACTTTACGTGCGATAAAAAAAAAATTAAGTGCAAATTGAGGCATTTTTTAAGAATTTATAAGAAAAACCGACAATCTCGGAAGCGAATATTTTTTCGCTCTTAGATGCCTTTTTTATAAAATTCTTTGATTAAAAATTATTGAAATTAAATCTACAGTTGATTAAAATTAAACAATTTTAAAAAAACGCAAAATATTTTCATTGCAATAATCTTATTTTCGTATAAAACGTACTATTTTACGCAATGAAAGCCTCCTGTATTACTTGTCGATATATATATACTTTTTATATAAAGTAATGCATGCAGTGACTAAAGAAAAGCATGTTTCTTTTGTTTGCATACGAAAGAAAAAAAAACTTTGCCAACAAATTGAGGAAGAATGAAAAATAACCAGCCAATTAAATATAATTTAAAACATTAAAAATTTTAAAAATTAAAATTAAATTATATTTAATTCCTCTAACAGGTTGGTGGATTGTATTTTCTAGTAATAATGTCTGTTAGGATCTTTCGTAAGTCTCACATACGAACTATTGACGTAAATGTTTTCAACTCACGGAAATATCCAGAAAGCTTTGTAAAGTTTTATTGACTTTAGAAGATTCCTGTCTTATCAGTAACTTCTGTAATCTCATGTATATCAGAAATGTCATTACTGAATTGTAATTGAAAAATATCGAAAAAAATTAGCAATGACGCAAGTACAAATTACAAATACTACTGATAAGCTTCATTATTCTTTAATTAAGATGAAGGCTTTCAAATCCTTTTATCTCAGTATGTTAATACCTACTGATTTTATAGACAAACACCTTTCCTCGTCTTTCAAACGATGAATAATTCATAATGATGGGAAAAACACATCCGAATTTTTATACAAATGTTTTCATCGTATTATAAAAAAATATGAAAAGTTCAACAAGGCATTTTATGATGATTATTCTTTTGCTTCAGGTTCATGATTTTTTTCCTGAACAAAAATTTGAAATTGATATTAATAAAATCATTATTTAAAAAATAAACTACCAAAACGTAGTTTATATAAAAACTAAGTGAAAAAACAATAAGAATTATAGTAATGTAATATACATGTTTAAAAAAATTCTTTTAAAAGATGAGGTAATTCTTTTTAACTTCATTTAGTGCAAAAATAAAAGAACTACTTTAATTCACGAGTCGTGCGAACTTTCACTTTCTCCCACCCCTCTCAAATCCTAGTTAATGTAAATTTCGATACCTCGGATCGAACTCGTATCGACTAGCCACCAGATCTCCATAAAGAAGCTGATTAAATTTTTTCTGTGATTACTCCCTTTCAAAAGTATAAATACTATTAGGCTGATTCGTACTTCTTTTTACTATTTTACACTGCTCATTTACCTAAAATGTCATAATAGTGCTGGTCATTTACCTAAAATGTCATAATAGTGCTGGTCATTTACCTAAAATGTCATAATAGTGCTGGTCATTTACCTAAAATGTCATAATAGTGCTGGTCATTTACCTAAAATGTCATAATAGTGCTGGTCATTTACCTAAAATGTCATAATAGTGCTGGTCATTTACCTAAAATGTCATTTATGATTTTAAAATCAGTTTGAATCATTTAAAGATTTGTTTCAGTAACAAATTATTATTATTTTTGGATTTCTACTGAGACAACAAAGTTTTTTAAAGATGTGTTGACACTACTACAACTGAAATGGTACATGCGTAGTCAGATGACAAACGTCTTTTTCTTCTTGGGCATAAGCACAAAACTTCCCAAATGGGAGAAAATGATTTATCGACATAGTTAGGTTTGTAACTTAGAACTAAAATCCTTCCTTTATTTATAGATAACTTTCATGGATTTATCCACTTAAATATTCGAATACAAAGAAACCAGATAGGCTACGTCTGCTTTTAGCGATGATGAATATGTGGAATCTATATCACAAATAAGCTTAGTGAAAAATGTTTTTATTTCACCATAGACGCGAAATATTATTTTATCTTACGAGATAAATCTTTCGATTTTCAATCATTAAAGTCCTATCTGCATCCGCCTTTAATTTATTTCGGTAATCAAAATCCATATTCTATTCGTAAAATTGTTTTTTCTTGCTTTCTCATATAAAAAGCATCCTAAGAGAAAGTTTTTTAAAAAATTAGAATTCGAGATTTTATCGAATCTCCACATTTCAGATTTCATTGAGTCCGAAAATTATTTTTGGAATTATTTTTGTCTATAAACACGAAATTTCAAAAACGCTTTAAGCTAAGTGAAGGAAATTTAATATATGGACTTCAAATAAAATTTGTAAATTTCTAATTCTAAAATTTCTATCAAATTTGGAACAAAGTCTGCTGAGGGGTTGACTGTGTCTTTACTTTTGTATGCATGCAAACGCTATAGTTCGAAAATGTAACAACTAAGGTAAATGAAATTTGATTCAACTTTAGAATCTAAAGTGTAAATTCTTATCAAATTTTGAACCAAATATGTCAAAGAGTTGGCCGTATGTCGGCCTGTCTCCCGCATGCATGTACTTAGAATAAATGAAATATGGTACTGTGATTTTTGGTCTTAATTGGCCGAAAATATTTTGGCTCTAATCAATTCTATGGGGAGTTGAGAAAAGGGGGATAAAAGTCTTTATTAGAGAGAATGCTAGAAAATTTCGAGAAGGTCACTCCCGTCGGTTTTTTAGCAGCAAATAATCAGAAATTCATTTCTTGCAAACGTCATACAAGCGAATGTATTACAATGAAATCAGAATAACTTCAACTACATTTTAAATCATTTTTATCCTATATTAAGAAACTTAGCACCCGAAATTTACCTGACTTTTGAAATGACAGGAATGGTTTAATGCAGTTACAATTATTAATAATACATTTAATATTTGAATAAATATTTCAAGTTGGAAGTTATGCAATTTTTCGCGAATTCCGTAGTACTTCTTTTCAGCATTGTATTAGCTCCAGCAAAGAAATAGTTTGTTTTTTTTTTTAAAAAGTCCGGAATCATACCACACATGATAACCCATTAATCAAAATGAAAATCGTCTTAACTTCTGCGTCTCATTACAACTCAGTTGTCATATTTAGTTTTGTGCAATAAAAATGTAGGTCGCATAAAGCAAATTATTTATTCTTCTACCCGATTTAGTACCTCAAAGGAGTGCTAGCTTCACCTCTGGATTACTTTGCTGCTACTATCTTTTTCATTTAAGCATAATTCAACAACCGGCAAAAAGCCTAGAAATTCGCTACTGATGCTTGTATGCGTTTATTACACATACGATTATTTCATAAGCATGCATTTATTACACAAGAACTTTGAAACTTACTTCACGTGGGAAAAACGGCGCTTGAAGAGAGAAAGCAGAGGCCATCCAGAAATTGGCATATGTGAGAGATACGATCACATAGAATTTCTTCCAATCTCTTGGAGGTGGCAGTGGAGGTGGCATTTCTTGCCGGGTGATACATTCTTCTGGTTCTTGACGAGTCGCTTCGGCTTCAAGCCTTTTGTCGGAGGACTGTTCAACTTCTAGTGCTTGCGTCATTCGGATGGTTGAGAATCAACTGTTTTCCCTGCAAGACAAAATAATAATGTTATCTATAACATGCCTGTAATGTAAAAATATTATAGGTTTGTTATAGATATGTTTAATTTTTGAGACGAACTTGCACCTGACATTTATTTCTTTTAAAAAAATGATGTAATTGATAAACAGTATCTTGATTTCACAGAAAAATATTTTTACCAAGAAATTACTGATTTTTTAAAATCATTTTTACCTTCTCTAAGAAGAGATGAATTTCAGCTGGTTGGTTTTTCAAGTAGATACTCTTAATTATTTAATAAACGATGAAAAAGCTAATTCAGGAATTACGTGAAGAAATGTACATGTGTTTTATAAGGATTGTACTATTTACCTTAATAGTTAATAAACTTTAATCTCAATTTACCAGAAGTTTCGCATCACATGCTAAGATTTAGGGCACACGTAAACAGACAATTGTGCCATTTCACAACGAGAAAGAAGGTCATTCAAATTAACAAAAGTAATTTATAAATAAACTATTAATAAAATGATGTAATGTTGGTAATTATTTTGTTTAAGGGAAGCTATTAAAATGAAAAGTTGGTTCAACTGTTTAAGAAATATAGAAAGAAAAACGTTTAAAATCAGCAAATAAATTACAATTATTTGTTTAAATCAGCAAATAAATTACAAGTGGGATTATTCAAAATTATTATCATTCAAGATGGCGCGGAAAAATTATTTGTATGCTGTTTATTTGATTATGGTCATTCATTTCTTTCTGGTTCATTCAGAGCCAGTTCATTTTCCCAACAACTCGTTTTGATTACTTATTTTATACCCAAATTATTAAAAGTATGTTTCAAATTTATTTCTTTTATGATTATTTCTTATTTGTTTAAAACTTCCAAGCCCTTAATTCTTAAAATATGTAGAGATCCTGAGTGCACTAGGGAAGCTTCGAATCTCACAGAATCAAAAGCAATTATTTGCAAAATAATAATACTAATCTCCTTTCCCACTGCGAAATCTCGCATTTGAAAATTTTAAAGTGTAATAGACATGTATTAAATCTGATAGTATTTTGGAGCGTTACTTCTAAGTTATGAACTTAAAAAATCATTTTTGTGAAAGATATTTAGACATATTATAGAATAAAGGTACCTTTAAAAAAACAAGATTGAAGCGATTCCTTATCTTATCTTTTACATAATGATTAACCTTTTTAATTCTAAGGTTTACTGAGCTCGGGTTTTTGCAACTTTCAACCTAAGTTTTTTCAGCACTATGGGACGTTTTTTCCAGAGAGAAAAAAAACAGAAGCTGATGAGCTAACGTATAATTTGGTCTTCACCTTTAAATCTCATGTAACCAGAAATTTCAAATATTTCATCAATTTTGTAGATGTAAATAACATGGGAATTAAGCTATCCGAAAAAACCTTTAACAATTTTCTTACCAGGTCATTCCAATAATTTTATTTAGTAGATAACAATTTTTTTACAATTAAAAATTCTTCTAATCACCAGTTTCGTTGGATTTACGTATATCACACTGAAATCTCTCAGGAAAAATGGCGTAATTAAGTTGGGGTAGGCAAGACATGTATCATGGGTTCTATTATTACTGGGTGCAAAATTGGGGAATCGATTGCATTTAGAGGAGTTCGTTTTTTCCCTTTCATTCTTTAGATTCTAAAAAAATTAAAATAGTTCAATCAAATAAAAGAATATATATAGTACAGTCCTTTTCCCAACCTGGGAGGCAACTTAGGCAAAATTTCTCAAAACAAAACAAGAGAAATCTGTAACAGAAATCGAATGACAAAACCCATTTCTGAAGGGTTGAAGCTTTTTTCAAAAATTTGGGCTTAAAGGCAAGAGGAGGGTATACTTGGCCATTTCTAGATTATTTTTTTAGAAGATAAAATATCGTATATTCCACAATATGTATTATTGTTTCTCCTGGTGTATTTGGAAAAATAAAATGTTATAACCCCTATATTCCGCTAGATTGGATATCCGCTTCGTTTGAAATTCATGCCATTTCGAAATAATGTATTTCTATTTTCAAACTGCAAGGGAAAAAAATGTTTATTCTTATTTGGTAAAATATAAAGGTCAATTCCAACTTATCAATATTTGAATTTTTTGCGAGAAAATGTTATATACATAATTTGATCATCTTTATTAATATTTGTGATGGGAGATACTGGATCAAGTGGTTTGTATGCATTTTATCCTTATTTTTTTTTTCAATGCGAGAACAATGGAATGCATATTTGTCTTACATTTTTCTAATGGCGGAAAATGTTTACTCAAGCATTCGTTTGAATTTCTTATTTAAGCCCTTTTAAATGGTTTATAATGATCAAATAAATATATCTGAGCAAATTTTCCAAACAACAATAAATACTTTCGATAGATTTTATATATATTTACTAAAATTTTGTTATAACTTTACAATGCCTTTTAGATCAAAGATCTAACCATATTAAAAATATATTTTGCACTTCTCATTATCTAATATTAAAAGATGAAGTTAATTATACAATATAAAAAGATTATCTTTTTATATTGCATAATTAACATTATGTTAATTATACAATATAAAAAGATAATGTTAATCTCCTATTATTAAAAGATAATGTTGAATCTGTTGTCTTTTGATGGCGCATTATGAGGCGGAACATGTTACTTAAAATTACCAGATTTAGAGCAAATTTTTTTGGAATGTGGGAATGTGCACATCAAAACATTTATTTAAAAACTTTTAAAAGAATTTTAATTCATTAAAAAGTAAGCAAAATTTCAATGTTTTTGGTAAATTTTTGAAAAATATTATTGAGGAAAAATAATTTTTACAGCATCTTAAAATTCCAAAAATCATTTCTTCAGGTACTGGCACTTTTTATGGTTTTAACTATGGTTTATGGTCTTAAATATTTTTCAATATGACTTTTTATGGGTTTTTTTATATGGTTTATGGTTTTAAAAATATTTTCCAACATGACTTCCTATAATAATCTATATTTACTATGATAATAAGCAGGATCATTTATATTTCAGATAATGGAATGCAGTGTGTCTTTTATATGTAAACGAATGATTTAGATTGTTGGTCTGATTTTTTATTATCCAGTTATATGTAACTGCGCAAGATACAATTGTGCTTGGTTTCAAGCTAAAAGCATATGAAACAATTTGTTGTTCAATTATGTGTGCAACTTAAATACGTACTTTAAAATTAGTTAAGAAATTAGTAATTATTTGAAATTTAAATTCTTGCATGATAAAAATTTTAAATAATTTTAATTTCCGTATTTTTAGAAAATTATCCCGATTAACTTTATGAACAATTCTAAGAGAACAATCGTTAACTACATAATCTAAAAAATATGCAATACAATTTCGTTTTATTAACGCATCAAAATGTAGTTAAAATGCATTTCCCATGCTGTTTTTTTTTTTTTTTTTTTTTTGTAATTTTCCATTTATTTTTTGTTTATATTAGTTAACACTTTCAGAGTATCAAAAATTAAGTAAGTTCTATATTAAAGTTCGTTGACATTAGGAAATAAAGATTAGTTCTAAAACACATATATAAATTTAAAATTATTGAACTTATTATTATTTGGGATCCATGTCTTAGAACTGCCAGGCATAAGATTCAGGGGGGGAGGGAATATGTAGACTGTATTTTTTTTCTTTTTTTTAATGAGGGGAGCTGTTTTGATGTTTGTTCTGTGCTCCAATTTATACAAGAATGTATTAGCTCCAGTAATGTTAAATACATAAATATATTTCAGGTAAAAAGAAATCCAAAAACCTATTTATCTTAACCGCATAGCGAAGAACATCTATGCAATTATTAACTCCAAATTTATTCAAGAAAAAAAGCATAACTCCTGGTTATACAACCAGCCTAAATTTAGCATACAGGAAGCTAAAAATAGCCTTTCACTGAAGGAAATTGAATGCAAGTATTAATTATTTATCTATTTGGGGGATTCCATTGAATGAGCGATAGCATCCTTTTAAATTTATTCAAGAAAAAAAAAGCATAACTCCTCCAGCTGTCGTGCAAAAATGTTGTCCTAAGATTGTGAAGTTTACCAAAGCAAAATTGCAACTTATGTAATGCCAATAGACCCTTTTTTTCTATCGCCTAATTATAGAAGTTGAGCAGCTAGCTATGCATAACCTTGGACTGCACTTGACTTCATGATTACTGTCGTACGTGTATCTGTGTTATGAAATGAACCGCAAAGGAAAGCCTTCGGAAAGTCATTTCATTATGTATTGCTTTGCTTTCTAAATGAATTTTTTTTTTCCTTTTCGGTCCGGGTAATAAATGGAAACCTTCATGTTTTGTTATATAATGCTCTATTTTAGAATCAAATCAGCAGGTGAAAAAATAGGTAACTAAAAATAAAAAAAATTATTCTATGTGCTTCATCTTGCTGATTAAACCATGAACTTTTGATCCTTCTAACCCTCAGACGGGAAAAAAACTAACAACGAGTTGAATTCAGAATTTATTTTTACTAATCGCCTTCGGCGATTAAATGGTTACCAAAAAAACGCACAAGACAAATGTATCAGTTATTGAATTTAATTTCAACGGATAAAAAAAAAACATGGATATAATTATATATTTTGAATCGAATGAATTCAATTATTTCAATTTCTTACATTCATTTTTTTTAAATGTTTATACGAAATTCTTAAAGCAACGAAATTTAATAAAAAGGCTTTTACTTTCACCATGAATGGTTTTTACTTAAATTACGATATGTATACATAATATATAGCTAATTGTGAAATACATATTTGAGATACAACAGAAGAATAGAATTATTTTAATCTGCATTTCGTAAAGCACAAAAAGGAAAAAAAATTTCACATTATTATTTCAAATAATAAGGGAAAGCAAATTAAAAAATTGCGAAAGCAATGAAAATGAAATAAGAAAAATGCTCTAAGAAATGTTATAAAAAAATGCTATTATTTTAATTTCGGAGGTAATTTTTAAAGATATTAAGAATTTGAAACAAAATATCAAAGAAATAATATTGGTATTAATAGAAACACGATCTTTTAAGATTCAGTATATAAAAATAGAGAAATTTTATGACTTTTTAATCCTTTAAAGAGCCATTTTTTTCTAGTCATATTATGTTAAAATATTTTTAGGCTTGAATAGAATAAGAAAAGGGATTCATTTAGCTTATTAGATAAATTTAATTTTATTTGATTTGATTTGATTTGATTAATTAATTTAATAATTAAGTATCAAATCAAAACACATAATTTTGTCGGAGATAAAGAACTGAAGCATCTAAGTTTCTGACTTAGTAAAAAAAAAAATTGTCAGAACTTATGCCAACCTACATAATTTCATACAAAGATTGATAAATTTGGTGGGAAGCATACTTCCCACGGCCTTAGAAAGGGTTAACAAATAAACTTATTACTAACAGAAAAACTTATGATTTGGTAGCTTGATGAAATAGTGAAAATGCCTGGCATCACTTCAGAAATGATAAGTATTGTTGGAGATCGAATTTAATCCTTTGCAAGTAGAAAAGAATTATATGGATAATTATTTTAGTGGATTCTTTTTTGGATTTGGAAATTTTTACTTCTTTTTAGTGCTGCAAGATTTAAATATAAAAGTGGACTTTTCGGAAAAACAGTCCGCTACTTCTTGCAGTTCTGTAAATAATGTTCTTAAATTCTCGAAATCAAGAAACATCAAAAGAGTTCACCATTTAGAATTATGTCCGAGAGGGTCCTCTCGAGTGCAAAAGGTTTAAAATATTTGATTCGGGTAAAAGATATAGGAGCTTTGTTAAAATGAGGTAAAAACTTCACAACAGTTTTATCTATATCACTGGAAATATATATATTTTTTTAATTTTAAGGTAAAGTTAAAATCAACCTTTGCAGTAATATTTTTGAAATAGCAGAAAATGATAAAATTTTGCTCAAGGTAAGCGATTACGTTCCAACTTTTCGACGAATAGTATAAAATACTTTTGAAGATTATAAAATATTTATACTTTTTAATTTTATATAAAACATGAAAGAAAAGTACGTCAATTAAATGCCAAAAATTTATTTTTTTAAACTGAAACATTTTTTTTTTAAATAAAAGAGGTATAAAGTAAAAAATTTCAAGTTTAAGAATTTACCAAATGATATGGTCAAAAGTCTGCACATAACTTAAATAAGTCATCTTGCTTCTTAATTAAGAGATAAGCTGTAATTCTTTTGAATCTTTGAGATTCAACTTACAAAAAGAAGTTTTCAATAAAAAGAAGTTTTCAACTAAAATATTTTTTAATTGACAGATTGCTTATTCTGTTTTAAAAATTGCAGAACATATTGAGAAATTATTAAATCAAATTTGGGCAAAAATCTGCCTTAAATTTTAATTTATGAGGTTTTTCGTAAAACGGTTTTAACAAAATTTAAAATTTTTAGAAAAAAGCATTTAAAGATGTAAAATAGAAGTCAAACGTAAATTATGTGAAAATAAAAACAAATAACTTCGAAAAGAATGAACGTCGAGCCAAAATAAAAACGCTTTTATTTAAAAAATAAAGAATTTTTGATTAAAAAAATATTTGGCATTTTTGCAAGAAATTAACTTCAAATTTATCAAATTTCGCACAGTTATTGTATAAGCAGTGAGAAAAGATACCATCAACTTTTGAAGATACAAAAATCAAATATTCAGTTACTTCCGAATTAACAAAAATTATCTTTCTTGCACTTTGAACCACTCTACCACTGTTTTTTTTAAGTATCTTATTTTCATACGTTTTTTAACAATTTTTTTATTGGTCTTAAAGCAGTGATTTATTTATGTTTAAAACTGAGTTTAAATCAATCATTCCGACGAAGACAACCTATCCAGCACTCCAGAAAACATTATGAGCAAAGTTTGCTGTCCTAATATAGCAAATATTAATTACGTATGGAGAAAATGAGCTTGCGGTGGTTTTTAAAAATCGTCCGATTTAACTGATATTCGAATTTTAATTAAAACAAACGATAAAAGGACTTTATACATTAAAACCTGTTTTGTGCGGTCCCTTTTTATGCGAATTTGTTGTTGTGCGATTTTATTTTTATACGATACGAAGTGCGATTTTTTAATGCGGTATATGAATTTCAACGGCGTTTCCACCATTGTCATGTTTCCTATCAGTGTACATATGCATGTACTCTTCAAGACGCTCTGTCTATTTGTTTTAAACGGTCTCCCGACAATGCACATTCAATTATTTTCGCTCGACGGGGTAGTAACACGCTTCATATTCCGGGTTTTATCCACGATTCATGTGATTAAGGTTCATTTTATAGTGAGATTAGAGGTTAATTACTTTTGTTTCTATTTTTATATAGTTTATGATTTTTATTTTATTTTTAGACATAAGTACTCTCTTAAAATAAATAATTCTAGCCAAAAAAAAAAGTGAAAAGAAAGACAATTCAATTAGAAATAAAAATTCTAATATCAAAGAAACTAGTATTCCATCTCCGTTTTGGATAACAACGAGTAGCAGTGAGTTAAATAATATGCATTTTGAAAACTTCTCCATGTATACAATGAGAAATTAAATGTTTAAAATGTTTCCATGTGTAATTTATTTATTTAGTTTTGATGCCCTTTCTCATGTATTTCATAAATAACTGACGTATTTTCTAAGTGCGACTTTTTTTTTATGCGGTCCCTGTCCACCGCATAAAAATTTTTCTGTAGTATGTCGTACAAAATTGTTTATAAGTATTTATAAAATTTCCGAATATTTTTGTACGTTTTTTTATGCGGTCCTATCTACCGCATAAAAACAGGTTTTACTGTACATTATATTTTTTGTAAAATTAGGTTTCACGTTAAAGTTATTATACATGAAAGGACTTGAATCCTGAACAATCAACCAATTTCTCATAAAATTTTGTAAAAACACATACACATGTAAAACACATGTCCATGTTTATTACTTACAAAGGACTTTAGCGCCAAATTGAAAATTCCATATATGCTTAGTAAAGTATGATATTTGTGCACACATTTGCTTTTAATATTTGGAGAGATTATATTTCATCTCTTCCTCAATTTCTCTCCCAAAGATTGTCTTTCAATAAAACATAGTATTTGAGGTGAGTGAATAAATATTTAATTACATACCATTTTAATTATTTTCAAAAGTAGAGAAGCGACTGCGAAAAAGGAATATACACCATTTAAATACTTCCTCACTCTAGCAGGCCCATCGCGCGAATATCTGTTACATTCCAATAAACTGAGGTTAATTTGGTTGTTGTTACAAGTTGCCATTGAGTTCGATAATCAATTTTCACATACATATCAGAAAATATTTCAAAGTATTTTGATTGAACCACTAATTACTGTGCTTATTTGATATATTTTAGCTTACATTCGAGATCCAGTATTTAATTTTTAAGCCGTTAGAAATGGATATGATGTTCAAATTGAAAAATTGCTTTAAATAATGGAAAAATTATATTTTATTAACATACGCTACATATGACATTTTATTAACATACGCTACATATGACATTTTATTAACATACGCTACATATAACATATTTTATTAACATACGCTTTACACATAAAGCTACACAATCATATTTATGATACGTAATATTAAAGAAGTCCTGTACTTTTGAGGCCAAAACTAACCGATAAGAAAATTTGAATTTAGGCAAATTAGTTGCCGCTTCGAGAAAGCGCCTTCAATTTATTGGCGCTTTCATCTTATTCATACTTTATTCATCATACTGAATTCTTTAAACTTTGAAGTGTGTATTGCTTTAATTTTTTTAATGCTACTTTTTCATAATTTTGAGGCATTTGCTTAAGAGAATCATTTAAAAAAAAATATTTTACTAGATTCTGTCTAAGATAATTATTCTCTTTTATATGTGATCAGTGAAAAAAAATTTATGTGCAAAATATTTTTAGTTAAATATTCCATCGTCGGAGTATTTTAATCGTTACCCGATAGCTAATTTCTAAATTGTTAGAGATAGGCATTTAGTTTCACAATTGGGAAATTCATTTAAATGATTTTAGAGTTGCTTTAGCCAATAAATTCACTGCAATATTTTTTTTTTTTTTTTTTTTTTTTTTTTTTTTTGCGATCTTCCTGACCTGTCCATTTTATTTTGTAAAATATTCTTAGCACACTAATATTTTAAACAAAAATAGTTCCAATCTCCTACGACCAAACTACCGAGCTATGAAACTTTAAAAATTAAAATTAGATTTTTAACCACTTCAGTGGCTGCCTAGAGGGATATGAATCAAACAAAAGATGATTTTTTTGCTTGAGATCGTTGTTATTTGACTTAAAATAATAAAATGAAAACGGTCACAATTTCTTCAGTGTTAGTCAAGCAAGAGTAAAATTTTTTGGAGTGTAAAATGTTAATATGTCAAGAATATTTTACTAAATACGATTCAATAGGAATGAAGGGCTGCATGAAAATTTAGATTTTGTAATTTTTACAGTGGTGTATCTACTGACTGAAACTACATAAGATATCATTTTCTTACATTTTAAAGCATTTTTTCCCCTCTAAAACTATTATGCATTTCTCTAATGGTTTAGAAATTAGCCATTGAATCGCGATTCAAATATAATAGGTAATCTGTATAGGGCGTATACCTATGATACAAACTGTTATCGAGGGTTGAAGCCATACTTAAGCTATTATTTGTAATTTTGTACGTGGCTGTTTGCATACCAGGACGTTTGAAGATGCGTGTCCTCCAGAGCTCTAAGTTTAATGTCAATAGCAAGCAACGGACCTGTCACAAAGAATGGTACAGTAATATGTGAAAGAGTGAAATAGTCAGCCAAGTGAAGACAGATTAACCTAACAAAAGAAGGAAATTCTAATCATTTTTAGTACAGCGGCTGTGCTAGTCAGTAAGCAAAAATAAAAATGCTACTGGGACAATATCAGCACAGTCCGTAAGGACAAATAATTAAATTGCGGCTTAATCTTATGTTAGAAATTCTGAAAAAGACTATTAGCTTGGCGTTTTTCTATTGGGATTATGAATTTGCAAGAAGAGTTAAATTTATTATCAATACAAATAACTTCAATCATTAGAATGACCGATTTTTTTATTATATTCAGATACATCTTATATTGGCAAAAATTGATTTCTTCCAATTTATTAAATTAAATGCATTTCTGTTAAAGTCTATAAAACATGGAACAGACTTAATTTCGATGTGCTCTCAGTAACTCGATCACGCATCCAATTCCCTGGCTTCATTTCCACACAAATAATCTGTTATGTGAACTATGACCACAATTAAACGTACCTTCTTTTAAACGCTAGTGCTGAGACAGAAATTCAAATTCGATCTAATCAGACAGCAGAATTATAAAAACTAATTGGAAAATAATTTTAGGGGAGGCTTCTACAAAATCGAATTTTAAGTCTAAGCAATTTTCTATCTTAATACAAAATTAATAAGAGTATAGCAACTAAAATAGCAGCCTGTCATGGCATAATTTTATACAGCTCAGAGAATCCTCTTGAAAACAAAAATTTAAAAAGGGTTCCACTACTTTTAAGAAACATTTTACAACCTTTTGGACTTATGCCATCTAGACTGTCTCATTTTGTTTTCCGTTTATTGAATACAAAATTCCCTGTTTCTGTAAATTCTGAGAATAAAGAAATATTTTTATAACAATGTCCATTCTGATTCCTATATTTTAAGATCAGACGATTATAATCAATGTGCATTATTTTAAAAAATCCATGAATTTAAATAGCGTGTCAATTTTTTTTCAGCTTCTTTTTTTAATTATTAGTTTTCACTTATTGCAATTGTTATGCATTTGTATAATAAAATTGGTGTGAAAAAACGGTACTTGTCTGATATTTTTAATTCCAGATAATCAAATTTTAAGTTTGAACAGGTAACCGTCTTCTGCACTCAAATTTATAACAGCCTTGAGACACTGAAAAAAGTATGTGGTTTCAGGTACATAGTCCTGCTTTTACACTCAGTATTTAGAACTATGTGTAACAAATCAATTCCTAAAAAATCATCGGAAGTAGTCTACCCGAAACTTTCTCGCATATTCATAAAAAATCTTAAACTCTTTCCTCTGTATAAGATCATAAACTTTGAGTAAGACCGCAAATACTTTACATAGCAATGGTTAAAAATTGTTTGGAAATATAGATATTTGGCTTGAATCTAGCATTTTTTCTGAATCTATCCTGAGAATATGTATTTTTATCGCCTTTTCGCAGCCCGATTGACACCAAAATCTGACATAAAACTGCAATTGTGGTCACAAGATAACATAACGAATTTCATTGATGTAGCTCATAGCGTTTACATGCATGAAAAAGTACATACCAACAGAGGTCTATTATTTGATGGATTTGGTTCAAAATCTCATAAATGTCTATATTTTAGATTTTAACCTTTTGTACCAAACTTTATCTACCTAGCTGTGTGCTTCTTATAGTCATCGAGTTCACTCATAATCGAAACAGTCAGCACACAGACTTCATGGGAATGGATTTCGTTCAAAACTTGTTAGAAATTTGATCGTAGTTCCATCTGCCGAATTTCAGCAGTCAAACTCAAAGCGTTTTTGAATTATCGTGTTCACAGACATAATGCCAAAAATGTTTTTCGGACTGTATTTTTTTTGGAATCTGAAACCAAGAGAGATTCGACAAAATTTCGAATTCTATTATTATATTTTTTGATGATTTCAAGACTTTCTTTCTGTATATTTCGCTACGAGAAAGTAAAAAAGGCGGTATTTGGTCTTACACTGTTCTTAACTATTTAACAAGCAGAATCCAAACTTTTTTGTTTTGTTTTCATTATAACTAGTTATTTTTTTCATATATAACTAAAAAACCTATTTATTCTTTAAAAAACAGGAAAAGAAAGAAAAGAAAATTATCTGAATAGAAAATTGTACTTCAAATATCATTTAACCCTTTCTAGGGCCATGGGAAGTATGCTTCCCACTAAATTTATCAATCTTTGTATGAAATTATGTAGTTTGGCATTAGTTCTGACAAATTTTTTTTAGTAAAACAGAAACTTAGATGCTTCAGTTCTTTATCTCAAAAAAAATGATGCGTCTTGATTTGTTACTTAATTATTAATTAACCAAATTAATTAATCAGTTTAAATTTATCTAATAAGCTAAATGAATCCCTTTTCTTATTCTAATTTCACGCCTAAAAATATTTTAACAAAATATGACTAGAAAAAAATGGCCCTAGGTTAACCTAGGCCTAGGGTTAACAAGATAAAATAATTTCTTTTACGGCATCAAATTTAAGATTTTTATAAATGCTCTATTTATTCAAGATTTAAAAAGGCGTTTTATATATATAAATAGGTAAAAAAGTGTCAACATAAAATTTTAATATAAAAAAATACAATTTAAGGATTAAAGATTAATTCGAATCCTAATTCTTTTTTTTTTTTTAATTCGTAAGACTAATATAACTTCCATAATCTTCATATTGAAACAAATTCAATTTTCGAAATTTCTACACCGGTAAAACGTAAACATGTACCCTCCCTATTTCGATGGAAATAACTTTATAATATTCTTTCGGATAACACGCCTTTTAAGATTTTTCTATAGCTATTTATCTTCCAGATATGACAAAATGATAACTTAATTGAAAAGTATTTTTGATGACCTTGGAAAACTTTAAAACTTTTTTTAGCAAAAAGAGATGGAAATTTATTCAAGCTTTCGGTAGCTGTCTCCTAATTTACCGTTAAAGAAAGTCGTTCTCTGATATTTTTTAATTATATAAGAAAAAAATATTAAGGATGTACCTAAAAATCTCTTTTCTGTGCTAAAAAAATGACACGGCATGAGTGGCACTAATGATTTTATTTTCATTCATTAGCTATGCAGTTGAGCACTTCAACAAATGACCTTGCTTTGCTTACCTTGACAGTTCAAGCTGGAAATCGTTTTCGTCACCAGCATAGAAATAAATGTTACGAAATAAAAATTTAAAATTTAAAACTCTTAAATTACCTTCTTGATTCACGATAGCGTTATGTTCTCGAAACAATATTCTGTTAACTAACCTTGAAAACATCTTAGCACGTAACGCGAGAAGGTATCTAATATCGATTTAAAGAGCCGAGATCTATCGGGAAAAGTGGTTTTCATAACAATGCATTTATCCAAGCAAAAATAATCAAAGAATTGAATGGAATTAAGGATAGCCATGGTAGATCACTCAAATGGATTAAGCGAATACACGTCGCTCGGTTGGAAAGGCGGTTAACACACGGTGGGCCCGGTTTCTATTCCTGGGTAAGTATTGAGTGTTGTGGGTGAGATATAATTCCGACATCCACCATCAGATGTCTCTTTATAAAGTGAATCAATACCCCCTTACCTCTGACTGTTGTATACCAATTAAAAATGTATATTTATAGCTGCCTATTCTCACTCTTCAGTCGCTGTCAGCAACCAACCAAAAGTTATATTTTTATATATAATTTTATATATTGCTATATTTTTTTTTATTTAAAGGGATAATTCAGTACGCAGCGTATAGTTCTTATGAAATATTTTAATCTCCCCCCAAAAAAACTCATTTATTTGATTTACAAATTCAGAATTTTATTTTGTACTATTTCACTAAAAAAGAACGCTTTAGATTTACGTCAAAATGTCTGAATTAATACTAAATTTAACATCAAAAAGCTTTAGAAAAAATTAAATATTTAGATATAGATCTAATATGCTTCCATTATTATAGAAGTATTAGATTTGCAAATAAAATTAATCGATGGAGGGGGAACATCACAAGCTTATTATAAGTAAGGTAATTTGATGATAACTGTTTTGTGATGTAGTGTCGAAATATTTTTGGATACCTTACAAAATTATCTAAAAAAGATAACCAGGAATAACGCATTTTTTCGATGCTACGTATTACAAGCGTATCTCAAGGTTTTATTTCACAACATTTCTTATTTCTCAAAATTCGATAGATAGCGTTGTGTATCAGTTTAGTGATGATTTAATGAGAAAATTTCACTTAGAAATCATATACAATTTCCATATTTAAGTTCCTTATATTTTTCCATATGGGTTTATATCAAATGCCTTGTTGCAATTGCAAGGTTTAAAACTGTGCATCACATCAGCTATTTAAACAGAAATTCATCAAGCGCTTGCAAATGCATAGAGGGGAATTAAGTATCGCTTGAACATACTATGAGCAAAGAATCTCACATTGAGAGATATTTTTCGCAGTTCCAGTTTAAGTAATTAAAGACATTTTTATATTTCTTAGTTTTTTTTTTCACATAATTTTGTAATATGTCATTGATTTCTTGGGCACTCTGTATGTACAATGGCTTCGATGGGTGAAATGAGAAATATTTCTGACATTCCCTCAGTATTCTTTAATACGTTCGTTGCCATGAAACATGTTTACGGATTTGAACATTCTATATCTAACTATACGACTTCTTCACTACCATCTTTAATAACAGATGGAGTCATCTAATTAGATACGTATCATAAACACGAATCAAATGGCATCAGCGGTAACAAACGTGTTGAAGAAACACGCAAAATTTTAATCCTGTTTCGACTGATCTTTTAATACAGTATACATCAACAGTTAAAATGAGTCACTGTGTCATAACCTTCTATACCTAAAAAGCAGATGGAATCGTTTCAATGGCCCGAGGAAAGTGAAGACATACAGGAAAGTAACCCAACAATAGAAAAGAGGAAAGTCTACCCGACAGAGATCGAACTCACCATAATTCTTACCATTCTCCTACCTTAGAAGAATAAAGAAAAAGAAGCTTCACGAATATTAATTCGTAACACGTATTAAATTGCATCGTGCACGTTCTTTGGCCAGAAGGCCATTTTAAAACCCAAGACGATCAGAAAACTTCACGCTTTTCTCTGATTTCATGAAAAAAAAAAGCCTCAAAAATTAAGGGGAATATGATATTAGAGCAAATCGGCTACTCGAAAGAGTGTCGAATTCAAATATTCAAAAATAAAAGTCTTAGAAGCTCCAGAAAATTAAGGATATAGAATTTTAAAAAGAGAAATGTGCCTTTCTAAACAAAAAAAAAATTAATACATTTTAAGGTTTTAATCACAATTTATAAATACGAAGTGCATCACACTGACAAAGTAATTGCAAGAATTTTTCAAAACTATGCAGCAAAATATGAGTAAAAAAAGTTAAGTACTTTGTATTTATCGAAGCAAATAAATGAATTGTGAAAACTTTAATCCTTTGCAATCGGATGGTGACTCTCACTTGCTATTTAAGACGGTGCATTTTGTCTTTTAATTTATTTTTAAATTTTGACTGTTAAAAATACCTTCAGAATGTTAAAAAGATTTTAATTTTTCGGGAAATTCAACTTAAATCAATTATATATTATATTTCGGAACAATAAACAAGCCCTTACAATAGGTGAATAATTTTGCATCGAACTACTTTTCCGTACACAAAGGGTTAATCTGAGGTTTGCAGACAAGGAGAAAATTTAAAAAACTGCATTATAATATTTCTTAGAATTAATAAACAAGCAATTTTCAAATTATTTAAGCTTATTATAACAAAGCTATGTGTTACGTCAAAGATACAACACCAATAAAATTCAAAGATTACTCATCATAAATGCTTTGAAAAGAATTATAATGTTAAGTTTCATTTTCATGATTAAAATAATGCTCGAGCCTGATACAAAAACATTGTGTGCCGAATACGATGGTTAGTCAACTACAAATCAGTTTCGTAAAAAATAAAACGTTAACACTTTTTTCATGGGTCTTGGAGAGTGTGAGGACCTAAAAATCCTCTACATCAATTATCCAGTATAATGCTTTGAATTTAACTTATCTGCGTTTTAATATAATTGTCCATAATTTGCCATTTTCAGCACATGATATAAAAACTGAATATCAAGTTACATAATCGATTCTTTTGTTGAATACATTGTTTTATTAAATAAAAAAAATCGAGTACAATTTTGAATATTTCAGCCATGTTAAACATTTTCCCGTTATCATATTCCTATCAAAACTTAATACATATTTTAACTACCAGCATTTATGATGAACTAGAGCTATATTTTTTTGTTGTCCTTGCATATTTATTGATCCTGCCATTTTCTTTGCTGCAGAAAACGTGTCAGGAATAAGTTTGGCGTTTTTAATTTAGTAATTTGACGTTAAAATACAGTAATTAAAAAGCAATGCATAAATCAATGCGAGATTTGCATCGTTTTAATGTTACAAAAGCAATGTCGATACTAATGCGAAATGGCCTTGCTCTTCAATAATATAATATAGAAGGACGAAATGTCTTATTTTCTTATTAAAATTCAAATACTTTATTGTCTAATGTTGCTACTTCAATGGATGTATTTTGAATAAAGAAAGATTGAAAAATATCGAGTTATATCCATTTGTTGATAATTAATAAAAATATTTCTGGATATTGTGACAAATCTGTATTCAATAAAAAGATTATCTCTTATCCCTTCCTTTTTTATAAAAGAAATTCAATTTTGTAAAATAGTTACTGATATTGTGATGAGTAATCTATTTTCTATCTTGCAAAGTTTTATTTGCTTCTCTTTTATGAGAGGAATAATTCTTAGCTGATTTTTAAATAAACTTAAATCCATACCACTTTGAATTTAGTTTTATAAGCGTCCCTATGGGAAACACCAGGGCTGTTTTGGGACTGATCTCGCAAATTTGAACCACGGTCAACTGATAACTTCTCCACTTTTAAAAAAGAAACGTTTGAGGGCGGTTTCAATTAACGTACAATTTTGGATTAAAGCAATTTTTCAGAGTATCAGAGTGTTTGCAATCAGAGAAGCATAAAAGAAAATTGTTAGGCGTAATTTATACCTTTTTTCAATATGACTTCAAACCATCATATTCAACCGAAAACCATATCCTTGTTTTTAAAAATTGACATTGTGGTGTAAAAGCAGTACTATTTTTATGGAAATGCCCTTTAACATTGAAAAAGTCGACTTAAAGTTTCTAAAGCAATAGTAAAAGACCTACAACGAATAATTAAAACACTTTGGTAATATTCACAACAAGATAACAAAAGGACTTTTTTTTGTTTTTTTTTGTATAAGCACTCCTCTTACTGGGTTACTTCTGAAAGTTGTGTTTAAAATGGTGTTCATTAAATTCATTTTCAAAGATTTTTTCAATAAAATAAATTAGTAACACTATCTACTACGAGTAAAAAATAATTTCACTTCAAAGAGTAGATAAATTAAATTTCATCCTGTGTAATTTAAACTAAGAAAAAAATATATATTTAGTAATGTATCGCCGCGCTAAACATTGTATCGACATCGGCGAAAATAAAGGCACTGAACTTCATTGCCAGTTCAAGGATTTGCGGAGAGCTATCTTTCTTTGGTCTTATAAGTTATTAAAGTCGGCAATACAGGAAATCATCAATAAAGAAAGGAAGCTGCATCTAGTGATACATTAAAAATCTCTACAATAGCTGAAAATAAATGAGACTTTTATGCACGCGCTATTTACGAATTTAACTATATGTGGTGATACAATCAAACAAAATGAATGCTAAAGTTCTTATATTTCATTTCTATATAAATGAAATATAAACTTAAAAGGCAAAGAAACTAGAAATTGATATAGTGTTCCCATCTTTATGCAAAATTCCTTAATATGCGTAAGAATAAGTTAATACCTTCGATTAAATTTTTGTACTATGGAATCGAACAAGTTGAGAGTAAAATGTATCATAACTTCAACAGTATTGCTAGCTCGGAAAGCTAGATTTTCTCTAATAAATGGGCAATTTTAGTTTAATGAAATCAACGTCCCGTTTTCAAGCAACACTAAAATTTGATAGACCTTGTAATTTTGAATTCTCATCAAATAGTCCCAGTAGGTTGCATTCCCTTCAAACTTCCATATCGCATCAGCAACAGGATGTTTGATCCAAACGTCATATTTGACGTGTAATAGTGTAAATCCGCCCCAATTTTTGAAGTGAAATCGATTTTGAACCTCTAGTCTCAAAACCGAAGACTTTTCACTAGGTCTTAGTGACCCTAGTAATCGAAAAGCCAGTCCTATGGATGGCAAAAATAATGTTTGGCGATCCAGATTCAATAACTTTTCTCACGTGAGTACAAAAATAGGGATTCTGACCTGATAACTTTTATTGATGAGACATTGTTTTTGCATGTTTATATTTACACCTATTCACGCTTATTGTTTGGTTTCTTCCTATTAAAAGATTCCTTGATGTCATTTTTTTCAATTTTCTATTAAATATATCTTATCTAAAGTCAATGCAAGAATCTCGACAACTCGAAATAATCTATATATATTTTATATAACCGTTCTTCACATATTGAATCTCATACCATAAATGGTAGCCTTTGACACGGGAAAAAGAATGGGTTCTATCGATTCTCTCTTAATCTAATGTAACAATGTAGAATAAAGACAATCTTATCACATCCGCTTTGCTTCGGTATGCAAAAAGAAAGAGAAAGAAAAGCTGTAGATTCTTTAGTCTAAGCTGTTTTTACCAATGGTTCTCAAATAAAAAATGAATAATATACAGACATGAACAAAAATTAAGTGACAATTTCTATGACATATTTGAGGTTCTACTTTGTATGTACAAGTTAGTTTTAGAACATGTCGATATAAATTTTTGAGGATTCTTGTTAAATGAGAAAGTCGATGATTCCTTTCCTAATGATATTTCCTCGCTTTTGATAAAACATTTTAGAATGCTTTGATGTGCATGGAACGATCAGAGTGGGCAAATATGTGTGCATAGTCATAAAACCGAGTTCAATATTTCTGTGAGCAAGCGTTCGAGTCAAGCTTATTGGCATTTAAATATTTATAAAATTAATTAATTAGCTTTTTACACTTTCCTAAAACGGGTGTTTATTTCCCTTTTTTTCAGCATTCATAAGTACAACATCATTCTCAGAACTCTAGATAGAGAAAAGGTTTCTTATAATCGATAAAGAAGCGCCAGAAAAGCTAAGACATTTTTTTATTTAAATATTATATAAGGAATTAATATAATTATGTAAGTAATACTACATGGATATTACTAAACAAATAATATATAAATAACATCAGTGCCTCAGAAGTTTCTAGAATTGAAGAATATATATATTTTACAAATCGTGATAGAAATTGACTTCCAAATTTCTCTCCAAATTTGTTGTTCTTCGGATTATTGAAATTTATTAGAATAACTCAATTATCCCCACAAATGAAACCATATGATTCGTTTCATGAAAACTAAAATTTTCGAAAGGAGCGAGAGATTGGTCCCATTTTTATCAATCAATACTCTTTAAATAATTCCTTATTTGGTTAAGAATTTAACTATTTACTTAAAATTTTTAAAAAAATTTAAATGATTGCAGTGGATTCCTTTTCTTTACATAAGGTCTAAAACTGAAACTTCGACAGAAAAGTAAAATATTCAAGACATCCTATAACATTTTAAGTTACGAATTTAGAATGACAGAGTCATTCCACCGCTTCTCTATCTTTATATATTTAGAATTCCGAATTAAATCTATGTTAAGCTCCATAAAATAATAATGTTAAGTTTTATATAATTTTGTATTTATCATTGCGTTTTGCAGAAAATTTATTCTGCACCATTATTATTTTTGTAGAGAAAATTTGGAATTATAAGTGTTCCCACCACCACCACCACACAGGGTTATGTTTTATAGCATACACCAGTGAATTTCATTTTTCATGTTTTGAATTCGAATTCAGAACAAATTCGGAAATTACTGATTAAAAAAAATTAGTAATATGTTCATACTAAAAAAAAAATACAAATATAGAAAACAAAATACCACAGATAAAACCAAATATATCAAACAAAAATATATTATTTTAATTTTTTTAAAAATACAAGGCTTTCTAAAATTAATAGGTTGCTGAAAATTTCATTATTTATAATAAACATTTTTATTGAGAGAAAAGATTTCTCTCAATGAAAATGTTTGTTAAAAAATAATTAAAATAAATTAAATTTTATCTAGAATCGTATAAGTTTTTTGTAAAAAATGTTAAATGCTTATGGAATTTCCAATTTTTAACTCAAAACTATCAAGTATAATTTTTAAAATATGAATCTTACAACAACAAAAAATGCCAAATTTACTATCAAATATAAAAGATATTGAATAACTTACTTTAATTCTCTATAAAATTAATAACTATAATAAAAATTAAATAACTACAAACCCTAAATTAAATAGCTATATTCTTAATATTGCATATACTAGTTGGCTTCGCATAATTAACATGTGCGACATGTCATAATGAGTTCGAGTATAGCAAGTAAAATAACAATAAAAAGAAGTCGCAAAAGTAAGTATACTTGTTAGAGGACTTCAATAATTTTAGACTTAGTAAAAAAAGCTTGCACCTTTCAATCATTTATTTTCCTTTTTAGCATAAAATTAATAAAAATGGAAAATTGTATGACAAAATTTTCATGAATAGTTCGATAAAATAGCAAAATCAATAGTTTAGCCCTTTACTCTCGGAAAAGCAATTCGATGGATAATTATTCACCCAATACAAAGATTTGTTTATTGTTCCGAAAAATACATAACTATTTTAAATTGAATTTCCCAGAAAAATTAATCTTCATCTTCTTATTACTCTAAATATTTTAAACAATCAAATTTGAAAAATAAATAAAACGTCAAAATTCTGCACCCTTTTTCATGGCGATCGAGAGGAAACATCCGACAGCAAAGGGTTAAAATTGATTGATACAGTAATTTTCATTTTTCGACATATAACTACACTGATTTTTAAAATTTGCTATAGTTTTTTAGTCTATGAATGCTTTAATATATATGTTATAGTATTCAAAATAATTAATAAAAGTAAAGATATTATCTGGAAAATTATTCCAAGATAGAAAGTTGAAAGCTTATTAAGCATAATAAAAAGGTACTAACCTAATAAGTCAAATAAATATAAGTGTAGTTTATTTTAATTATGTTTTATATTTAATTTAAGCAGTTTTTCCTTCTTATGGGAAACAATTCTCCAAAAACTCTTTTCTTTAAATTATACATTTTTTTGAAACACCAACTCAAAAATTGAATAAAATTTACTAAATATTAGATATAATGTTTATTAATTCATATAAAACAAATCTGATAATTCAGTTGTACCAGATTAAAAGTTTCGCGACAACATCCGCATCCATATCCAAGCATGATAATCCAAAATAATTTAATTTTAAAACAAAACTTTAATCCCCTGTTTTATTTAATCGATACTTTATATTTGAGCTTACTGAAATATTTCTGCATATAGTGTCATACATCAGATAAAAGATCCATTCTCTTTGTTATCGAAAAAGATTGAAATCGGTAAGATATTAGCGGATTTTATCCCGTTACATAAGAGAAAAAAATTGCGCATCATTTACTTACTTCTGGATACCTTCCCATTTGCTCCTCAGACACCGCGATCTTCTTGCTCTCTGGATTGGAAGTTTACGATAAGTTCAATGTTAGAAACCTGTTCTGCAACCTTCACCGGCTGCGAGAGTTCGGTTTTATATAACCATCTTAATGACCACAGCGTTGCGGTTAATCGAATAACGTTATATTAAATATTCTTCTTATTATTGGTACTGACCAAGCATGCCTAAATTTGGAATAGGGGGGAAAATGTGTTAACCCTTTAAAAGGCTTTTTCTAATAATAGTACATTAAAATATTTTTAGGATTGAAATAGACTTGAAAAAAGTGACTCATTTATCGTATTTGATTAATTTAATTTATTAATTAATTTGGTTAATTGAAACTTAAGTAAAAAATTAAGACATTATATGCGAGTTAAACTAAACCATCTAGGCTTCTGTTTTATTGATAAATTTGTGAGAACTTATGCCAGCTTACATAAAAGTGTACAAAGATTGGTGAATTTGGTAGTAAATATACTTTCTATGACACTATAAGAGTTAAAATGCATGCATTTTTGTCACTTCTTACAAATTAAGAAAAAAAAATTGGCCGACTCATGTCAAATCATTTTTTTTTTTTTTTTTTACATAGCAAGAATAAATGCTACATATCCAAATTAACCATTTGCGTTGGAAAGACGTTCCAGAGACGTCTAAGTTTGTCGCTTTTGTCACAAAATCGCCAATGATGTGTTGCACACGTCGGCAAGCAATTGTCACAGTAGTAAAAATGTTTCCGATTCGTCAACTGAGATTGTTTATCCGAACACAGCTTACTGGAGCGCAGTCTTAGGTAAGAAATTAATTCTTTAAAAAGATATGAAGATTTATGATCATTAAATCCTTTCCCGATTTCTATAGGCTATCGAATATTTTGTATAAATTCCCTTAGAGTTGCAATGGACTGTTTTTGGCACGCGCATCTGCTAATCTTTTACAGCTACAAGTTGTTAACTAGTTAACAGTTTCGACTTCTTCGGAAAATGCATATCTAAATTGTTAAACACATGTATATGATATAAATATAATAATTAATTAGAAATATAATTAAACATTTATATAAATAATAACTGTGATTGAATAAACTCGTCTTAACGCAAAGTGTACTTTTTTCATGACCAGTATACCAGTCAAAAGCAGTTAACTGGTTAACATTCTTGATGGATCTGTCTGTATGGATGCGGATTGTGACGCGAAGTGTCTAATCAGGTACAACAGTTATCAGATTGGTTTTGTATGAATTAATAAACATTATATCTAATATTTATTAAATTTTCAATTTTTGAATCGACATTTTTAAAAATGCATAATTTAAATGGAGAAACATTCACGCGCTCGCGCATACATTAGTGTTGTAACAGCAAATAAAAAGCATAATTATCTACTGTCAACTTAAGAGTTGGAAAACTATTTACTCCCCTTTCAGTCAGGCGATAATTATATAAGAGTTCGGAGCAAAGACCTTTCTTTCGCGCGCGATGATTTGGTGGAACATGCTGGATTTCCTTTCCACGCCCTTCGCTATTCTCGGGAGTATACAGAGGACAGAAAGAAATGCATTGACTGATTACAGAAGTTCCAAACCTGACGGTCAAATGTTTCGAAAGGCATGGGAAGGAATATACTTCTAGTCCCATTATAGCTATGCGATATCTACAACATTTTATTGAACGGGATCAGATTATTTTTACATATCAAATTACAAATTCAGTATTTTATTCGCTTTCATGTGTCAGTTCAATTTAGTATAAAAGTAGGTCCGAACACAAAATGTCGCTGTTGTATCAAAATATGAAATATCATACAAAAAATACGTTTGAAATTTCTATATAACAGCTGGGCCCATTAAATGTGTATAGAGATTGTGGTATATTGTCATATTACTTACAAGAATTTAAGAGCAAGTGTAGTTAATCTATGCAGTGTTTTGCATCCTTAAAAGCTTTTAATGCGTTTGACGTATGACATTTTGATATAATACTGGTGATATGAAGCTTTTTTTCAAGACGTTGATAGATAATTTCTAAAGAAAATGAGCATTTCTTTAAAAGTTATTATTAGTGCAAAAAAAGAAAAAAATACCCACTTTCTATCTGCACAAATATAATGTAAAATAGTTGCGTTTAACATGAATACTAAAATGACAACTAATTTTCTCTCTTGTAATTATGAGGATTTAGATTAATGATACTTCTGAAGCAATATCAGCAGCAGAAGCGATTTCGAACTTTTGGCAGAGAACGAGGATGTCTTTCCCGGTGCCCCCCTTCAATACTTCCAAGTCGCAGATTATGAATAAAACTTTAGGTGGGAGATTATTCATAAATAAAATTTAAACAATCCATTTATAATATTATAGTTTTGCGGATAATATAAATGTAATAAATTCAATTTATCTGAGTTCTTAAATTTTCTAACCACTTAATTTAAATTTATAAACGGTTTAACTTCTGATTGCGCAGACTTCAATTTTTTTTTCTAGCACCACTGAGAATATAATTTGTTATTTTGACTGTCTAATATTGATCTTCTATATTAACTTCAAAATCACACGACTGAAAAAGTTGCAAGCTGAGCTATACTTCTGTAAATTTCTCGTCAGTTAGTGTAGGTATGCTTTCACCATCTCTTTTGTCTACTACATTACTGTGGTCAGCACACCATAGATTCCTTGCCATAAGTGAGCAAAAAAACCTGGTAAAAATGTCTAAAAGATGCAAACTCTTGTTTAATAATCAAGAAATAAAAATATGAATTGCAAGATTAATACTCCTGAATATTTAATAACCAGCATTACATATTTTATACTAATGAAAGGAATTTTCTGGTAAAGGCAATGAAAGATGAGCTCTAAATGAAGGCTTTAATCTTTATGATTATTAAAACAAGAAATTTCACCTGAGTAAGATTTGTTAGAACCATGATCAGCCAACGATGCATGTTAAATAGGAAGGCAGAAAGTAGAAAAAAGAGAGCAGGGATGCACAATCAGAAATTATACAGCTTTAGATGATAATTGTCTCTAAGTTTAGATAATTTTCTGATGACATAGCATTTATTTTATTGCTATGTTGTCACTGGGTTTGGAAAATAAAAAATGTGCAACTCAGAATTTAAGTTTAAATTCAAGTTATTAGAAAAGAATTGAGCATAAAGAAGCGGATGAATTGAAATGACATAATCCGTGAAAATTTAGATTCAAGGATATGTTTTTGATCGATGGGAAATCGGTTACACTTGAATGACATTTTCACCAAACAGTTATAAATTTGTATAAAAGAACTGTGTAAATATGCGCCTTGAGAAGTATATTAAGCAAGAAAGAAAGCCTAGTGTATAACTTTTTAAGCAATTAATTTGGTTCGTTTCATGCTTGTGAAGATGGGTATTTTGTAATTATTTTTTTACTCATTTCCTGATGCGAGATAGTTTTGAAATTTAGTATACATATGTTCTTGACGACAATAAACTATTTTAATACTTTTCAGAATTTATCAGTTAATCGATTAATTTAATTAAGTTTTGATTCTATATTATTGACACCTGGAGGTGAATTCCAGCTAAAAATTTCAGAATTCCATAATTTATAATAAATTACACATTAAAAAACTAAAAAAAAGTAGAAAACCAAATAAAGTTCTATTTTTTAGAGCAATAACAAAAGTATATTTTAAAAAACTTTTAATATAAACTATATTCAATTAAATTTAATTTTATTAGATTTATGCGATTACAGCATGAAGCTTTAAATAAAAGACTCAAAAACTGCTTTCATTAATAAATTAGTCATTTTAACTTATTATAATCTTTTTTAAAAATCGGGAATTTTATCATAGATACATCTTTAGTAGTTTTGATCCAATCGCCAGTGAATGTTTTACGTTTATTTGATTTTGCTATATCGCTGGTACACATGTTCCATTTCGGACAAAAAGTTTAAAAAGTTACCAGTACTAGTCTAACTAGCCATCTTTTGGTATGTATGACGATTTTATAAGTTATTAAATGTTTTGCTGAAGCACTTGACGCGTACAACAAAGACTTTTGTATGCCTTTGGAAAGTGTGAATTTAATGGTTACCTAAAGATATTAATTTTAGAGACAACCAGTCTGATATAAAACGAAGTTACCGATCTTGCTTCAGATATCCAGCATTTGGCGGTTCCTTAGTGAAACTGATGTGTTTCTTCGTTTAAACTATCAAATTAATTCTTATCGTCAATGTCATCAAGAACTGTACGTGCCTTTATGTCTTTATCATTCCCTTTTTCTGTTAGTCCTAGTTTATCTTGAATACTTTTCATAACACTGTCTACCAGATGCATATCTTTTCGTTTCCTTTTTGATAATATTTAAATTCATGGTTCAAAATTATAAATAGCATGTAATATTCGAAAAGCATTAGCTTATCATATTTATACATGTCATTTGTGTTATTAGTTTTCAATAATCTTCGACGAATACTAGTATTTCAAACATCCTAAAAAATTAAAAGAAAAATCACAATGAAATTCGATGAAAATTATAATGTCGAAGCAAAATACCAGATATGCTATTTTTAAATACAAAAAGCCAATGGTAATTGTTTGTCAACGGATTCTAAATCCTTCCGCGTTCGGATGGGTTTAATTCGGCAAAATGGGGGCGAGAGGAAAGAAGAAAGGAGGAGATGTTTACATTTAACGATAAAGTGAATTCCGGAAATGCACACATCCTCCCGCGTGTCATCCTTTCGTGAGACAATCGTCAAAAAATGGTCGTCTCAGGATACTGAAACGAGCAGTAGCATGTTATAAACATATGGTAAACAAATCGGACTTTAACATGTTCGTTTACATGGTAAACAAATCGGACTTTAACATGTTCGCTTACATGACTCTCGGTCGATATTCGAATAATCTATTTAGGTGATCCCTTCTTTTCTATCTTTTAACTACAGTAGATAAGGGGTCATGTGATTATACAAATACTTTGGTACAGTTTGATTGTCGATATGAAACACTGGTTAGTCACGCGGACCATCAACGTGTTAACTCATTCGCATTTTCCAATCTAAGTATTTGACTCCAGACATCACGAACATTCAGTTTTAGTTTTTAAACTTAAATGCAAATCACAAGAGGATTTTACACGCATTTTAATTTGTGCATTTTATTCGTCTTTTTGTGCTTTTATTGCTGTAAACTTTATTCAGATTTGTATAATATATGAACATCTCTACTTTGCTATTGATACGAGTGAGTTCCTATTTTTCTACTGCCTTACGCTTTATTTAGATTTGTCGTATAATATATGAAAATCTCTACTAAGTTACGAGTGAGTTCATATTTTTCTAGCATGGCTCAAATGTCCTCTTTCCTCAGCTTTATATTTCTTAATTCATTACAGAGATCGTGTTAGTCATGCAATTGTGCTACTCCAGAAACTGTACATATTTTAGACATGAGAATAACCTTTCATTATACAAAACATCTTGGTACAAATCATTACAAAATAAAAATAACAGAATTTGATAGGATTAACCTTAAGCTTAATTCTATAAAAAATGTAAAAGAATGGATATGTATTTCTAAACATGAATTACATTTTTTTTTGCTTCAGTAAATTATCAAATCAAAGATAAAATGCAAACGTACGACAAACACCAATCACACGCAATAGTCGTTCCTCATAACCAATGTACATATCCAGTTGCAAAGAGTATCAAAACCCATGGGAAATTATACCCCCATTTGTGCATCTTGTTTTCGGGTAGCACGCAAAATCTTAACTGCTCTTAGCTTGAAACTGCAGTCATGCACTTTAAAAAGTATGTTATAGCTAATAAAGTTAAATAAAAATCCATTGATTACCTCGATATAAAATCCAAAGTCATTCAAAAGGTTAATGTTAACTGCATCAATTACTCTCGCGAGCTTTATTATTTTTGAAGAACATCACATTTGGGGATACGAAAATTAAAATCAGAAAAGATTGCAAATAGAAGATCAATAAAAAAAACTGAAATATACATAAAGCACAAAAAGACAACTCTGAATGGCATTGTATAACATTTGGCAGGGGTTCAAAAACTTTTCCGATCCAAGAATTTGACAATCTAATAAGAAAATGAATAAATAATTAAATAATGACCCTCTTTAACTAAAAGCTGTTGCCCAAAAGAGAAAAGTGATGCTCGTTTCTGAGCGTCTACTCAAAAGCAGAGAAAATAAATTTCTTTCCGTCATATAAATTCGTAATGATATGCATAAAGAAAAATAGAGGTCAGCCTAATAAAATACAATTTTCTTGCGTATAAAAGAAAAGTTTCCGCCGATTTTAATAATTGCTATGCAAATCTCTTAGTTATTTTAGTTCTTTATGTTAAATAGAAACTGAAGTAACAAAAAGATTATCGTTAGTCTTATATTTAGGATGAATAAAGAAAGAAAAAGCAAATCGCCTGTTTTAGAACAAAATGAGGTAAGTTTAGGCTCTCACGCTTTTACGATTATCTTAAATGTACTGAAAAAGTTAAGTATAATTATATTTGTGGTTACTATCCCCTTCTTTACAGGTACCATTTTCAGAAATAATTACTGTAAAACCTTCTCAACCATAAAATATGCTGAATAGATCTATTTTAAAATCTCTCCAATCTAAATTATTCATTAGTGAAGAAACGAAAAAAAAAAAAAAAAAATAGAAATGCTTCATCATGATTAATCTCATCCAAACTAATAATTGGGATTAAAATCATTATTCATTATTTATTTGTATTCAGATCATGATGCCATCCAAGAAAATGCAATGCGAGTGTAAGTGAGAACCTTTTTTGATTATTGATAGCAAATTCTCCGGTGGTATCCAAATGGCGTCACCATATACGTAGAGATTAATAAAATTCCCTAATCGACAAATTATGCTTATGATTTCAGACAATTAATATAATTAAAAATATTTAATTAAATGCGGATTTTTAAATCAACTTTTAAAATATGCGCAACACGTAACAATAAATACAGAACTTTTATTGCCCTTAGATAATTCTCTTGAATAACAATACATCTCTAACGTCTAATATCTAACATCTAATAACAATACATTATTTCTTTTTTGAATTTTTAATCACAGAGAATATCAAATACTTTTGATTATTGGATATATAACAATATTTTAGATCATTTTATTACACCAAACATATCTTTAAATTATTTTAGTAAAAGAGGTCTTTATAAATTTTCTTTTTACGGATTTCACAAGAAAATGCTCACATTTTAATTCTGCTTCGGAAGTCACTATGTTTCTAATTAAATTACGATTTATTGAACTTATATCATTAAAATCTCTTTTTTTCTCCTGCCGTTTTAGGCAATACGTTATCGAACACTTATGACAAAATACTTTTTTTTAACATGAAAATGTCTAAAAATGAAGCAGGGTAAAAATAAAACGGTATACTAAAGAGATTTACTATACCAGAAAAACAATCACTGAATATGACAAGCTTTAAAAAATATTTTTTTATAGTACGGCGAGTTATAAAAATTCGATTTACTGATATGTTTCACACATAGATTTATAAATCAACTTTACTTTTTAAATATTTCCACTCTTAAAAAACAGATAAAAGATTCTCTTTCTAGAATTCATAACATTTCTCCCAGTTAAAATATTTAAAACTGGAAAAAATTTTATCAACTGAAAGTTGTCCATTTTGCATTTAAATGGCGAGAAAATATATGGAAATAGGTTTTTATGGTAAAATTTCGCCTTGGATCATACAAATTTTTAAAAATTCAGAGACGTCTTAGATTTTGAAAAAAGAAGCATGAATGCAGAAATTTAACTGAATTTCAAGTTCCTCGCATAGTAAATTTAATTAATGTCAATTTTATAAATAGAAGCTAATTTTCAAAGACAAATGCAAATTACTTTATTTTAAATTGAACAAATCGGATTAAGTATTTAAAAACTTATGTGTAGTAAAATCTAGATTATGGATATAGATGCTTAAATTCCACAAACCATTTTATAAACTTCAGATATTCTTGAAAAAATGCCACGAATGTCTTCTCGCATCACGTTTTTCATGAACTATTCAAAATCTTAGAAAAAGAATTAGTAGCTGCACCTTTAAAATACGTAGATTTTGTGTCAAATGTACAAGTGAAAAAAGTATTATATTTATCTATTGCTAATTTTTTCTAACTATCATAACAAGTCAATTCCCTAAATTATTGAGTAATCGGGAAATTGTAACATTTTTAAATCAAAGTGTTTAGTAACTGTTACTATTAAATGTGTTGTAATCAATCTTTAAACTTCCTATTTAGTTTAATAAAAATTGTTTGACAAAAAGTAAATAGAATGCAGTAATAAAAATTCTGATTGGCGATTTTCAATATCAAAGTTCGATTCGTTGAGTGCATTATTCGTGTTTCTTGGTATTAAAACAGCAATGCTGTTTTATTACCAAGAAACTGTTTTGCTGTTTCCTGTTTTAAATCTGAATGCTGTTATAAATCCTTTTTACAGTTAAAACAGAAAAATGAGGAAAGGAATGAATGAGGAAATGAAAATGATGATGAAATGAAAATGCTCATATATTTATACTAAAAGTTAATTATTAAAATCAACTAATCTCATGTAAAAAAACAGTTGCTGTTTTTATATTCAATTGTAAGCTTTCAGAAAAGTTCATATTAAACTTCATTAAGTTCGTATTATATTATTGAAGTCTCAAAAGTGATTTACATTTTTAAAAGCCATAAGATAAGTTTTCTTAAAATACTATTGCTGCAAAATTGATTATAAAATTTGAAAAGGATTAATAAAAAATACACCAAGTATATTTATCAAATAATTGGATTATTTAAGACATAACGAGTTATATTTGTAACAAGCATACAATTGATGTATCACCAAATACTTTTATAATATATCAGAAATGTATTTTTAACATATTTATGCAGAATTTCTTCATATTTGCAGTGACCTGATGCATTGATAGTCCTGCTACAGTGCATTAACTAAGAGCTTAATTGTTAATTTAAGCTTGAAATATTAACGATCTGTTTCTAAAATATTGATAATGATAAATACACTCGTGACAAGTTTGGAATATATACAATTTTTTAACTTACCCCAATATATTATCCAATAGGAATTCGAAAATTAAAATGCATTTGAAGATCCGCAGGTATTTATTTCCTCGAACAAATGAGCAATTAATAATTATTTTTGAAATAATTATTTCCTATTTAAACATACCACTTCTGTAATACTAGAAATAAATTGAAGACACGAGTCTGAAATTACAGTGAATAGTTTTAAAATAAAGTCGGCATCATCTTATCAAAAGGGGAACAATTAAACCGCGATAAAAGGTCACAGTTCTTATATGTTGCTGATTATTCTTGTCACTTTCGTAAAGAATGATAACAATTGAAACAAAAGCTTGTGAAGGGGAAATTCATATCTGCGTATTACATTTGGTTTCGCTCACAACAAGTTTATTTTATAGTTTACCGCAGAGATAGCAAAACATAAATGTTGTGCAAAATTGTGAAGTGTTGCGATATTATGAAATTTTATGCAAAATTTTATGTCGAAAGATAGTTAAAATATTCCAAAACGTAACATCACTTTGATATATTTCTTTTAATATTATCTATAACAAGGATTCCAACTTGTGGTGCGCAAAACCGGGGGGGGGGGGGTGCGCGCGAAAAAATTTGGCGATAGCACAAAACGAGTGTACGAGGTTAAAGTTAAGAAAAAGTTGAATTTTGTTTATCCAACAAAAACTGCTGGGGTTTTTCCCCCCTTAAAATTGTGATATGAATAATTTCTAAATAAGAAATATCGACTGATTTATCCCTATAATCCGATTTTTAAAAAACTTCTGGTAACTGTAAAAGAAGAGGATCAAGAACTTCGAATTAAAGAAATAAAAAAACATTTAATACATTTCACCAACACAGAGGTTTACAATTTATGCGTAATGTAGCTTCAAACTAAAATATATAGTTTTTCGTAAAATAAAATTAACTTAACTCAGGCTATTTACAAAATAGATTGTTTAATGAGACGAAAGATTTACAGAACTCTTCCCAAGCCCCCCCCCAAAAAAAAAGCCATTTCCAACTTATTTTACCTCTTAGCGCGAGTGTAAATATCTTGAGAAAAAAATTATTGAAATAAATGGTAAAATTATCTTGAGTTCTAGTATAACCAAAATATATTCTACTCAAGACGATCTTAACCCTTCATTGCATGTTTTTTTCTTTTTTAATGAAATAAATCAGGATGATATAATTCATGCTCTATATTAAAGGAAAAATGTTTAAAAAATTCAAATATAAACATAATATAAAATTAAAAATTGTATGATGAAAATATCCATCATCATTCAAATTTACATGTTAAGCTCAGTACAAAATCTTCACTGTTCCTCTCTTCTAAATTTCTCCACTCATTATCGCTTTTATTAGCAAAAAAATCTCAGATTAGTTATAAAAAAATATTCAAAAAATCGCACGTTTCTTCCAACCACAACAAACAGTGGAATAATAAATTCAAACCCGCTATAATGATCCTGACATACGATTTTTTTTATGGCTACGTTCCTTATTACGCAATAGTCGTGAAAAAAGTTGCCAACAACAACCAATTTACAGAACACCTGTTTTGAGTACAATTTTTTTTCACCAAATGTTATGAAAAATTTTCATTTTCATTCAAAGAAAGTTTAATTTCGTTACATTATATATATATAATAAATATCGCAATTAGCTTCACACGAATTCAGAAATGCAATGATCTGCTTTCATTTGAAACTAATTTCATATATCTTCATGAAAAAAAAAAATCCTGAAAAATACATTGTGTTCCACTTCAAAAGTTGACTATTTCGATGTCAGCCTTCATCGTAAATTAATGCAAAATTCTCCATTGCGGCTTTTATTTTGACACCTAATTAAAACTGCTAACAAACGGAATAAAATATAAAATCAAAGATAAATTCTACAAACAGGATTAAGTTGATTCGAGTAGCTTGTGGCATATTATTATGAGCGAGGATCGAACCTGCGACGCTAGCGTTCGTAGCCGCTTAATATAACCACTAGACAAAAGTGATCACCTCTGTCCAGAGGCTGTTAACTGGCTTTTATGGAGCTATCGCCACAAGCTGATTCTTTAATTAACTTGCGCCTTTAACAATATACTTCTTTGCCTCAGAGCTGAAAGGGGAGGTTATGTCAGTTCGGGGGGATCTCGAAAATAAAAAGATTATTCAAGGGGGAGAGAAAACATTAGGAACCCCTTATCTGTAATTTAAAAATTAATGCTTTTATCTGCCATAGAAAGTACTCCGAAACTGTAAACCCTTCTTATTTTAGGGTTCGATTCCAGAATACCAATAATATAATTATTATTAAGTAATTATTTCTAAGGATAATGAATAAATAATGCATAAAATTATTATAAATTCTTAACAGAAAAACATTTAAGTGGGCTTAAAATAGCGAAGCACATATGTGTTCGTCCTAATTATTTTCAGTAGAACACCAGAACACCCAATAGAAGAAAAATATATCTGATCAAGACTTGGCGTTTTGTCGGAATCTCAGAAGCTAAGAAGATACGCGCATAAAATAAATTAGCATAACAGAAAGTATGAAATTAACTGAGTTTTAAATGGGTGACGCATTCAAATGTACTTAATATTTTAAATGGTATTCTTTAACTAAAAAAATATTTTAGAAAACGTGGTAAAAGCGAAAGAAAACACGAAAGTAAAAGAAACGTGGTAGTCCTGCACGTTTCCCCATAAAGTATAAAAAGCAGTCGCGAGACAGTAAAACTAAAACGGAAAAATAATAAAAACGTGAATTGAATAGAATAGAATTCGAAACGCTTAGAGACGCATCAATGAAGTTATGAAGAAATCGAACTGTTACGCGCTTTAAAAAATGTGTAATAATTCGGTTAATATAATTATAGGGAATAAGGAATGAGTTATTTATCAAGAATAAAGAAAGGTAATAAGCGGTTAAGGAAATAAAGATGGTTTAGTTAAATGAATAAAACTAGTTTGGATTTAATCACAAATTTCATTCATGTACTCAGTGCTTTATATTGTCAAATAGTTTATATATTAAGGTTATATGAAATTTAATGCATTACAGTATTGTGTATAAATTTGAATGCTGTAACATTTTATATAACAATGAAAATGGCATAACATTCATGCCTGTAAATGTGTTCAAAGCTACTTGTTACCTACATATTTATTCAATTTTATAGGTCTGGTTTCTGGTTAACGTTTTTCTATTTGTATAGTGGTTACATAAAATCTATCTCTGGCATTCCTGAAACAAGGAGATATTTATCATTCAGTCATATAATTTAAAATTTCACTCTGCAGTTTAAGGTGTTATTTTATATTCATTGATTTTATTTTCATTCATTGGTATTGTTTTTCCGACGCGATCAAAGGCTGAACAAAATGTCAACAATAAAAAAGTTCTCACTCTTTCAAAAACGTCATCATTGACAAATTTGAAAATAAAAAAGGCACTTTATCACTTCAAACCTCTTCTGACAAATATTTATTCAAATGAATCATATGAAAACGCGTTTTGGATTCGTTATCCACTGTGTATACTAATGCGAATGCATATCAAGTCAAAAAATCATTTTCTACACCGAGCAAATACTGGTATGTCCGTCACGATAAAAACCGAGAAATGTTCTTGCTACGACTTTCTGGTATATTTGCAAACAAAAGTGGTAGCTGTGATCAAAAATTGTGTATTTAATCCTAACTGACAGATATGATACTAAATTTGACACAGATTTACAATTTATATGCTGCAACCTTTTATCCGATTTCAATCATCCGATGTGGGGTAAATTATCGTGTACAGGAGACAGCAGTATGCCTTTTATCGGATGCTTTTCAAAATTTGATACTTATGTATAATTTTAAGTACATGATATCAAATTTCATATTTATATGAGAGAGAGGAAAATGTTGCGTTTTTTATCATTTTCGTATTCACTTAAACGTATAAACGGGTATCATTCCAAAGATATTTCCCTATACGGAGGTTTAAAACGTAGAAATTCGTAAAATTACGAATTCTGTGATGAATACAATACCTGTTTCATATACACTTCCTCTGCAAGAAAATGTACACTGTTTTCCAAGAGGAAAACAGCGTACAACTGTCAAGGACTTTCAGCTATCGCATTTTGAGATTCGAAAAAAACAAAAAACAAGAATCCTGATTGGATAGTTAAATGATCGTACTATAAAATAATTACTTCCAATTTTATTTCAGTTATGAAAAACTACATTTCATTAAGAAAAATTGTGGTCCCATTTTAGGTTTTAAGATTCATCCTGATATTAACTGCACATTATTAAAATTCATATACTTTGGCTCCCAAATTTCATTTCAGAACATTGGGAGAACACGAAAAATTACCACTGAAGTAAAATAACATGCATATTAATAAGCTGAAATGGGCGGTTGACATTTGCGCAACGAACCGGCATATTTAAATATCCAACTTTAATATTTTGGTTATTTTTAAACATTTATATTTAATCGTTTTAAACAAAGAAGTGTTTTAAATCTCAAAGGTCAAATTTTAGAATTTTGTCTAAGGTTTCTCGAATAATCTTTTAAGATAATTATCTAATCTTTAGCTAGTAATTATATTAAGTTTCTAGTAAATAATTACTAACCGAATACGGATAGAACTTTTAAGTTTGTTCTTCAGTTTCAAAAGAATTTTATCTACGTTTAGAGTATGCTTGAGAACTACACTTTGTTGTTAAAATGTTTTGAATTTTCGTATTTAGATAAGAGGAGAAAAAAATGCTGCCGATTTTTCTGGGACCTATTCTTTTTCTCTTATCCAAATAAACACGCAAAATTTAAAACATTTTACAAGCAAGTTTAAATATGGGTTTAATAACTTTAGCAGATAGTTACGTGGCAAAAAATGAATGAGAGCATACACTATATCATCAGATGTGTCCGAAGACATTCGGATTTGCTTATTTTTTCCCCTACCCGAATTTCTTCGGGAAGGCTTCTCTCCCGGGCTCCTGAAGGTTGTGTATTCGGGAAATATAAGGTATGCTTTAAAAAAATTCATTTTTTCAGCGTGATTTGTTTTCTTAAAACACATTGTTTAACCAAATTATACAAAGCAGAAAAAAAATGTGGCAATGTACTATCGAAGCATTATATTAAAATTCAAATTAAATACTTTAAGTTTCCGAGGAAATATAAATATCCATAAATAATTTTTAACTGTGCATGTGCATAACCTGGTACTTTTTCATAATTTCATAGCCAGATATATAGAGAAGCAATATTATATATATTGTATATATATTCAAGTACAATAGCGTTAAGATTCAGAAATATATCGACATAACAGTAAGCTGAATTTCAGTTGTTTTTTAAACGAAGCTAACTGGTGAGAGGGTTTTCGCCAACTCATTTTTTAAAATATGAATCATTGAATGATTATGATGAATTATATAGAAGTTAATTATGTTACCTCTGCATATTTATAAATCAAATGCATGATTTAAATTGCAGTAAATTAGACATAATCTATAATATTAAATTTCATTACTTTATCCCCATTATTTATGCGAACATTGGAATAGCAGTATTATGTAGTTTGATGTACACTATATAACTAAAAGCAAATGGTTATCTTTTGGAAACAAGCTATGTAATCAAATTGACTATGCACGCTGATTCGTATAGACCCTTGTCCACTTCATCAGAATTAAATGAATTTAAAACTCCATATGTACTTTGCTTGTCATACAGATCCATCAATTACAAATATAATGTGTGGTCAAATTTTCTGCAATGCCAGCCGTTGTTCTATGAGAAAGGTTATCCCCTGGTCATTGGAATATTGCAGGAGAAAATGCCTGTAATTCATGTTAATGAAAATACTTCAGTGGAACACTGTGGTCTACATCGAATGTGGTATTCCGATTTGTCCTATATGGGTTCTATGATAATCATTTTATATTAGAAACTTATTTTCATAATTGAGGCATCTTCACAGTAGGCGAAATAAAGATAAAGATATTTTTAATTATGTAGTGAATATCACAGTGTTGCAATTTTAATGTTTGTGCAAATAATGGTAATAACGTAATAAAATTTATTGCTACTTGAGAGGCATTATTCCCTACAAGTTAATTTTTTTTAATCAATAAGTGTATAGGAGAATTTTGAATAGTTCTAACTTGAATCTTCCAATATTGATTTTTATTAAAATTTCAAAGATATCAATTTATGTAAAATCCTTTCATCACTTAGCTTTGCTTAAAGAGCAACTGAAATTCACCTTGCTGTAATGCCGATATCTTTCTGAACAGTATTCAACTGGAAATTTTATATTTGCCCTGTGTGTGTGTGTGTGTGTGTGTGTGTGTGTGTGTGTGTGTGTGTGTGTGTGTGTGTGTGTGTGTGTGTGTGTGTGTGTGTGTGTGTGTGTGTGTGTGTGTGTGTGTGTGTGTGTGTTATGAAAAAATGTTACGTTTTATACATGAGCAATAAAAAATTATTAGCAACAAATACTGATTTTTTTCGAAAACTCAATTTGAATTTTAATATAATCTTCCGATTGTACATAGTCACGGTTTGTCCGTTTAGTATAATTTGGTAAAACACTCAGCATGTTATAAGGAAAAAACCTGCGAAAAAATTTCGGATTTTTAAAAATAAATCCTTTTTATAACCCCGAATATACGACTTACTTTTACGAAAATGGATGTAATTATTGCCCACAACAAATAAAATGGACAGAAGATGCAAATCATTATCGTAAACGGAGGTAGTCCAGATCTTTTATTCGTTATCAGTTTCTGGTTGATTCCTTAAATTCGCTCGAAACCAAGTTTTCACAATAAAATGAGAGTTTAAGCACTTTTTTACTCTAGAAGGTCAGTTTGTCCAACCTTTCTTGAGAAATCCTAAAATAAATATGTAAAACAAGTGTACAAATATTTTTGAACGTATCGTATGTACAACACACCTTTAAAATGTTTTTTCCCATAAAGATTAAACTATCAAAAATGAATTCAGTACTTTTCATTTTAAACTCGATATTTTGCTAAATTTGTGTTAAATAGCTAATTGAGTTAATATCCACAACAGAGCAGAATTTCAAAGTTTCTGCCATTTTTTTCATTTACACTAGCACGAGTATTGTGTGAAGACAAAAACATTAAATATGATGGAATTTAAAAATAAATATTAAATATTATAAGAATACGAACAAATTTTGAGATGAATTCGGAAAATAAAAATTGTTCGCGGTTATTCAATTATATTCTGTTATTTCATGAATATTTACAAAACGTTATTCGTGCTTTTATATTTTAAAACCATTTTACGCTCTTTTCTTTGAAATTTGTTTACATTTTATTCCAATTCTTTCAGATTTTCCAAAACGTAGTTACACCATTTTTTTTTCTGCATCCTTCAAATTGTCCTTCCTTGAAAAGTGACAGTAATATCTTACAATAACGTTGTTAAAAAACAAGTTTCATTTGTACTTTCGAACTACGGCAAAATCAGAATGAAGCTTTATATACCAAATATTTTTACAAAAAACAAAAAAAAGCAATGCCTCAACGTTAATGGAGAATATTTAAATAGTTATTTCCAAATATGAATGAATAATCAACAAAATTCCAGTAATAATAAAATGAAGATTAAAAGGTTACAAATTAATACCACAGTTTCAAAATACCTTTTCCTTTACTTAGTAAATAAAAACAAGAAAGAATCGCATAAAAAAACTAGAAGGAAAACTTCTAGAAACATAAAGATCAACGCGTCAGCATCAATCATATGGAAAAGCAGACCTCAAGGACAGTTATTATTGATTCCCCTCACAAATTTTACCGCATTGTAACACGGTTATATAAACCGACTATAAACAACAATTCATGCAGGGATGGGCAGACTATTTTGAGATTAATAATGAATTCTATAAGCTTTAATAATGTCTACTGAAAAAAAATACAAAAAATCTAGAAGGCTATATCTAATTTATCACTCAAAGCGTCCAGACTTGAAAAAATTAGAAGATAATTTAAACAAAGTCGCTTTTAACGAATTTAAACTATGGATAGTATGTTATTCACTTTTCTCCTAACTATTAAGATTAAAAATGAATAATTTCTTAATGGTTAACTTAGAATTGAATTACTGATTTGACATATTAGTAAACTTCTACTGACATGCGTTTCCAGAAACAACTACTTAGCATACAATGCCGTATCTGTTTCGTGCATCGAAATATAGAACTTTATGTTTAAATATGCAATTGGCGTTAGATGATATTTCATAAAAGAAAAAATCTCTTCAATAAGCTTAAATGTCTCAGATCTCTCACGTTCTCGTATGGAATTGAAATGGCAAATGATCCGAATACGATGTTGGTCTAATTAGATTGTTAAATCTATATGTCGATGATTTTATTAGCTTAGTATATTCGAAGAAGAAAGTAGTATCTTTAAGAATTTTTCTAACTCAATAGTGAGTTTGATTCTCCCAAATTCAAAATACATCATTGCCATCAGTAATGAATTACAAACCATGAGCCAATTTGAGAGAAAAGCAAGTGAATGAAGATGAAAGGAAATAGCCCTGAAATCACTCTGCCATCTTTAAAATCTTTTTACGCATTCACAAACTGAACAAATTCACGTTCGTTTATTTTTAATTATCTGATTAGTATTTAGATCACATAAGGTTAAAATAGGAATTTTTTCCTCTTGCATTTCTCCGCTGTTAAAAAGCTTTCGAAATGTTATAAAATTCTTGACGCTTTTTTTTTTTTAAAGTTTATCACCTTGCGACACATGTGGTTCTGATATGTGTTCAAAGTATGGTGCGGCTTCCAGTAAGGCGAGACAAAAGAACGTGTCAGTTAAATTAATTATATTTAAAGTTAATTAAATTATGTTAACATTTCGCTTTGAAGTATTCTCAGGGTTATTCCGAGACGAACCTCGTAATTTTGATTTACTATCAGATAACGTCTAGTTATAATGAAGTATCAGCAGAAAGGGTTAAAACCAAATCTAAATTTTCATTTTAAATTCAGAAAGTCTATCCTGAATTTTGGAAAAAGTCGTCTAAAATTTATTGTGCCAAAAACTCGATGCTCTACCATAAAAGTCCATTTTAGGTTGACAGAAACGTGTTTGGAGACTAAAATACATCTGAAGATTTCAAGGACTCGAGTCCTTGAAATCTAAAATTTGAATTTGATAAAAGGCAAAATGGTGGATTTAATATATGTCAACTCTTCAAGAAGAATTTCTTGTCATTTGTGTAAGTTAAAATTTCCCACAATTTAATTCTTTTACCAAATGTTAATTTAAAATAGTTCGTGTATTTTTAAATAGATGCTATAGATCTTATCATTTTCTATTCTCAATGTTTTGTTACTGGTGAAAAATTGCGAGAAATGCAAATAATGCACTTGTGCATAGCAGTTAAGTCGAATCATGATCGGAGTGCTAAGTTTTGAAATGTATCCTTGACACTGTAACAGACTATAAACTGTGAGTGCATTCCTTTTTATCCAGTACAAAATGTGCTGTCGAGGTATTTCAAGAAACTAAATCCTGTTAAACGCATTTATGTACAAAGAAATAAAACTAAAAATAATTCTAAAAACAGTTATATCGATGTACTCGATGCAAATAATGATCTCTTCAAATTTTTAGAGATCAAAATAAAGAGGTAAGAGTGACTCAAAATATTATTCCAAGTAAACTGCCTTTTTTAAATTTATGTAGTATACTCATTGACGGCTAGTCTGTTAATCAAGTAGTCAAGTCAAGTAGTAGTGGAAAAATATTTTAGAAAAGACTAAAATTAAAGTCAAAGTACAATGTTATATCTTAATAGCCCCAAATTTTTTAATAGTACTTTAGAAAATTATCATCTAGTCTTTTTTTTATAAATGACTTCTAGTTAAAAAAAAATGGCGATATTAAAGCAAATGAATTTACCCTGGTACAATGGAAAAAACGAAACCAGAGTCAGATAATAACTTACGAGAAAAAGCGAACAAATCATGATAGTAAAGGCAAGCCTTCCTTGGGGGGGAGGGGGGTGGAAGTGTCATACAGTTGGCCAAGCGCCAACTTTGATCTGCATTCAGAGTAGCCCAACCACTGCTTAACTCAATGGGAAGAATCGTCCACTTTCACCTACTGCGTGATAAACAAATTTTGTTGCCTTCTGGGCTGATGTTTGTAAATTTCAAATTTACGTGTCTCCTATCTGTTGATTCATCTTGTCTTTTGTTTTTATTTATTTTATTTTCACTGTTCATCGAACTCTTAAAATAGGAAGGAAAAAAAAACTAAACTGGTTTTAAAACGAGAAAACAAGCTTTTAATTTCAGGAGGTGCTGCATCCCTAATGGACGACCCGCCACTGAATATACTTCCTTTTAATTCCTTATGAATGTTTCGGAATTCATTTTCTTACTGTCGTTGTTGATCAGTTTCTTATAGTACTGCTCTCATCATGTCTCGCTTTTACAATTTTGTTTTAACATCACTTTTTTGATAAAATTATTTTTACTTTCTGGAATATCAATAAAGTGATGCATTTTTAAAAACTTTTTCGAACTATTGATTTTTGATAACAGTTTTCATAATTCCTTATAAATATTAAAGAACCTTGTAATCAATTTTGCCCAGTTTTTTACTATTTTCTACACACTTGTCATGTGAAATCTAATATTTGAAAATTTATTCAATTGACTAATTTTAAAATACTGTACAGTTATCGAAAGCCCACAAGTGCACAAATTTTCAAAATTCTAATACATCAGAAAGCGAGTGAGAAATCAATTATAAAATTTCATCTGTGAAAAAACGAAACAAAAGATAAAACAGTTACTTAAATGTTCAGTTTTCACAACTGTTTAATTATATGCTATATTTTCAGATAGAATGTTATTTAATTTAAATAAGTAGTAAAGAATAAATACAACTAATATTCACGGTGAAGCAACTGTTCAACAAAGGCAGCTGATAAATAATTTTTAAAGAATTAAACAAAAATTTACAAATTTCTAATGCAATTTGGGAGCAAATAACAAGATATCAAATATTTATTTGAATTTATATGTCATAGCGAAACAATTTTTTTTTCTATATATGTAAATAGTGTTATCATGCATGAACTCCTTGAAATAAAATAGAATACTATTTCGCTTCAAAAAATTATTGATTTCATATGCTTAGTAAAAAAAAAAAAAAAATACAATAATCATTAATAATATAAATTAGAACTATTAACAATTGTATGGCACACAACCATATTGCCATTTCGAACGGCAAGTTCCAACCTTTTCAGGAAGTTTTAAGGTGTCTTGTCTTATTACACATATTAAAATTTTCCGAGTTAAGAGAATGTAGCACCACCTGGTGACAAAGTGGAAAACTATCTGTTAGTTTTTTAATTAATAAAAATTAACTATTCAATTGTCTCGAAATCTTTACTAAAACATCCCTTATGCTTCATGGTGCTTATGAGCAAATTTTGTAGATATTCGAATGAATAGCTGGGTATTTTTATGACATGCAAATTATTTATACATTTTTTATAGAAAAATTGGTCGATTTTTTTTTCTCCAAAGTATTAGCATAAATTTTTAATAAGTAAGGAGTTTTATTTTCTTACGCATCCTTTTAGTTTGAATAACTATTGAAAAAACAATATATCTTCCAGTTTTTCTTATAAATGTAAGTATAATTGAAATCTGTACTGGCAATTGACAATCAGAATCACCAACGTCGTTTAGCTCTGTTGTTGGATAAATGCACGCAAGTTTATAAAAATAAACTAGGAAAAATAATTTTTGCGTTATATTCAATAAGAAAGATATGCATCGACTTCTTACAGTTAATTGTAATAAGCATTTTAAAATCAAATTTGATATTCATATGTTTTTCATCATGTGAAATTTTTGTTTTATGCCAGAAAAGCAGAGCATTTTAGTTTTCTAATCCCCCCCCCTATCATTTTCTTTCAAGTGAAGTATTGTATGCTCATATTTTTAGACCTTGATCTTGTTGTCATTTTGGAATAAATAGAGAAATCTCATGATGGAAGATAAGAATTTTTTCTTCTTCATTTTTGTTTTAACCCTTTGACTGCTAAATGCTCTAAGTTGAAGAACTTCGCGTGAGCGACGGACAGTATCGATCGCGATGGACTGAATACTTCTTCCACACAGTATGGATCTTGTCGGCGGCGTATTAATACATGCTAATATAGTACACAATCCAATTACTATTACTTTGTTCACTCCAAAACGGATTCGAACATTTTTTTTCACTATATAGTTGTTTATTCACCAATGGTAAAGTTTCAAAACGCCATAATTTAATAATTATAATGTATGTATTTCGGTATTGAAAAATTTAACAAATAGCAAATAAGTAACATAAATAGTCTATATATAAACTGACTGAAAAAAGGATAAGAAAATTAATAGTTCAATTGGTATGGTAAATCTCAAAACAAGTATCAACATATAATCCGGCGTCGCATTTTGCACACCCGTATTGAGTATCAGTCCTTTTATGTTTCTTGCAGACAAAAAATTCTTTTTCTCAAGCTAACTACTGCATTTAAAATTTTCGAAGGGAAATGCCCATCTGCCAAGGCTGAATCAAACTAAATAACCAACCAAAATGACCAAACAATTTTTTTTTTCGTTTGTTAAGCAATGAAGTAAGAGGTTCCTGCGAATGTTGATCATATGCGATTGAAATAACTTCTGAAAATACACATGAGACAGCAGCAAACAGCTAACGCCTTTGCTGGACGCACATATGCGCCAATACGCCATTCTGTTTTTGCTGGACGCATATATGAGCCTACAGCAGTCAAAGGGTTGAGAAGGGAAAGCACCAGTTATTGATTTCTAGGTATAGACCTAAAAATTTATTACAAATAACTATTTCTTTACATGTTTGAAAATAGCAATAAAACCAATCAGATTTTAAAGTTTGTAATCCACGTCTATATAAAAATTTCTTTTAGAAAGTTTAAAATATTTCAACGCATTATCCGAGATCAAAATATCTTCTTGTCTTATCTTAGTTTAACTTTTCGCCCATAATGGCTTCTCGCAACATTATATAAAACATGAAGAATTCAGCCAGGTTCGATTACCCGTAAAGAGAAAGAGTTGATGTCATAATGAAAGAAGGAATCGAACAGAAAGTGAACTGCCTAGTTACTATAGGCTTATGGAAATTAATTTATCGCTTTATGTCGTTTCAGACACATTCAATTCTGTCATGAAAAAACCTCCAGGAAATAGCTAACCAAATATTTAATTTTTTTTTTTTAAATTGTTTTGGAACATTTTTAGTGTTTTCTTTTAAGTGTGAAGATATGATAAAAATAAGTCTTATTGTTGACTGAAGGTTATACTGAGAAATCAAGATGTTTTGCTTTCGATAACAAAAAATGTTTTGTTCGCGACAAATAAAAAAACATAAGATTAAGGGATCAAAGTTTCTTACAGAAAATTCATTAAAAAGGAAAATATCAGAGGAGAAACAGATTGTTTTAGAATTCTCCACGATTTCCTCCAGAAATTCAAAAAAATAAGAATTCGAAATATGTTCAAGTTGCAATTTCAAGCAGATTATTTAATTTTTGGAATAGATTAATTTCAAATTTTCATATGAAAGATTTTGAAAATATTGCAGGCTTTATAAAATAAATCTCTGCAATTTTAACCCCTTAATTGCCGTGCCCGTTCGTCGTACCAGCATTGAACTATCACTTCTGAAAATTATAAAATGAAATTAAATCATTGAAAGACGCTATAATTCGACTTCAAAATCCCACAATACACAAACATCAAGTATTTATTTGATTCTTGATTGAATCAGTAAGACAGCAAGCTCCTGAAATTGAAGGTACCATCTTAGATAATCAAGAAACATATATAGTTAAAGCGATAACGATATCAAAAGCGAAATTTTACATTCGCTTGGTTTACAATTCAAGTTTTTCCAGTGTTAAATTCTCTTTCCAATATTTTAAGGATCTTGAAAAATATAAATAGTCAACAAATCAAATTTTTGGAAGCTAAGAACTATATAGTTTAAAAGGCATAAATATTCAGCATTTGTGAAGCAATTTAAGCTCTACATTTGGCAAGAAAATTTTTTTTTGAATTTCATCTGTAAAATGACGAGTTCTTACGAGAAAAGACAAGAATGACGGTTTTCAATGAAGATGAGTTATAAATGATTAAACAGCAGCTGGCGATAAAAAGTCAATCGCCGCGTAATGATAGGCTGAAGAGGTTATCGTTTTAAGTGATGGTATCCAAATTATGCCATTGGAAACAAATTGTTATCAAGAGAATACCCAACCAAGACCGATAGACAAATGATACGTAGCATTAAATGATATCACCAATAAGAGATGGTGAATTCAGAATTCTCGAGATCTACCTGTGGTGCTGGAGTAATTGCTCACTGAACTGCTCACAGCAGCGCCAATAAAGGTATTTCTTTAAAACTGCAGGCAGTAATGTATTCGTTTTTCATGGAGACAAGTGTTATAATACGCGTTTAGTTAATTTATTTCTAAGTTTGACCACACCCGAGAACCAAATGCGAACTTCATATAAAAAAAACTCCTTGTTAGCCTTGCATTAAATATCAGACCTAGATACTTATATGCTCTAACATGTTTAATATTTACATTGCATATTTTCAAGTGAGGAATATATGTTACTTTTTTTAAATTATAAATAAAACAAATTAAAATTTTTTTTAAATTTATATTCATCGGTCCAATTTTCTATCATGTTAATTGACAGTAAAGCTTAAAACATTTTGTAAATTTATAAGAAGCAACTCGGACAATAAATGATCAAAGGCAAACGTCGTAATAATTTGGCAATGTCTCCTTCCTTCCAAGAAATTATCTGCTAAGACTAAACACAAATTGAAGTCTTTACTCGATCCTTGAGGAACGCCCTTAGAATAATAGAAACCAATATTATTTCCACTACCAAGAATATTTCTATTCCTAAAAAATGGCTGCAACCAAAAATTGCAGATATAATAGTCCATCCTTTTGTAATGCTCTGAGAGTATGCCCAACACTACAGATTGAAATGCGCTTTTTTACCCAAAGAAATTGCTTTCCCTTGATTTAAAAATGAATTCTTTCAAATCATCCAAGGCACGATGAGTACTCCTCCTATTGAAACCAAACTTTTCATTGTGAATTCTTCCTTTAGTTTCCAATTCAAATACCAGACTGCGTGCGATTAATTTTTCAAGAAATTAACCCAAGTTGATAGTAAAATAAACATTCTATATCCTGTTGATTTACCCTCTATTGGAATCAAAGCAACTTTAGTTATGTTCCAAACATCTGGGGAAAATATGGCAGCTTTTTTTTAAATATTTATGGGGAAATGGCAAATCTATACAAGTTAAATACGACTGATAAAAAATACCCGAACTTCGACAAGATTCATCGCTTTATTCAAATCAGTGTCTTGGAACACTCGTAAAACTTCAGCAATAGTTATAGATAGAAAATCCCATCCAAATTTTTCTTAATATCTGAACAAGTCGACTTGGTACCTTAGAAAAAGTTATTCCAAAATAATTTTCGCACCATGTCTTCTTTAAGAATGGCTATCAGAAAATCGTTTCAATTATCTTGACCAAACCAGTTTTTGTTAACAACCAAGAAATAAAAGGAATAAAAAATATTTACTCTTAAATTGTTAAACAAAAAAAAAAAATTGCTCATTCTTTGCATTTTTGTTATCATGTATATAAACTCCCGATTCTATTATATAACTTATTTTCCTTTTTATTCTTTCTTCATTTTTTGTTTTCTGAAAACGCCTAAATGTTCCCACTTTTCCTTTGATTCAAAGGGAAAGATTCTACTAAATAGCATTTTTGGTTCTTAGGCTTCAAGTTTTCTTACGATTTCTAATTCAAAGTATAATCAACTCTTCTTGAATCTTAATAAGAAAACTTTCAATACTATTACTACTTCATCTTTTTATAAAAATTTTGTCAATTGATTCTTAAAATCTAAAATAATTATATGACATGCAAACGATTTTCTATCTTTGTTACTTTCCTCGAATCATCACTACTTTTGAAGTTCATAACCTGATGATCAGTAGGAGTAACCTAATCATCAACTTCTCACTTAACGAATTTAAAATTAACATTCGATCAATGCAATTACAACCTTCATTTTTCGAAAATGTGTATCTAACATTTATTAAAAATAACTAGATCTAATTGGGTAAGAATTCTTCAAGGCGATTTTACCTCTATTATTTCTATTATTCGTTTCTCTTGGACTCCATATAGGGGATTTTTCTTTAAAGACACAAAAGGTTATAATTTGATATTTAGGATATTTCAAAATAATCTTTAAATTCTCCAAAATATCTTTTTTAGGAAGACAATGCATTAATATAATCAAAAACGTCAGCTTTTGGATAAACATCTTTAAAAGAACCATTTTTTTATAATAGACATTGACATCACTATGATACTAGTTAGTGATTATTCAGTTCGTAATTTAACATTGCAAAGGATTTTTTAAATATCCACTGAACTTCAGTAATTACTGAAACAAAATAGGTTATTTATGGAAGCAAAATCATATTCAAACGTGAAGATATATTATGTCACATTTGCACGATGACAATGATTTAAAATTAAATTAGCCCCGTGGAAAACAATTTTTGAATAATTAAGAACCATATTCAATTTGCGTAATTGAAATTTAATTTCTCTGTTCCCTAGTTTTACAAACATCATCACTTGTAGAGTGTATCACCCACACTAACATATGTGAAATCAAAAAATTTAAAATAATTGTATGGATGGCCATACAATTTTCCATATCTTTAACGAGTAGAATGTCACTTTACCTTACGAGAAGCTCCTCCTCGAAGTAGTTGAGGACGACTTAGTTAAGGATAACGAAAGGATATTGGTAAAATCCTAGTTTGGTGTGTCTTTATATCACCAAGGAAGCCAACAGTACAAAGTCGCCAATCTAGATGACTGATCATATGACTTATGAAACTCCTATTAGTACAAATTACCTAACAATATTGTAACGGTATCTTTCCGTCATTGGCCTGCATTTAAAACATCTAACAACATGATATCATACAATATCTTGTTCTAATAGAGACAGTTACCCACCATTTTTATTAAAATTATGAGATTTTTTGATCACTATTGTTTTATCCAAGAATTCTCCTTTTTGAACCATTATAGGTCACAATTACTGCTTCTCCTTTGAATTCTGAAATAAAGAACATTTGCAAACCGGCTGCTCCACTCTTTACTTTAGACAATGAAATTCGAACATGCGATGCCTTCCGCAGCTGAAAAAGGCACCGGATAGAATTTGTCAACTTAGAAGACACATCCTACGGTTTCGCTAACAACGATGAGGGAACATAGTAGCTTCGCTGGCACACTGAAAATAAAAATTCGGAAAATAATAAAAACAACACAAGGAAAAATGAAGGCATCCATTCCTGAAAGATTCGCTACTACAGGCTGATGCTTTTCTTAAGAAGAAATTTGAAGAAATAAATACCTTACTCTGTTCGACTAATTCTTCATTTGAGCAGAGAGTGAATTCCATAAAAAAGCAGTGTAACTTTTCAGTGATGCTAATATCGTTCTGTCGGAACAATATATATTTCGAAATATAGAGATCAAATTCACAAATACAATATTTCTCATAATATTTTGATTATAATATTTCTGATTATTCCAATCAGACATTGGATTATTGAACACTCAGACTTACCGAATAATCACAGGAAATCCACGAAAAGAACAATAAATCGTAAGGAATTCCGTTAGAATGTTAAGATAATATTAAAATGAAAAATTGTGAAAAAAAGAAACAATTCAAAGAGCTCGAGCAGATGTTTTTAGAGTCTGTTCTGACAAGAATCCTAAACAGACGATTTTAATTAGAATAAAATAGTTCGGTAAGAACTACAAAAGGATAAATATTATCTGCTAATTGTTTACTTTAAACGTAACTCTGAATGTTTTATTAACAATAATAATACTTTCAATAATAAGACGTAATTCAATTAAATTCTTTAATGGATGCTTAATAGTCAATTATTTTTAATTCTCATTTCTTACAAAGGTTCTGTAGCAGATGTACAACTCAATAAGCGGAAAAAATTGTAAACAAATTAGGGTTACTAGGAAAATTATTCTGCTTGCTTTTTTGGGTTAAAACATTGACGACAAACTCGGGAGTATACTAAACTAGGATTCCTCCAAGATATACAGAACTGAACTTGTTAAGGATTTTCTGAAAGAGTATTCGCTTTATTGGTTAACAAATTCTGATGGCAGACCCATATCTTACATAGCAGCTTTTGTATATTGTAGGAACAGCTACTGTACAATGCCAAACCCTTCCAGACGTAAAAGCAATCACTTTTAGAAACTGTGTTCCTTTCCTCAGACTGCATTCAGTAAACTTCCTTTACACAGCATAGAACTATTGTGAACATTACACTATGTAAGATGTCAGCATTCCTTACTTGCTGGGGCACTCTGGAGATGCGACGCATCACATTTTGACCGTGGTTGCTTTTGGCATATACTGCTGATCATCTATTGGTTGTCTTAAAATATCTGGGGTAAAAATTCTCTTAATAAAAGTTTTTCGACATATCATTTAAAAATTGGTAGCTTTAAAATTTTGTTAGTGTAGAGTATTCCCTTTTAAAACCAAAAATTTGAGTGCTTAGCAAGAAATATAAATTTTGGTTTATATTCCGAAACTATTGCGAAAATTTCAGCATCGCATTTAAAACAGAAAAATTCCGAATCCCCGAATTTTGTTCTAAGCGAATTTCCAATTTTTCATACAATCTTATTAAAACACTAAAGAATTTTTTTAAAAAAAAGCCGATGGTTTAAATATCAAGTAAAATTAAATGAAACATTCAGTAAAATAAAATGTAGGCTGAAGATGCCTTTACATATTTTATTACTTAAATAAGAACGAGAATTATCAGATATCTTCATTCTTGTCCATTTGGAACATATAGTGGCGGGTCATTCAACCCCTTTTCAGAGATTACAAATCATAAAAATTAAGATTGTATACAAATAAATATAAATTTGTAAAAAAGGTGAATTCCCATTCAATTAAATAAATAATGTAGCAGAATGAGAAATTTAATCAAGTACTGCTGTATATTTGAATCAATATTGATATGTTCTTTTTGCGAAAAATACTTATTTGCTCCAATTTACTTACTAAGCATCTTAAAAGGTTGTATTTATATTTAATAAAACATGTTTTATTTTTCCAGGCATGGAAAAATGAATACGTATAATTATGCAAGATTGATTACATTTCGTCATCGCACTCAATTTTAAAATAGCATTTCCCTATTTTTTCTGCAAATTTTCAATTAAATAACTAATAATAATTTCATGCAGGAACAAACTTCCACCTTTAATATAATATCTCGCTAATTCATGATCATCAACATCTAAATATTCTTTATTTTCTGTGAAAAAACTAATCTGTTTGTTCTGCAAGATTGATCTAATTCAATGATATGCGAAAAAATTGATCTAAAATAGTATTTTTTCCTTGCAAAATGATTCCATTCAGATTTGTATGACAAATTTATCTGTGAACAAAAATAGTAATAAAACTGTTCGAATCACAAATGAATTACCTACTTAGTTAATAAATGGCAATGAAGAATTAATTTATGGAATACATATAGTAAATAATTGGATTGGAATATTGAGAACATAAGCTTTTATTTTGCACTGGATATCCAATTACGATATAAAAATTTCCTAAAAAATTCATCGTTCACCACCATCCTTCATCAAAGCATTATTATTAGTATCATTCTTTGAAAAACTTCACTAAAAGGAAATCGTAAAGAAAAGTAAGTAAAGAGAGTGGCATTCTTTCAGAAATATCACATTTTTAAATGTAAAAAAATGCGATTGTACAAGGACCTTTAATTATTTATATTTTTTATTCCATCTTAATTTGCTTCAATTCTGTGAAAAAGGCTCAAGAATTAAAAAATTCAACAAATGAAAATCTTAAAATCGCAGACACTAACTGTCTAAACCTTTCTGCACTTACTTCTTACGATACAAAGTACCGATTAAGAGTTTCCCAAAATTGTTCATGGTCTTCATATTTGTTAAAAGAACACAACAATTAACAATTTCAAATTATTAAGCATTCTTCTTATCCATTTGTTTTTAAGCATATTTTCCCCAGTGGGGAAAATTTTATATAAAAAGAATTTAAATTCTTTTGTTTTATAGTAAGTAATTTATCAAAGAAATCTTACTCGTGATGATTTTTAGAATTTAAAAATGATAGAAACTCAGAAATTTTAATACTTCTTTAAATTTTAAAATTGATATCGACTTACCTTTTATGACTACAGAATGTATTGATAAATATCTTGCAACTGCTAGTAAACGAACTACGTAGAAAACTAATTCATTTGGAGTTTTTTCGTTCTGTTGTCTCCACTTATTTTAGTCACAGTGCGAGTTTGAGGTCTGGATTAGTATGCATTTTCTAAGACATGTACTTCATCATTCTTCAGTTACTTTAGTAGCGGGTGAAGTTAGAAAATAGTTTTTGATTTATGATTGTTTCTCTTCGTCTATCACATTGTCTGGTGAACTTGAAATAAAATAAAAATTCAGTTTAATCCATATGAATTGACTTTTACGGCAATTTTGCTTCCATGTGAATCTCTCTGTTTATCGTTCAATGGGAGAAATAACTTGCTTTCCTTCAGTGGAAACTATATTATATATTTGATTTAGGATCAGAACAAAATTCTTAGAATTACCTGTGAATCAATTTATCCGCCTTGCCCTCGGGACATCACAACGCATATTTCTATCATTCTTATTATATTCGGGAACAAAAGTCACCCTTATATATTGTAAGAGCCCTCGATTCACTATTTAAAATATGATTATAAATTAACGATAGGTATTAATTTCTGATAGGGTTTGTTGACATTTTCCATTACTAATTTTTTCGCGGGATCCAATATTTCCTTCTTTATTTCATAGCTTATCTGACAAATAAATAAATAAAAATAAAGCAAGAAATATTTCGGGGACTACTGCCTTTATGCATAGTCGCCCAATTTCACTATACTCTCAAATTCAAACTGTCGTGGGGTTTTTGTTGTTGTTATTTTTCAATTGATTATATACCAGAAGAAAGAAACATGCCAAAGGTTTTCATTAATTGTTTGTTTATGCCATGGATTGATATTAAATTATATGTATAACGGTAAATTTCTAATTTCTAAGCATATAGCAGTAATACAATTAGATTTCGGAAAATTTCAAAGGTAGCAATTGATTCAATTGTAATCTTTGAAACAGGAAAAAACATGAGTCATATTTATTTGACAAAATCGGAAGCACAAAGAAAGACAATATAGCTTCCGGTGTGAAATATTTGCTTTAGATGATTCAGCGGATGGCAACACAAATTTTTTGATTATTATTGTATTTAATATTGTGTGAGAAATTCCGGATTACCGATTAGTTATAAATTTAGAGCAACATTCCCTTTTTTTATTTTGTATCTTGTGATTTTTTTTTCACCTCCTGTTTTCCATGAAATCAACACGCTAGATCGCTAAAAAGTGAGTAAAAAGTTCCAATTCTTAAATTTTACTTATAGATGCTTCATGATACCAAGAAATTTTAAAGGCATTTCTTGGCTATGCACATACATCTGCAAATCGAAAAATTCTATTTTTAGTTTCTTAATTATGGGTGCTAATCGAAGAGTACATAATTTGCATGTATAAATACGAGCTAAAATGAAGTAAGACTTATTGCTACTGGTTTTGTTTCAAACGGAAAAGTGTGTTGATAATCTTGTTTACAAATGTGCTTTCATAATAATATTAGAATATCTTATTATTTCTTTCATATTCACAAGATAACCCTTAATTTAATATATTATAAAGTAAGCTATACATTCTGTACTAGGGGGAGATGTTTAATCTCTGTAAATAGTGGGTTTTATTTCTTGCCAAAATACAGTACTTTTTAACAGAAAAACAACAAACCTTCAAAATTTAGATATTACTAATTTTACTGATATATATATTAAATTATATGAGAGTTTTGCTTTCAAATAGAAAGCTAGTTGTTAAATTTCAGAATTCTGAATACAATAGATATTTTGTGTTTATGCAGAGTAATACGAATGTACTTTTACTTTCATCATTTTATTTTCGATATCGAGAAATAATATTTCGTTTTTCTGCTATAGTTTTGTTTATAAAGTTTATTATCTGTCAAACTTGATACTTTTTGTTAGACAGCTGAATAAAATTATACATTTTGTACTAAGATTTGAAAGACTGAAATTTATTCCTGTTATTTTTACTTAAAATTATGTAAATGTAATTTTATTACCTGGAAACTTTTTTTTTTATTAAATTAGATATATTTTTACGAATGATAGTCTGTTTTGCTGTGATGGTTTCCTTCAGAATACTCTTATATGAATTAAGTTACATAGATATTTTGCTTTTTTCACATATATACATACATGTGAAATGACAATGAATAAGGGAGAGTTGGGAGAAGAGGGACGGATTTCATAATTTTTTTTATTCACTAGTTTAGAGTTACAAAGAGTGCAGTTTATAAAAAATCTAACAATATTTTCATTAATTTATTGTAAAGAAATATAAGAACAGTAAAATACAAACAATTAGTTCTTATTTGCCTAGTTAAAAATTGTAACATTTTTTGCCACACCTCCCTTATACGAGGGAGGTATGGGACTTGTATAAGGGATGAATGGGACAAGGTTTGAAAAAATTAAAATTAATAAATATTGTATTTTGATATCCTTTTCATTCAGTGATTTATGGTTTTGGACATGTGAAACAAGTGTTGATTTTAAAATCTTCAATGGTGCTGCGACAGCTTGAAAATTTTTATTTTCTTTTACAACCATTTAACTTTCATAATTTAACTCCATTTTTTTTCATTACTTAATATTTATTATATTGCTAACTATATTATTATATTTACAGTAGAATTTCACTTAACAAGAATTAAGTGGTGAACATGATTTTAGGTAGAAAATAATTTCTTTTTTATGTGAAATGGTACAGAATGATTTACAGTATGTCTTCATACTTTATATGATGCAAACAACAAACACAAATAACATATAATAATATTAACAAACATATAATAATATTATATAACATATAATAATATTAACAAACATATAATAATATTATATAACATATAATAATATTAACAAAAATAAAGAATAACAAAACATATTTAGACAAAATAAATTTTGTCTAAACATGTTGTCTAGACATGTTTAGACTTAAATAAATTTTTGAAGAAGAGTAGAATTTTATTTTATGCTTTTAGTTTTGTTTAATGGAGGCTCAGCTTTTTTTATTGTTGAACATTACTGCTCTATATTTTTTAATATATATATATAACAAAATAATATATACGAACTTACATATATCAATAAATTTAAAATTGTCAAATTATTATTCATTGTAACACCTCAAACAACTGATTTTAATAAACAGCATTTAAAAAAAATTTAAATTTTAATTGTTAGAATATTTAGCTATTCAGAAAATGTATCGAAATGTAAGTGAGCATGTCCCATTCCTCTCACTGCAGAATTTTATTTTAAAATGCATATCACATAAAGCATGCTACATTTAAGCTCAATTTGGCTGAAAGTTTGTGAACACTATATTTTTGAGTTTAGAATACATTTGAATTATTTTTATTTTACAAATAATAAGACTGAAAAAAAAAATAAGAGTTTGTATTCGCTTCTAAGACATAAAAATCAGATTTTCTGTTTTAAACATAAATAATACTATAACTGGTGTAACAATTAGGATCAAGCAAATGGCTGTAGTTGCTGTATCTAATAGAGAAACTGGAAATAGATTCTAATCTTTTATTTAAACATAAATGCAGCTGTTCCATTCATTCCAACTCTCTCCGATTGTCTTTAAATGACAAGTTTAATAATTACATTGGCTTACTCTTGATAGTGTTTGGTAAAATCATGTTTATGTTACATATATTAAACTGAGGTATATTTATGTAACTACTGTTATATGCAGTTTTGCATTGAGTAAATTTGTTTTATATTTTATAAATAATGTTCAGAAAAATTTGCGACATTGTAAATTTGTTAAGTGATACTTTTGCATAATGCACAAAATAATTATTCTTTAATTTATGAATGAAATTATCAAAAATCTTTATCTTCATTAAAATAATCTTTGTTTACTTTATAAAAAAATAGAAATATTTTAATGGATCTCAGTTTGTGTATTTCATTTTTTGTTAGAATTTAAAACAAATTTTAAAAACAAGTTGATGTGAAAATTAGTTTGTTGTCTAATATATATATATATATATTAAACAAGCATTTTTTAAATTTATCTAGTTAATACATTTTTATTGATTTATGAAGTTTAAAATGTTTGTAAAATCTAGATATAAAGGTACAACACGATGTGAATACAAAAATTAATGATACTTGTTAACTATGATGATCTTTTGTTGAGGCTGTGGTCTTGGCTGTTTTTATGTTCTACTTGCTAAGGCAATGTTTTTGCCTGATTAAAAAGAATTTTAATGATAAGATATGAGAAAAATTAATTATTCTTTTTATATGTGGATTATGTTTTAAAACAAGTCTCTAAATGAGCTCAATTTTTTTTATTAATTAATTAGGCATGATGAATATTTTTTTATTGTTAATTTACCAACTTTGCTGAAATTTTGGAAAACATTGTTTTGTTTTTACATTTGGAAATACAAGATAAGTTGTTTTTTCTGGCTTTTTAGGACTCATTTATTTGTGTGTGTTTGGTTTAAAAATAGAACAATTTAATGTATTAGTGTTTTTGTTATTAATTTTAAAAAATTATGATATACCATGCCGTAAATATATTAACTGCAAGATAGTTAAAATACCTAGTTTTTGTTTAATCCATTATTTGATTTTATTTTGCTTATAACACTTATTATTTTTATTATTTTATTTTATTTATCTATCCATTATGTGATTTTATTTCGCTTATAAGGTAAACTATAATTAATTTTTTTTTAAATATGTTCTTTGTAACTGAAAAATATTAGGATATATAATGAATTGATTTTCCCTTGTGACTTTATTTACTAATCAGAAATACCATAATGTTGTAGTTTATAGGGAAAAATATATTGTATTAATGTTATTTACTAAATGGATTTGATAAACATTTTAGTATTAACATCATATGGTTATTAACTTCTATTTTTGATGTTTTTTTAATTGTATTTTTATACATTAATTTTCAAAATTATATAAGTTTTAAAATGAATTAAATGAGTATGCTTAAAATTTTAATTTATCACCTCTTTATAGATGTAATAGCATTTTTAGCAAAAAGACTTAAGATATATAATGAATGCTTTTTATATGTATGAATTGGGAAAATAATTTGTATTATAGAATATTATATTTTAAAATATAAGAATGTGAAAAATCCTTATATCTTAATTAAAAATTAAAGTTAAAACCTTATATCTTATTTGCCTTTTTTATAGTCATTGGTAAGAATCAATTGTCTAAGCCTTTTATTTGAAATTTCTTTTTAAAAAATAGCATCATTAAATATTTATAATTAATATTAAAAGAATTTCGTTTTAATACTAATGAGATCTGCTGAATTTCATTGATGTTTCTTTATTAATGCAAATTTAATAAATCCTTTCTGAGTAATTTAACTTTTTCATAATTATGAATTTTTATCCATATAGATACAGTTTTTAAAAACTATACATAAGCAGGATTCATAGCACCATGAAAAGTGCTTAAATTTGAAAATCATTTTTAAGCACCTTAAAAGTGCTTAATTTTGTCGAGAAGTGCAAAGAAAACTTTTTGTGGAGTGCCAACACATATTAAATAAAATGAAATATCATTTTTCCCCACCCCCTTTTTCTTCAACAATGTTCATTGTTGTTTATTGAAATATTGGGAAGGTTGTCTGAAGGTACAATAGAAAATGTGTACTGTGTCATTCGTGTTGCAACTTCGAAAAATATTCGATTTTCAGTAGAATTCAAAGATAGCGAAGAATTGCTTTAATTAAGTCTGATGAATGTATGCTTAATTTTTTTATGTATTATTAAAGAAAAATATGCAGATTTGCCCATCAGACTAGAAATATGAATACAGCAAGATGAATTTGGTGCCCCAAAGAGATCTAAAAATGCTTGCAGTGAAGCCTCTTTAGTTTGTTACACATTTGATCATTGTTCTCGTTAATATTTTGTTTTAGAGCAATGTATTGTACAACCTATTAAAGGGATTTACTATTCAATGTATATGGAATTCTTACTCATTGTGTTAGTCGTTGCGTAAAATTCGAATATGATGAGATTTTAATTTGAAGCCATAGATTTTCAATGATTGTGATTTCTTTCATGGTGCTTTTTTTTTTTAATGTCCTCGTCCATTTTAAAACTTTTATTTGTTTGACCAATCTCGACAAATTTTAGTTTTAGTATGTATACAAAAATCTAACTACATGTTGTACTTAAAATTTCAAAAAAGAATGTACAAGAAAAAAGATTTTCAAAACTTTTATTCTTTAGGGTTCATTTTCTATTATATTTAATGATTTTTGCTTTTTCTCTTTTTATAACCCATACAGAAGTATATATATTTTTTCAATTGAAATCTCTTTACTCTTAGAGGTTTGTCGTAATTGACAAATCGTTGGAGTTAGGAACTTGAAATGTGGTAGAAAGTTGCTTCTGGGATATTAAAAACCCACTAAGAAGTGTTTTTTAAAATTTTAATTAGAAGTTCCATTAAAAAATAAAAACAGGATTTATTTCCACCTTATAACCAAAGCATATTATTGAATCAAAAAAAAAAAAAAAATTACACTGTTTTAAACATTTTAAAAGGTTGTTTGAATATCAAGTTCAAATGAGTGAATGCTTTTTCTTTCTTTCTTCTTCTTTTTTTAATTTTAATAAATTTTGGGAAATTAATCTTGAACTCAATTTGTAACAATGATTTTTTTAATATAATTCAAAATAATGTCATTTCTTCATTGAATATTTTAGTTGCGTGTTAATGTTATAATTTTTTTTTAAGGCTTTCTTTACTTTTCAAATTCAATTCATAATTTTGAAACAAAATTAAAATTTTCAAAGCAATTCTTTGAATAAGATTCTTTACTTGATAAGTGTTATGAAATTTTAAGGCAATGCAGTATTTAGTCTCGCACTAGCTTCAAAAATTACTGTTTAAAAAATGCATCAACTGCCATTTTTTATTTCAAAATTTTCAAACAAAATTCAAAACGTTACAGCAATTCATTGAATAAGATTCCTCACTTGATAAGTGTTGTGAAATTTTAAGGCAATGCAGTATTTAGTCTCACACTAGCTTCAAAAATTACTATTTAAAAAAATGCATTAACTGTAATTTTTTTTATATTTTCATTTTGCTTGTAACTATGGAGCTGTTTTTTGTCTTTGTGAATTTGTTTCCATTATTTATGAAAAATAGAAATTGTGAAATCATTTTCATTTCTTCCTAAAATATATAATCCCATTTTTCTTACTTTTTAAAATTAAATATAATTTTATTTATTTTTGCATAGAGGTTAAAAAGCAGGTTTTTCTTAAATATTCAAAATGTGAAACATGTATAAAAGCTCTTTACGAAACATCAGAAATAAGAAGTGATAAAACAATTTATTATTATTATTTTCTATTAAATTTCTATAATTATTACTGTTATTTCTAATATTTTATTATTATTTTCTATTTAATAACTAGATCTGAAAAATTTAGTTAGAACATTGCATTGTTCTATCATCATTATTTTTGGTAGTTTTACCAATCTTATGATGGTAGCCATCCTGGTATATTTTAGCTCTTAGCTTTATTGCAGCTTAGCTAAACTGCTAAATATAGTGAGTTAGAGCAAGAGGAAATTTTAATTTACATTCCAGTCATGTCAGATTTTTATTGTTAACCTAGTAAAAATATTAACTGATTGATTAAATCTTAATTTTTTGTTAATGATAAAACTATGATCATTTTTGTTTTTGTTAAAACCAAATAAGTTTAACAATAGATGCTTCTGCAGTGTTGCAGAAATAAATATTAAAATTATTATATAATTGCAGAAAAAACTTAAAATTTCAGAAATACACATTTAAAATTAATTAAAAAAATTTCAATAAAAATAAAGCTTTATATATCAGAAAACATCCTATGCTTAGAAAATAAGCAGTTTCGCATATGAATGAATGTAAAGGGTGCTTAATTTTTTGGGGTAAGGTACTTAGAAAGTACTTAAAAGTGCTTAATTTTTGAAGCATTCTCTCACTATGCACCCTTATAAGTAAACAACTAACTTTTAGGAAATAAACAAGATGAAGGGTAGGGGGAGCCTATGAAGGCATATAGAGCTTTATATATCTTTGAGAAAGGGATTTTACTGAAATGCAGCTGGGCAAGCATTTATTTTAGCTGCATGATACTATAACTTAATGCTAGACTACTAAAGTTGTAGAAATTAAAATATCTGATAAAATTTAGATATATTGAGTTTATTAGATATGTAAATTGTTGCAATAGGAAACTGTTTCATATTTCTAAAAACATGGTACTATATTTAATCTGATCAAAACTGTTGGACTTTCTACATTATTGTTTTCTCTTCTTTTTTTTTGTGATTATAAATTAGTTTCTATGGTTTTTGGTTAGTCTTTTTTTTTTCTATTGGCACTAGTTATCTGGGAAATATTGATCTTTCTTTATGGATTTTGTTAGAATGATTGCTATTTCTTAATTTTCTCCTCAAGATTATTTTTCCTTTATTTTATTATTTATTATTTTTATTTATTTTATTTATTATTATTTTTATTTTATTTATTTATTTTGCAAATTCTATTTGGAATTTTGAAGAATTTTCTAATTAGTTTCCATAATTAGAAGCAAACTGTTTTCAGTAAATAAAAATAAAAAAATGATTCTAATTTTTTAAATTTTAATTGAATAACTTGCTAAATGTTGATCAGTTTTATATGTACTGTATGTTCCTGTGGAGAGTTATTTTCTGAGGGAACGGATGTGTTTTAAAACTGCTACACTAACACTATAGAATTTTTTTGAAAGATTTTGTACTGTAGCAAAAGTACTATAAGTTTCCTTTTAACCCAAATAGTTCATTCTAACTAGGTAAGTAGTTAAGGTATAAATTTTTTTAGTGAGGAAAATTATTCCTTCCTTTTTATAAAATTTATTTTATTGAGGTCTCATTAGATAATTTTTTAAAAATATAAATGTACTAATCTTAAAGTACTTAAGATATTCTCCTCTCCTATAAAGTTTATAATCTGGTATTGCTGGATGTTGTTCCACTTAGCGACTAAATTGTCTTTATCTTTTGTTTTCACCTGTCTGTATTGTATGTTGCATTCTGTGCTTTATATACCTATGTTTGTATTAAGGCTTTTCAGTTTTATGATTATTGAATATTATTAGATGTCTTAATAACAGATGATTTCCATATAATAAAGTTATTATGAGCCTAAAAATTTGTTGTATTTTGCAATTCCATATTACATAGAACAAAAAGGAATTCATCTCCAAAAATAATAATAATAATAATAAAAAAAAATGCTCTTTCATGTTTTTATAATTCAAAAAAATACTTTTAGTAAAACAATTTTTGTTAAAATTTAAGCAGATTATGTATTAAGTAATGTTTAATTAAGCATCATTAGCCAAGAAAATCTTTTTTTTTTTTTTTTTTTTTTCCTCATTATAACTCGATTATCTGAATGTTTGTCATTATTGTATTTACTTGATTATTTACTTTTTTATTGAAAAGCTTTGTTTTAGATGGCTTATGTTTAGATGAGAAAGGCTTGTGAAATTTCCTTGTAAACTATATCAATAGAAAGATATTATTGTAGAAATTGTAGCTTCAATTATTCATAGCTTTTGTTACAATATTTATTATTGGAGGATTTTTTAAAATCTTGAACCATTTTAGAATGAAACTGTGCTTTACTATACTATTGTATTAAACTTTCTTTTGGATTAACTTTCTTCCAAATCTATCTACATCTTTCTGCTAAAGTTTTTCTTTATTTAAATGATTTAATATTTCCAGTTGTAGCTGAAATTCATTTAAAGTGTTCATTCTTTTTGAAGAGGAATGTTATTAAGGGATTCAAGTTATGAATGCAGCATATTTTGACATTCTCATAAAAAATTAATTCACTTTTCAAGTTGGTTACTTGAATTAATTTTCAATATCTAGCATGTTGTATCTTCTTTCCTTTTTTAATAATTGTTACAGTTTCCTTTATTATAAGATCTTGCTTTTCTCTAGTTCATTGTAAACTATTAGTTCCTTGTTCTCGATTGGTTTATCAATGAAGTATCCATCATAAGAAATCATTAAGCCAGTTGTTAACAATTTTTCCACGCCATTCCATTGGAATTGTGGTATTCTATGCCATTCTTCCCCCCCCCCCCTCAAAAATAGTTAAGCAGTACATCTACCTTGATGAACACCTTGCAGGCGTATCGTACCCTCCAACAGCGACAGAATTTTAGTAGTTGCAGTAGAAATCAGAGGTGAATTCTGATATATAATGAAAAACTACAAGAAATGAATATACAGTGGCTCCCAAAATTGAGTATACACTATACTCTTTCTTCTTTAATTTTATTCTTTTTGATCTTAACATTCCTATTTATGGCTAATATTTATAAGAACGACAAAATATACATTAACAAAAGTATTAGGCTAAAAAACAAAATGGAGGAATCAATAATATCTTTATTACAGTAATTTTTATGTCAAAGTTGCAAATTCCAAAGTCACAAAATTGAGTATACATCTAGCAAAATCTGTCAACAAAAAGAGAAAAAGATAAATTAATATTTTGTTGCATATCCTTGTGCATTTAGAACAGCTTGTAAACGGTGTGGCATTGAGTTGACAAGAGTTTGAGTTGTTTCGCCGGGTATTTTTGACCATTCTTCTTGTTATAATCTTTTTAAGTGTTCCTTGCCCCTAATATCGTGTTTTTGAACTGATTTTCCTAATTGTGCCCACAAATTTTCAATCACATTGAGATCTGGTGATTGGAGAGGGGTGTGCAATTGCATTTTATAACTATACAACAGCCATAACTTGACTATTTTAGCTGTATGTTTCGGGTCATTATCTTGTTGAAACAGAAAACTTGACCCTAAACCCAAATTCTACGCACTTTGTTTTAAATTGTTCTTCAATATATCCAAATATTTAATTTTGTCCATGATTCCATGAATGAAAATTAAATTTCACACTCCTTTTGCAGACATGCAGCCCCATACAAGAAGTGAACCACCTCCATGCTTGACAAAAGGATTGGTATTTTTAGGAAGAAGTTCAGAATTGGGCTTTTTCCAAACATAACATCGACCATCACTACCAAAAACATTGAACTTACTTTCGTCACTGAATATTACTTGATTCCAGAAGTCAGGATCCTTTGAAATATGACTTTTAGCAAATGAAATTCTTTTCTCTCGATTTACTTTTGAAATGAATGGTTTTATTCTGGCTATGCGGCCATTTTAATTTGCTTTTCGGATTATTCTTCGAATTGTTTTTGCAGAAACATACATTCCAATAGTTCTCGAAGTAGATGTAGCAATTTTTGTAGCAATCACCTTAGGATTGTTTGCTACCTCTCGAATAACTCTTCTCTTGGTCGTGGCACTGAGGATTTATTTTCTTCCTCTTCCAAATTTATTAGCAATTTTCCCATACATTTTATACTTCTGGATAATTTTTTGAACGCATCCGTGCCTCCGTTGAATTTTCCTTGCAATTTCTCGTAGAGATTTACAATCTTCAGACAATCGAATAACAAGTTTCCGAATTTCAACATTTGTTTCATTTCTGGAGCTCATTATGATGACCAAGACGTTTGTTTTCATTTGGAAATCAATGATTGCTAATTAAAGTAATAAAACTTTTTTACTTATTCATTTGGAAATAAATAATGATAGCCAAGTCGCATATTTTATAAGGTGTATACTCAATTTTGTGACTTTGGAATTTGCAACTTTGACATAAAAATTACTGTAATAAAAATATTATTGATTCCTGAGTTTTGTTTTTTAGCCTAATACTTTTGTTAATGTATATTTTGTCGTTCCTATAAATATTAGCCATAAATAGGAATGTTAAGATCAAAAAGAGTAAAATTAAAGAAAAAAGATTATAGTGTATACTCAATTTTGGGAGCCACTGTATATACAGTAAACTACAAAATACACTGAAAATATCCTTTTCCCAAATCTTCACTTATAGCAGTGCAGATAGGGAAAGTATTTTTTAAATGTTCAGGGAAAATAAAAAAAGCTTGTTCCAGCGTGAATACAAAAACTCTGGAGTCATTCCTCGTTACAGAAATGAATATGGGAGTTTGTTGTGATGTTAAGCTTACAATGATGACTTAAAAAAAGCAGAAGTGCTTGTAATTTAATTTAAATGAAATTGCAAATGTTTAACAAATAGTGTTAATTTATTTTATCTGCAAGTGCTTGACTAATTTTGGCATTTTTGGAGGGTTTTCTTTACCATATTTTTTTTTTTTCCACTTGAGTCACTGATGTTTATTTCTTGGTTTTTCTGGCAAGAAGTTCATGATTTTTCAAAATTTTACTAAAAAGAGCTATGAAATTTCCTACTGCATGACAGTATTATGTTGACCAATTTTAGGTAAATTTTCATACCTATTGAGAATTTCAGTTTTGTCTTTAACACTCAGCTCTAATCCAAATAAAAGACTGTGAACTTTATCCTATCTAAGGAATTATTCCCAGATGTTTCCTTGCAAATAGAGCAAGAAATTCTAGGAACATCTGTTGTTAATGTTGATTGAAAATGAAGGATCGGTTAATTCTCTCCTTCAAAATGGTAGCATTAAATGCTGTAGTGATCACACTAAATGAACATTGTTTGGCACATTTAAATACATTGGTTCAGAGGATTTTGATAGTATAAAGGGAATAATGACATTAACTGTGATTACATTAATCGACATCTACTGTATTTATGTTGGCAAATGTAAACATTGCAGTATGTATCAAAAATCCTCTATTACAGACTTAGCATGGATTTTAAGTATAAAAATTATTGAATTTAATATTTTAGATAAGATTTTAATTGACAATTAATGATCATTGTGGAAATATTGTGTGTAAAGCATCATGCATTTCTATAAATATCAAATTATAGAGCAAGAGCATTAAATTAGTGATACAATATTTTTTAATGAGAAAATGTCCTAATTTTGAAGAGGTTTGTGGGGGGGGGGTAAGTTGCAAAGGCCTTATTAGGAATAAATAACTGGGCAAAAACAGAAAAAAAAAAAAAAAAAACGTCTTGGTAGTTTAACTTTGAGAGGCATTGAAAAAATAAAAAGATGTATATACAATGTTATATGGCTAATTTGAAGCTGGTGGGATCACAATAAAAGTATGATATATCCAAAAATTAGATTAAGAAATGTAGAATATAAAAATGAGTGAAGTGAGATAAAACAACAGTTTTTAACCTACCAATAAAAATGATCTCTTCACAACTTTCTTGCATACTTTCTCTAATAAATATATTATTCTCTTCCTCCTGGATAAAATTGCAGGCCTTGGATAAAACTCTGAATGCATTGTGTGGCATTAATGAACAATAGTTAAGAAATTATAAGTCTTTGGTAAGAATCTAGCATATGATATTTAGTGATTAATCTTTGGGAAGTAATTAATACAGAAGCAATAGAAAATTGAATATGTATTTTGAAAACGTTTTCCAAACCCATTGAATCTAAAATAGAGAATTGTAATTGTAGTCACAAGATCAGATACTAAATTTCTTTAATTGAAGATATTATGTTTTGTGCTATCATGTTTACATGCTAGCAAAATTATGGACTGACACATGACAACCCCTTGAAGAATTTTGTACAGAATTTAATATAAATCTATATTTTAGATGTTAAACCTATGAACCAAATTTTATCTATGTAACTTTTTATACTTCACAACTATCGTATTCACTTGTAATTTAAAAAAAAAAAAAAATGTTTTTGAAAGCATTGTATAAAAGTAAAATCTTTGAGACAGTTACAAGACTTAAAAATTATTCATTTATTATCATCGAGGGCATAAGATGTGGATCTATTTCACTGATAAAAACAATTAAAAAATTATATATATTTTTAACTTTGACTTCAGACTAAACAAAATTCATTTGAATTATTGATGATATTGTAGCTTTAGGTTAATAAAAAAAATTTAAGGGCCTGATTAAATATTTAAATTATTAGCAAATTTGTTTTAAAATGCCCAAGTTAGCTGAGATTCCATTGTATAAAACTGTGTGTATATTGTCTCTTGTAAAAGCCACTTAAGTTTCCCAAACTGATTTTTATTTTACATTTATAATCCTTAAAAGGGTAATTGGAGAAAATTAAGTTGGATTTAAGATCTGAAAATGCAAATAGGATTTCCTGAATAGTTGTTTGTTTAGCTAAATCTGTGTCTGATTTTCAGTTAGAGAAATCTCTCTAGGTCATTTGATTGAATAATGATTCAAATTAATAGATATTGGTTGAATAACAAATCTTAATACATTTATAAATTTAGTTCAGCACTAAATTTGAAATGATTTTTTTTTTTTTTACATCCCTTGTATTCATTTTTATAGATTTACACAGCTTTTAATCTGCAGTATAATGATAATCCTGCGGTATAATGATAAAATGATATATAGGAGCTGTAAATCAATGTAAATTAGCTGTACTTTTTTGTCTTGTATTTTTTTAATCAATTTTATTTCCAAATAAGCATGTTACTTCACTATGTCCCTTAAGCTATTTTGTTGACTTTTTTTTTTTTTTTAGGGGAGGAGTGGTATTCTGTAACCAATTTCATTTTATAATTATAGAGATTTACTTAAGTTATGCTTATAATGATTTTGTGTTCTTTATTGAGGTTTATTCTGTCTCTTCATTTACTTGTTCTGTATTCATTCAGTAAAATCCAATACATTCAAATACGATATGCTGATGAGCAGTAGATAGTCAGAATTTTTTTAACTTGAAAGTTCCTAGTTTCTAGATAGGACTGTTGCTGAAAATCGTAGTAGTATAAGTACTTAATACATCTGAAAGTGCTATACAAATTTTAGTATGTAAGAGCTGGTATGGCATAATGAGAGGAGATAGCATTCTTTATTATGAGAAGATTGTTGCTTATGAAAATTACTCCATGCTTTCTATTTCTGGCACTATTGTTAAAATTTTTTAATTTTTGATTTGGTGTTTAATCCTTATTAATGTTTCCTCTTCTAAGCATCATAATAAGGACTTGTATAGAAACAGATTGTTTCTATTACCTTTTTGTATTTAAATATACAAATTTCATTGTTAATGTATGCTAAATCAAATTGTTCATAAGCACGTTGTGAAGTTTTATTTGGATATTTTACCAAAATTGACTTTTAGAAACATTTTTGGTTAAAAGATTTATAATTGTATGTTCTTCACATAGTTATTTATTCTGTTAAATAATCTCGTTGCTCCCCTTACTTATGGAATCGCAGCTTGGTGGTTTTCTTTAATGTGTTTTCTGTTGCATTTTTAAATTTTTGATGTATATTTGTTATTAAATTATAATTAAAATATTATTTTTACTCATTTTTAGACCTTCCTCATTCCTTTTGGAATGTTTTGCACCTGAAATGATGTTAAACCTCACATTGTGTTACTGAAATTTTTGCGAAATGAAGGTAATTTATAATTTGTTATCTTTAATTTTTAACATATTATCATTAAAGCTTATATTTTTCCTGTGCACTTGAGTGCTCTATATTTATTATGAACATTTTTTTTTTTTTAAGAATGTTATTCTTATTTTGGTAAATACAATACTTTTTTGTTAAAAATAATCTGAGAGAGGTGAAATTGTATTTTATTTTGCTGATCAAAATTGTATGCTTTTCCAAATCAAAGTATGTTGCTGGAAGGATGAGAGAAAAACCTTTTTATTAAATTCAAAATGAACAGTGCATTTTAAAGGTTGTTTTGTTGAAATTCAATTACCAAATCTAGAAACTAGAAATTCCATTGAAAAAAAAAATGATGCATCACAATTACAGTTACAGTGAAATTTTATTTAGGTGTATAAGGTAAAATTCATAGAATGACCCACCTTCAGAAATTTTGATGTGCAGTTTATTTGTACATGTTTAACCCTTTCATTCCTCAGCTCATTTTAAATTAGGTACCTCAGAATACTGGAATACCTGAGTTTCTCTTTCAAAGGTAAAGAAAATTTCCCACCCCTTTCAAAAATTGAAATGACAGCTTAAGGGGGTATTATGGAGGTACTAAGGGGATATTATGCAAAAGAGGTTTCTACTTAGCTGATGACTGTTAAGCAAATATACGCTGGAGCATCTTTTGAGTTTTCTGAGAAAACCTCCGTATCCCTCAAATCCATCTGGGTGAGCGTCTCTAATGAACAAAGTAAGAACCAGGGTTATTCTATCAATTCCCATTTAACAAAAGAGAAAAGAATTTGTTAGTGATATGCTGTCAACTCAGATGGGCTCTGTAGCTTCATTGAATGGGCATATAAATAATATTTAAAGACATGTGCATTGTTTGCTGTGTCATTCAGATGTAAATACAATTATGGTTAAATTAGAATATTAGTTGCACTATGAATCTGTAGTATAAGAAATGCCTGAATATTTTCCCTTTCCCTTCCTGATAAAACAATGTTTATTTACTTTGAAAAATTGTCTTTTCCCAGGTTAAAATTGTTGGAATGTATAAAATATTATTTTAAGGAATAGTGATAGACTTTATGACAATGATATAAGACTATTTTGTTGCTCTTGAAGTTAAAATTGAAATTTCTAGCTTTTAAAAATGTGTATCATTTTATTAAAATAAAAAATCACTTGTAGAAATAGATTCATCGTTGGTTGTGCAGTCAAACCTCACATAGCGAGCGAAATAAAACATAAAAAAGTAACTCGCTTGATGGGCTATGTTCCGTAGAACAAGTTACAAGAAGATGCCATGCTGTCACTTGCTAGATTGACCTGTATCAATCTGTGTTCACTTGTTTCAAGAGAACCTTTAAATCTGTATGAAAATTTTTTAGCCAGATAGGGGTGTCAGATGCAACTTTGAGGGGTTTGAACAACTGCTTTGGAATCTTAATTGACAAGATTTTATCCTTGGCTAACGTTTTAGGGCCAGAGGTGGATAGCAACAGCATCAATGAGCTGGTGAAAGAATATAGCCAAACTGATTGAAGAATTTACGGGCTTCATTCTTTGTCTCAGTAAAAAGCTATGAAGGACATTTGATCAGGACAGGAAGAAGTAATAGATGTAACAAATCAGCAATATTCCAGTGAAATAAGGGAGGTATTAAAAGCATGGGAAATTATTGCAGCTTGTATTGAGAAGCATCACTGTGATAAAGCAGTAGCTATGTTTGCTACAAACTTATTTAATGGTAATGCTTTGTCTAATTTTCGCCAAATTTTAAAGTGTAGCCAAAACGAATGTCTTTAGATAATTTTCTTCTAAAAAAGGCGCGCATTATCTATACTTATATATATGTGTGTGTGTGTGTGTGTGTGTGTGTGTGTGTGTGTGTGTGTGTGTGTGTGTGTGTGTGTGTGTGTGTGTGTGTGTGTGTGTGTGTGTGTGTGGCCCTCTACAAGCCAGACCGTTTGACCTACAGCTACCAAATTTGGTACATGTGCACCTTGGGTCCCTTTCTTTGAATTTTTAATTAGAATTTTAATTATTAATTAAAAACTAAGTTTCCCGCCAAAAAAATCATTTTCCCCACCATCTAATCAGTAAGGCTTCAGTTTTTCCCCCACGCTACTGAGGCTAGGATTAACATTTTTCGGCCGATTATTTCAGACGATTCTGTTTATTTTCTTAATGTTTTATGCATTTAAATTAAACATTGTTAATTAATCATTCATTCTGAAGTACTTTTGAATTAAAATAAAACAGAATAAAGGAAATTAAAAATTTGTAATCTGCATAGCGTTACCTCAACTGGCGTAGAAAAATTCACGCATTTGCATTACCATAACTGGTGTTGAAAATTCGCGCATGCGCATTGTGTTCTGATTGTTGACAACTATTATCAACGGATTCGGACTTGATTTAAATTATTTTTAGGTTTGTTGCATGCTTTTGTAATTAAATTGTGTTTATGTTAGTTACATATTTTTTGTATATGCTAGTTCTTTTACCTGTTTTCGACCGATTATTTTAAACGATTCTGTTTATTTTCTTAGTGTTTGATGCATTTAAAATTAAACATTGCAGATTAATCCTTTCCACTTTAATTTAAAGCATAAATTCTACGAGAGCTAACAGAAAATTAGAGAGATACATATTACGTTATGACTGAAGTCTTAATAATATTATGAGTAAATTATATGACTATCAAAATTTGAAGTTTTAAAATATTTTGATGAAGTTATTAAAGTAGGAATTGCATAAAATATTTAATTATTAAAATTTTAATGGACATTAAGATTGGCGAACCGGCTTGTCGCCAAAGGCGGCTAGTAAATAATAAATTACATTATTATAAATGTTTGAGTATTTTTTTCATAATGGAATACATTGTCCTGTTTTACAAAGACAGGATGACTTAATGAGTATTCTGCATTACAAGGAAAATTTTGGAATGAATTATGCTTGTTAAGTGATGTTCCACTGTAATAGGTGTATAATTTGGGTTTAAAAAAGGTGTATAAAATTTCAGTCCCTTTGAGTGGCAATTACGGTAATATATATGTATATAATATAATATACCTCATTTCAGAACTTTTAGTAAAAACAGAAGGTTCATTTCTAGAACCTTCCGATTTTATTAATAAATTGAGATATTGGTTTCAGAAAAACTTTTACACAATATATGAATGTTTAAAAGAAAGTCATGTGCAGAACTTTGTTTATATACGAATGCTAATATTTATTTTCTTTTTTTTAATAGGAAAGCATGGCTGCTGAGAAAGTGACATTGTCAGATGCCCTTTCTAATGTTGATGTATTAGATGAGCTTCCATTGCCTGATCAACAACCTTGCATAGAAGCTGAACCTTGTAGTATTGTATACCATGCAAATTTTGACACAAATTTTGAGGATAGAAATGCCTTTGTTACTGGCGTTGCAAAGTACATCGAAGAAGCTACTGTACATTCTGAATTGGTAATTTGATTTGAAAGCAGGGGTTCTTTTGATTAAATATGTCATTTAAAATTATTAAACTATAATTTCAGTTCTCTGTATTTATTCTAAAAATATATTTCTGTATGATATGATTGAAGGATTTTTGTTTGTGCTTTAATTTATATTGATATTAATAGATAAAATCCAAAAATGCTGATTTTTATATTTAGATATTTGCTTTGAATTAGCTGTTTAAAATGTGATGATAAATTCATTTCTTGATTGCTTAAAACTTATTCTGTCAACTACCTGGAGATTATATATATATTGGCAAGCAAGGATTTCAATAGTTTGAGTTTTTTAATAGATTTCTTAAATAAATTAATTTTAACATTTTATTATCTGTTAATAAATATCAGATTGTCTGTGATTTGATGGAATTTATATTAAGTCATACCTACTATACAAGTGGAATCAAATTTAAATTTCATTTCTTTATATTGCCAGCTATATACCTTTTACTGCATTTTAGGTGGTTGTCATTTAATTATAATTAAAAGTATAAATAATTATGTCAGAAAAGGGCAAAAGTCATGATAACATTTTTTGTGTTTTCTGTTTGCACAGAATGAAATGTTGGAAGAAGGCGAAGAGTATGCAATCATGCTGTACACATGGCGATGCTGCTCTCGGGCAATTCCGCAGCCAAAGTCTAATGAGCAACCAAATCGGGTGGAGATTTATGAAAAAACTGTGGAGGTTCTAGCTCCTGAAGTTAATAAGCTTCTTAACTTCATGTATTTTCAAGTTAGTACTTTTTTGTGGTGGAATGTAATGTTTCAAAGTATTTGTCATGTGTAATGCATATTTATTTTAGCATTTAAACACTATGATGAACTGGGAGTTATTAAATGTTATCATATATTATTTGTATATAATAATATATCATCAGTATATTATTTGTTCATACCTGTTTCATATCATAGAGATTAAATTAGATGCTCCTCCATGTTTTCTTTTGTTTTTTAAGACTATACAGCACACTAATTTTGACAAAAGTAACATTTATTTTACGTGTTTTTTTATGGCCTATATGTTTGGAAAACTTGATTCCAAATTTTATATCTGGATAGTTCTAAAGGTATCTGTTTAGTTTTCAGTATTGTCGGTCCCATAATTTAACAGTTGAGGAAACATGGTTAGTTATCATTTTAAAGCATTTTTCCATTCTTAATTACTTAAGGATATTTTTGATAAATCGTTTCCTTAAGTGCAATAGTTGTTATTTTTCATTATTTAAATCATTTATATCCTTATCTTTTTTGAATTTCCACTAATACCTGTCGGATGTCCACAAAAAGAACTTTTTTTAGATCAATATTAGTTTTTACGAAAAGTTTTCTTTGCTTTGAAGCTTTGTAATAATTTTATGAAATTCTTATAAGCGATTTAATTATATTTTATTGATTCTTATTTGTTTTCCTACTGAGAAAATAGTAAGAACTAAACGGTCTCAAATTAGTAAGACACATAATATTTTGAAGAAATGGCAGATTAATGGGAACAGTAATTCTGGAAATCAGTCTTATGCAGATGTTAATACGAGACTTCAGAATGCAAGTGTTTTGAATGCAGGTATTGTGGATAAAATTGAAGATAACTCTCTTGAATTAAACCTTATTCTGGATAGCAAGAAAATCAATGAAAAATATCGAGCTTTCTAAATTGCACTGCTTTTAAAACTGTGAAGAAATTAGATGTTGTTCTGTATAAAGCTTTAATTTTTAATTGCCCTTTTTGTTATTATTATTATTTATAAGTGTATTGTGCTTAAAACTTCTATGAAAGTATTAAGTATAGCTTAAGCTTAATAATCTGTCATTGTTACAACGAGTGTTATTGACATTTTGCAAAAGCATAATATTTTGAATTAGATGAAATATATATTCAATGGTATTGAGTTAAAAGAGTGTTCCTGCTTATTTTTTAAATTGGAAGTAACATATTAAAAATTAGAACTCTTCTAACATGATTAGTTTTATTTTTATTGATCCAAATTTTTCCATTCCCTAAGGCTGTTTAAGATAGAGGCTTGACATTTTTGTTGAATTTCGTATGTACCTACTATAAGAATTAATATGGATTTAGGTTTGTGAATTTTAGGTTTTTGAAAAAATTATCAAAAGCCAATATTTATGAATTGTCATTGTTTTCAGTTTTAACTGCCAAAAATAATTATTAAAATTTAGCAAAAAATCAGATTTTCAGTTCCATGCTAATTTTTGTTTCCCAGTAATCCATGAATTATAAGAGTTTTAAGAAACTTCAACAACTTCGTTTTTAAAATAATGGTATTTGTTAACTGACTTTTTTTGGTCAGAATCAATTTAATAATATGATTTACAGAAACATTAATAAATAGATAATTGCTTTTAATATTGCTCTGATCTTTTTTGATAAAGCTACTTTGTAACCTTAAGTATATATTTTTTAAAATTCTATGTATTTTGAAGATAATTATGATGCTTTTTTTAATTTAGAGAAGGGCTATAGAAAGATTCAGTACTGAAGTGAAAAGGCTGTGCCATGCTGAAAAAAGGAAGGACTTTGTTTCTGAAGCATATCTTCTGACCCTTGGGAAATTCATAAATATGTTTGCTGTGTTAGATGAGTTGAAGTCCATAAAATCCAGTTTAAAAAATGATTATGCTACATACCGAAGGTAATTTATTTATATTTACTTTGATTCATTAATTTTATTCTGTATGTTTTTGTGTGCATTAATGTAGCCTTTTATAGCATTTTATATTGTTGGTAATTCAAGAAGAATTATGCTATTGATTTATTATTTCATGTGTTAAAGTTTGAATTTTTCTCATGTTTTTGATTATTAATTTTGTAAGATTGTGCGGGTTTTAAATCTTTAAACTGGCTGTACATTTATATATCTTTTATTTTGTTATTTAATGAAATTTCTTTTAGTTTTATGAGAAATTTTTATCGATTTCTTTTGTCTTGTACAATAATATGTTTTTGATGTGTTAGTTATTGACTATTTTATGATTGTACTCTTTCAGAGCTGCTCAATTTCTAAAAGTTATGTCAGATTCACAAGCTTTACAAGAATCCCAGAATCTTTCAATGTTTTTGGCTACACAAAATAAAATTCGTGACACACTAAAAGAAAATCTTGAAAAAATTCCTGGTTATGAAGAGTTGCTGGCTGATGTGATAAATATAGCTGTTCAGATGTTTGAATATAAGATGTATTTACTTCCAAGTGAAAAACATATGCTGGTGAAAGTAATGGGATTTGGGCTTTTTTTGATTGATGGGGAGATATCCAACATTAATAAAATGGACCAAAAAAAGCGAGTAAATATTGCAAAAATCGATAAAATTTTCAAGGTTTGTATTTTTCTTTTTTCATGCCTTTTGTGATTGAATTATATTATAATGGATTAAATTTTCTGTACTTCTACCCTCTCTCCCTTAGCAATTGGAAATGGTCCCACTATTTGGAGACATGCAGATTGCCCCCTTTAATTACATAAAACGGAGTCCACATTATGACCAGTCTCGTTGGCCTTTGGCTAGTTCAAGCTCTCCAAGTCCACAATCAGATTTGCTTCAGTACCTCCCTACCATTCGGGATGAATATGTAAGATACATCAGTGAATTAGCAAGACACAATAATGAGGTATTTAAAGTGTTTTATTTATGTATTCTGTTTTCATTTTATTGTATTAATTTTAGATTATCTTTTTATATGTGTTGATGGTTATTTAAAAAGAAAAGTCACTGTAACTACAATGATTGATACAAATATAAGTTACTTTTAAAAACAATCCTATAAAATGATTAATTAACATTTTTATTTAATTTAAATATGCTTTCTTTCAGGTTACAACAACAGTTAAAGAGACACCACGCACTGATGTAGAAAATAAGGAGCTAACAGAATTATGTCTTAGGGGTTTACAATTACTTTGCGACTGGAGTACTCATGTTACTGAATTAGTATGCTTTTATTCCCATCAAAATTTATTGCACTTTTTAGTACAGTGTATATATTGATGCCTTTATGAAAATGTACATAAATATCTGCTTTGATTTGAAACTTCAATGCATGCACCATCTTTTTTCTTTTTTGCTGTGTTACTTAATTGGGAACTTTAAAAGTTATAATTTGGCATTAATTTTCACTTGTTAATCTTGATTATTCAAGAATGCTTTTGATGATATTGTAAAATAAAAAAAGTTAATATTCTCATTTGTTTATGATTATTTGCATAAGGGGGAATATTTATTTGAATGGGAAATTTTAAAAAAATTTGGTAGAATTTCATTACCTTGTAATTTTATAATGGTTAGTCCAAATCTCATGCATATAAATGTTTTCATATTATATAGAGCATTATTCAAGTGAGTTCCATTACTCAATTTTATAACTTCAGAATGCTATTTTTTAAGCTTAATGTACTTCTTTTTTCTTACTTCTAGCACTTCTATTGCCGATATGATTTAATAAATTTTATGGGAATTATGTTGATGGTTGTTTAGTTTTCTGAGAAATGGCTAATGTGAAGATAAATATGTGATAGATAATCCCTTTACTGACGGCATCTTGAAAGATAGCTATTAGTGAAGCAACCAGACGAAGTTAATTCTTTATTCTTCCCAAATAACTTGGCTTTCGAAAGAAATTATCTATCAATATTAAAAAACATATAAGACATAAGGAATCTCTACCCTTACATAGCAGTCGGTTGTAAAGATTTCTATAGTGCAATAATAAATGAGTAACCAACAGCTGCAACAGCATTTTTATATCATTTGTAATTCCTCCGGTAATGACAGATAAATACTGATTTAAGATTTTTGGAAACATTATAGATAAAATTTGTCTTTTGCTTTTGTAAAAGTGTAGATGACCTCTTTCCAAAATGACCGATTCATTTGATCTGTGATCTCTGAAATGTTATATGAATTGAATTTAATAATGAACTGATATGAATTTTACTCTTGATGCAGACATCAGTAAGAGTATATATTAGATATTTTTTTTTTTTTCGCATTTATCAGAGGTATTTTTCTTGAAATTTTCTACTGTACCTAATTGACATTACGGATATATAGGCAGGGTGGAAGTACTTTCTTTATAATTAGTTTCCTTGTAAATGTACGGAAATATGATTACCCAATGGTAAATGTAGTTAATCAATTTAATCCAACATAGGACTATTTTTATTTGGTGTAACCATATAAAAATTGGAATTTTGCATTTTTTTTAAAATTTACTCTTCAGCAATTTTTAGTCAGTCTCCTAAATACTCTGTACATTTTTTAAGCAACTTTGTAGTTTAATATATATCTATGATCAGTATTTATTAAATTCAAAGTCCATGTTTTTATGAGAATCATTTTTGTTGTATAATTTTCAATTGATTCTTTCTAAGTAACCACTTTAGTTTGTTTTGTGTAATCCATTTTATCTTTGCAAATAGTATTCTTGGAAGCTCATGCATCCTACTGACCATCACCAAAATAAAGAGTGTCCTCAGGAAGCTGAAGAATATGAAAGAGTATGTTCATTAAGAGTATTAATAGAACCTTATTTTAGAGCATAAGATCATTTTTAAATACAATTGCACGTTTCTAAATTACCTTGCCTTCCATTTTTGTGATCAAATGTTTTAAACTGTCGACAATTTTAAACAGGCCCATAAATAACTATTATATATATTCAATATATTGATAGTGATTGTTATGCTAACAGAAAAGAAATATGAAGAACAATCAAACCAAAATATTCAACCTTTTGAAATTAGTTGTATTATTCAGGGATTTGATTATTTCGCAGAATCTCGGTTTTCCACTTTTTTTTTTGATTTCTCATCTTTTTTTTAATTTTTAAGAAATGTGCATTTCATTTGTATAAAAAGAACTAACATTAAAGATAAAACAGACAAATTTTTGTAAAAGGAATTCAGTTGCAATGAACTTCATAGCAGAGGTTCTTATCAAAAGAAGAGTGTTTATATCAAACGATCATATCAAAGAAAGCTGCAAAGAAAATGTCTAGCGGAGCTGCCAAATTGTAGAGAATTATTCATCTTAAAAAAAAAAAAAACGTGAGGCATATGTCTTAAGAATTTCTTCCAGATATGAATTTTCTACTCAAAATGAAGCTGCTTATATCAATGTGACTGATTCCAAAAAGCACTATGAAAGGCCTATCGAGTCATGTCATTGAATGACCTGTTTAAAGAAAAGCTGTAATGTGTTCAAAATTTGCCATAAAGGTTCATTGGTCGTTAAAGAAATGCTAGCTAAAATTTGCCAATGAGGTATGCTTACAATAAAATACTGTCTTTCCCCTCATATTTGTTCTATATATAGTTTAATTTGTGCTGGACAATATTTTTCTTAAAGTGTTAAGGAAATATATATATTATTATTTTCTTACTTTTATAAATATTTTGGAATGCTATAAATAGCAATTAGACTAAATTTTTTTCTGTATATTAACTAGTTACTGTATACTTTTTGCATATTTTTTTTATTCATGCATTGTTAGGTGTTGCTTTTTAGATTTCCTCTATTTTGCCTTTTGGTCAATCACGTCCCTGATTATCTGACTATTCATGAAAAAGGATAAATAATATGTATAGCTATAATCTTGGTAAAAAAAAATTAAGCCAGCTTTTAATTAATTAACATTAAATCTGACCTTTCAAATATATGCACCCAATAATTTGGATTATGCCTGAAATATTTATTTTCCAATGCAATAAAAAACATCTTCATCAAACATATCAGATATGTTTTTCATCGAAAACTGTTTCTCTTATATTTACAAAATTTTCTGTTTAGTTTAGGTTTCTATTTAAAAAGGAAGTAATTACTTCCAATTGTTAATTGATCATCCTTTCTTCTAGGCCACTAGATACAACTATAGTGATGAAGAAAAGTTTGGTCTTATTGAGGTAAAAAACTCAAATTGGTTTCTTGTCTTTCTTATAAGTGAAATATTTTTGTTGGAGTTATTTAAATTTCAAAACTTATTACTTTCCTAGGAATAATCAGATTTGCTAGATATTGGTAATACCTGAAAATCATTATTTAGACGTTAAAAAAATCACTGTAAATCAGCTATATTGTTTAACATTTTCTTCTGTCTTGTGAAAAAAGAAAATATTTGTATTTGTTATCATATGGTTTATCCTAACAGTACATCATTAAGCCTGCATTTTGTTCTTTATTTTGCCAGTAATGCACACTGATAAATTTAACGAATTCACTTTAAATATATGCTTGACTGCTTTGTGTTGTATAATTATACTAGGATAAGTATCAATAATACCCACTTCTCAAGCAATTCTCTAGAAATTCTCTTTTCTTTCAAGTAATAATTGGATAACTAGGCAACAATTAGATAGTGATGTTAATTAGAAATATTTAAAAATTTGCTGTCTGTGAGAATTTGCAACAATTTTGAACTTAAAATGTGCGAGCATTTTTAATGCAGCTGATTCAATGTGTGAAAATTATAAAAAGGGCATAGCCTTAAAATATACTCTTATATTCTTTTCTTAGCAACAACTGATCTAATAAGCTCATTTTTTTACTGTCCAATGTATTATTTATTTATCAATAAGAAAGTGGCTAATATTTGCATAATTTAATTTAGTTAAAATAACAGAAATACTTTGGAAGTATTTTCTTGAAATATCAGTTGCTGCTAATCAAAATTAACTGGGATAACAAAGGAATTAATATTCACATGAAAGTATTTTAGTTGGTTATATTTTGATATATTCAATGTATCATTGACTACAAACTTTAAAATAATCCATAGCATATAAATTGGGAGAAAATATAAGAAATTTTTAATGTTAGAAAATATTGTGTGAAGCGGGGATGAAAGAAAACTACAACAAATTTTCTTTTGTCGATTCCGAATTTAATATTTATTCTTTTTGAAATTTCTTTTTTTAAAATGAAAGTTTAAATATTTAAGAGTTTGAAAATAAAATGAAGATTTCTTCTTGTTGCCTTTAAGAAGTATACTTTTCTATAAAATTGCTTCTTCCATGTCTTTATTTTGTTAATTACTAAAAATAAATTTTTTAGGTAATAGCCATGATAAAAGGACTTCAGCTTCTCATGTCTCGCATGGAAACAGTTTTTACAGATTCCATAAGAAGACATGTATATGCTGAGCTTCAAGAATTTGTTCAAGTAACTCTACGAGAACCGCTAAGAAAAGCTGTAAAAAACAAGAAAGATTTAATTAGAAGGTATTTTAATTTTCCATATTTTTATTTATATTTGCTTCTACTTTATATATATTTGTGTCTTGTTTATTATGTATATTTATAATTCATTTTTGTCTAATTGATTGAGTCTTACTATTTCATCTTGCATCCTATGTCAGTAAATGCTATACTGCAGTCTTTGCTATTAGAAAAATGGGAATTGTTAATGTCAGAGAAATTAAATTTTCCTGTAATGGGGGAAAAAAGAGAGAGAAAGCGCGCTTTTACATATACATATAACACCCTATGCCAGGCATTGAAACATATTTTTTCACTTTCTCTGTTTTAAGATAAAAAGTAAATACATTAACCAGCAATCTAATAATATTGGCCTGTCATAGTGAATAATTTAAGACATCATTAAAAGGAATATGTAAAAGCAAAATAATAATTTTTTCTTTAAAAATAGGATAGTCATTTTTTAGTGTTTTTTAGCTGACATATCATGTTAACTGCATATATGAACACTTCAAGTAAGAGATTTGACGATTGAATTGCACCCCAAATCCTTTTAAAGGGTATATTCTTTCCTTTTCATGTGGAAAAATTATTAAATGCCTTATAATAGTTTTATATTCAAATAATCATGCTTTGTGATGTTAATTGAAAGAGTTTTTTGCTTTGTATTTGTTAACTTGTACTAGAGAATATAATTCTCAAGTAGGCAATGCAAAAATCCTAGTGTAAAGATCACAACTGACATTTGTTAGTAAAAGCTAGTCAATTTGCATGCAATAATGCCAGTCATATTTGCTAAACTAACTTTCCTTTAAAAAAAAAATTACATCTTAATGTTTATGCCTCTTAGATAATCATTTTAATTTTATAAATTATGATCTAAAATGAGATCATAACCAAATGAGAAAAAATAACGAATCAATATTAGTGAGAAATATGCTATTTTTGAATTGATTTTAATAATAAATCATAGAAGAAGGAAAATTTTTAATGATTATTCTGTGACTTTCTTTACTATTCACTTTTTTGTATGTTATTGTGTTGTTTACCAGCATCATTTGCTCATAGAAGTTGAAAATTATTTTATTTACGAAATTATTTTAATGTTAAAAGTAGGTGTTTCATGTGTTTTGTCTTCTGTTGTTGTAATGAAGAAATTAAATCGGGCTGAAAACATTTTTTAAATTCTGAAATGCAAATGGGACTTGTGGGGGAAATGCTTATTATGATAAAAATCCAGACATTCCAGTTTTCTGACAATCTCCAGGTTCTATTTCTTTCCCATCTCCAGCATAATTTTTCAAATCATATTATGTTTGGCTTTTCTAGCATAATTTTGTCGGTCCGTGAAACCTGTGCTGACTGGTTAAGAGGTACTGAGCCTGATGAGGATCCTGCTTTGAAAGGGAAAAAGGACCCCGAGAATGGTTTTGAAATTAAAGTGCCAAGACGTAATGTGGGACCTTCAAGCACTCAAGTAATTTAATTACATATATTCATAAGATGAACTGTTAGCATTATTACAATTATTCATGATTACTTAATATGCACATGTAATTCATTGCATATTATTTGAGACTTACAATGTTTTTTTAATCAGTTTTTAAATGTTCATTGTTTGTTTCTCTGAAAATTTCCATGTTTCAAATTTAACAATATTGCCTTTTATAGTATTGAAGGACTCACTAATTATGTGTTTTTAAACATGAACTGTACTTATATTTTAAATCTTTGATGACTGGCATTTCTCTCCGGAAATGGTATCCAGTTAAGCATTTCTGAGAGAAAACTAGTGATTGAGAAAAACGTCTTTTTTCTTTCTCATAAACCTTTGTATCATTATTTTATTAATCTCATCTTTATCTTGAAAACGTCTACTTTTGACTTGCTTGACTACTTTTTAAATAACTAACAGAAAATAATATTTTAAATTTTTTCTTGGAAAATTCTCTACCTACCGTATTGAAAAAATGGTGATTTAGTTTGAGTGAATATGTTGCAAAATTGTACAATTATTATCAAACAAAATATTCCGAATGGTTTGACTTTAAACAAAAATATATTTTAATAGATTATTCTATAAATGTTTTTTTTTTTTTTTAAATTTTAGATTCAATTTTATTTATAACTAGTGGATACCTAATTAACATCATAGTTGTTAAATGAATGTTACATTACTTTGAAAAAAATCCTTCCATTTCGTCATTGCTTTTAGTTTTAAGCTTTTAACTTTTGATTTATTGCTATCTTTAAAAAAAAAAAAAAAAAAAAAAAACACTGTTGATTCTTAATTTAACAGCATGTCAGAAATTCAGTTTTTCATGTATTGAACTTTTAAGACAATGTAAGAAATGGATTATAATTGGTTTTTCTTGTAATTATGTGTGCATATTTTTTTAAGTTTGTGAACATGTATTCAGGTGTGTTTTTTTAAAAATTCATTTCTGTTAACATTTTATGATTTGTGAGTAATTGTATCTGAACCAAATTTCTTAACAATATAATTGATCCATATCTGTATTAATGTCGTTATAATGTACTTTCCATGACTGATGCATATTGTAGCAATTTATGACTTGAAATGCTGATAATAATTCTTTGGGCGATAAATAAGAACAAAAATTTTATACCTTGATTTGTATGTGTGTCTGATTTGTAATATCTTTATAAATATTAAAAGTAAATTTGTATATATTTTCAGTTATATATGGTGAGAACAATGTTGGAGTCTCTGATTGCTGATAAAAGTGGTGGTAAAAGAACTCTTAGGAAAGATATTGATGGTCCATATCTTATAGCTATAGATAATTTTCATAAAAGCTCTTTCTATTGGAATTATTTACTAAATTTTAGCCGTGAGTATTTTGTTTCCTTGATATTAGATGTGATCTTGATCTTTATTAATATTGAATATGTAATTACCATTTCCTTTATTTTGTAAAATATTCTTACAGTTGTCTTTTTATATGGATTATATATTTTAAATTATCCACAACTTGTGAAAGAAGCTATTTTTACAAATCATGGAATTATTTTCGAAAATAGAAGTGTAAAAATGTTTTTCAGAAACCTTGCAGGAATGCTGTGATCTATCACAATTATGGTATCGAGAATTTTATTTAGAAATTACCATGGGCAAAAGAATACAGGTAAAATTTACTTTTTCTCTCTCTTGTATAACTTTGCTAGTATAGAGGGTGGTTATAATTAAACTTCCCTATAAATAGCATCCTACAACGCAAACGGGTGAACGGATTGCTACGAAATTTGATATATGCTAACAATAAGATGTGCTCAAGGAATTTCGATTTTTTTTTTTTTTTTGTTCGAAAATGTCCTCAGAGGGTGCCTTTTCCGGAAAAGCATTAAATTTAACACAATAAACGAAAAATACGAAATATAGAAACAATATTAACTATCCAGAACAAGAATTATTAGTAATAAAATGTAAAACCAAGAACAGCTGTCAGTTCTAGGTGGGGGGGGGGAGTCGAGATTTGCAGGCTTGCGAAGAGGAAGCTTTATGCAAAACGGGTTAGGGTTATGAAACGTTTGCAGACGTTGTCATGTTTTATGTCGATGCTTCCGGCTTTAATCGTGACGGTATCTTTAGTTTAGTCGACCAATGTCTACTAAAGTTATCCGGGTCATGATTAAGAGATGTGAAACGACGGGGACAATAGGAATTCAACCTGGAAGAGGCCGTAAACCTGTCCCACCGGTACATGTTGATGCCTTCAAGACAGTTGTTGTCGCACAAATTTTGCAGGCGAATGAGGGTAGTCACATGGAGCACCTTTCCGTACATCGTCCTGGAGATAATTAACAACTGCTTCTCTTGTGTAATTTCGTTCTAATCTGTTCTTGTTTCTGCAAACTGAACTGCGTCCCCCCCCCCCTCAAACAGCGTACTGTTATTTTTTCCTTATCTATATTTAATGTGGTTCGATGGCAAGGTGATCAGAAACTAGTCGATAAATATTAATATTGTTTCTGTATTCCGTTTTGGTCGTTTAATGTGTTAATGTTTTTTCCAGAAAAGGCGCCCTCTGGTGGACATTTTGGAACTAAAAAATTTAATTCCATAAGCGCGCTTCGTGTTTAGACTATATACCAACTTTCGTTGCAATCCGTTCACCTGTTTGCGTTGTAGAATGCTGTTTATAGGGGAAGTTTAATTATAACCATATGCATATATTGTAAGTGTGATAAAACCTAATGAACTGAAAGCTGTGCTGTAATCTTATATTCATAGCAATTGGCTGTTTTATATTTTATTATTTATATTTTAATTAATTTGCTGAAATAAAAGCGAAAAATTAAAATAACATATAAAAATACCCTTTTTTAATTTTATTATTCATTGCTGCCCCCCCCCATAAAATTTATCGACTAGAACTTCTCTTGTTTTGCACATAGTATTCATGTAAGAATCCTTAACATTGTGCGATAGATTAGACAATACTCTCTTGAATGCTTTTTTATTACATCATAACTATATGGCGTGCTGAAACAAACTTATGTATTAACATAAGTCAATCGTTTTCGAATATATGGCAACTTTAATAGTGTGAGGAATCTTAAATTTTTGTCAAATATTTGTGAGCTTATGCAAGCTAATTGCCTTTGCAATATTTTTACAGAATATTGACTTGTTTATGCTAAAGCTAGGAATATTACTGAAAATTTTATTTATGAACTTCTCAGAAATTGGAGAGTTTTTTGGGGGGCGGGGGGGACTAAACCTTTTATTTCACTGTTATCTGTCGTATAGTTGTAAAAAAAAATTAACGCCTCTGTAATTTTGTTGTTTAATATCGCCTCTTCACACAATTAATGTCAATAGGAATGGCTTAAGGGGGCAGTGGACTCTTTTAGGCATTTTTGTGAATTTTTCACTTAGAGTTATGAAATTTTTTAGGTATATGTATTAAATTATAAATAAGTTAAATTTCTTTTTTTTAAAAATTGTAACAAAATATTATTTTTTAAAAATTAAAAGATGTATAGTTTTTTTTTAATTTTAAAATATTCCAGATGACTTAGTTTTTTATTTTTCTAATTTTATTTTACTAATTAAATGCTTATTTTTTAGAAATATTTTTATCCACGCTTACTGAATTTTCATAAGAATTTTATATTTTTCAGAACTAAAATTGACTTTTAACTATCTAAAAAAACCTCTTGAAATATAAAATGCATACTTTATTTTTTTAATGTTTCACAGAAATCTTTATTATTCAACTCTATTTAATTGCTTCAATAAATTAAGACACCTGCAACATTCCAAAGATATTTAAATCTAATTACAATATCATTTTGTGGAAAGTAATTAAAATATACTCTTTTAATTTTGGCCTTTGAAATATTCACTTTATAGAACAATATATCTTATAACACTATTTTAATTGAATATAAGCATATATTTTTGTGAGGAAACGATAAAAATAAAATTTCACGTTTCTGTGGATTTTTGCTGATTTCAAAGTCCACTGTCCCCTTAAAAGGACAAGTTTGTGTAGGTAGGCAAATTAGTTAACCGATTAAATTGATATACACTGAAGAGCCACACATTATGACCACCTACTCAGTAACGCGTTTCACTACTTTTGGCCCGAAAAATAGCTGTAACTCGCCTTGGCATGGATACCTCAAGCCCTTGGCAGATGACTGGAAACAGGTTGTACCATATGTCTAAATAGCGGTCATGCAAATTCGAGATATTCCGATATGGTATTTGTTCTCTGTGCTGCTTTTCCATGAAATCCCAAATGTGCTCTATCGGATTAGGATCCCGCGAGTTGAGTGACCAGGACATTAATTGGAATTCATCGTTATGCTTCTCGAATCACTTCGACAGTGTCCGAGCGTTGGAATATGGAGCGTTCTTCTACTGGAAGATTTCATTTCCAGTTAAGAAGACAGACGCCATGTAAGGGTGCAACTGATTCATAATTAGGTTCAGATAGTCCATAGCTTTCATGGTCTGTTCTATCAGAACTACGGTTCCCGCAGCCGTGTATGAGAACGTCCCCAAAAGCATAGTACTGGCGCCATCGGCCTGTGTATGACCAGCTGTACACGCTGAGAGCAACTGTTTGTCTGGAAGATGGTACTCTGACATGATCATCGATGCAGTGAATGAGAAATCATCATTCATCTTACCAGGCAATTTTCTTCCACTTATTCATAGTCCAGTCTTTCTTTCAATCGTTTTCTTCATAGCTGATGTTTTCACTTAGTTGTGTTGGACTTCCTTTCCCCCTCTCCTCTCTGTTAAGTATACGCTTTTTGTCAGGATTTTCTGAGAGTTATTCTATTTCTATTTGATTATCTGCAACTTGCATGGAATGTTTGGGATAGTTTTAAATTGGGCATTGGCCAAGAACCATAATTTCTTCTTTTGCGACCTTTATCTGCATATCTTTTACCTTGTTTAATTCGTCATAATTTTGGGTTGTGTTTTCCTGGTTATTTATTTGCATTTGTTGTATGGCACCATTAAATGGAGCTATAATTTCTCTCTAATATGGAAAGTGTTGTCGTTGTTGCAGATAGCTACAGATGTCCTGACTGTTGTATCTATGGTAGTTGGCAGTTTGGTAAAATGCAGGGAGCTTAGTTCCTTCTTTTTATTATTGCTATATTCTGCTCTCCATTGATATTCCTTTATCCATTTTTCATAATCTCTGAAAGTGCCTCGGTTCCAACTCCTCGTTTTTAAAGCTGTCTCAGAGTCACTTATTTCTATTAAATTGCTTAAGATTCCTACATCTTTGTATGATATTTTCCATAACTTTGCTAGATAAAATAAAGAGCTGCCGGTTGGTCGCCGGCTTGAGAGTGAACTCTCAGAACGTCTCCCTCCATCCATTGCTGGAGGCAGAATATGTGCTGATTGATTCCTTACCTTTTCCAGCAGCAGTTAAATGCCATTCCCACTTAATTACGTGCCCTCCTTATCATCCAGACGAGTTCATTAAAAATTCTGATAATAATCCGGATAGTCATAATGTTTTGGTTCTTCAATGTAGCTAATTAACTAAAGTCTTGAATGTTTTACATTGTGGAAATCGGGATTTGTCAATAATTCAATCCAATAGTTCTTTTCATGTATGTCTTTCAAATTTCGTTCTGAAATTCGCGGTAGTTCTAATTTTGTTTGCTGAAAACTCCGCCCAAAAAGATCCAACCCACCAGGGACGTATATTAAGCAAAACTTTTTTTTTTCCCCCTTCTCATTTTTGTGTACGGGAATTTCGGTAGAGGAAACAATATTATTCAGATTTATCTTTAATATGAGTATGATCTTCAAAATTTCAATATTTATTATTGTTTTGACTATAAATATTGAGGCATTTCCTTTAAAATCACTTTACCATTCAGCCTTTATAATTGATCCCACTTAAGGAATTACCTGACATCTTAATCTTTATGGCGAATGGAATAGCTTCATTAATTTTTTTATTTTTTTAACTTGCTGATAGGTGAGATACCTATACAGTAAAGACATTTTAAGCATATGAAATTATCGATGTTTATTATAAGGACGGGATTTTACATTCATGCGGGAACGATTGTTAATCAGGAGATTTATTAAGTTTCATGGATTTTATATTCAGGTGTAAACGACTGTTAATCAGGTAGATGTATTAAGCTTCATAGAATTTTTTTTAAAAAAATAATAACAAAAATATTATTCATGAGACTTTATAAGTCATTTTTCAAAACATTATAACTCTCGAAAATATCATAAAATTTTATTAAGAGGTTTATGAAAGATCGATTCAGAAAAGAAAGAAAAAAAACTATAGTTTTAATTGAAAAATTTAAAGATAGTTGATTAATTCAGTTTGTTGATTGAAATAAACTTGCCTTTTCGAGTCAATTCCATCGACACCAATATTGTGTGAAGATGAGAATAAAGTTATAGAGGTGTTTCTCCCCCCCCCCCTCTCCGTCCCTTTTTTTTTTTTTTTTTCTTTCTTTTTTTGACAGCTACAATGAAAATACTTTTTTAAAAAAAAAAAATTGTAATAGGAGATTGAACTTGAATGTAAATAATATTGGATATATAGCAGCAAATATTGTTACCCCCCAGAATGCCCAAAGAAACTTGACTGACTGTCAAAATACTAATATTTATTAAATTTAAAATTTCTTTCAACATTGGTTATTAATATACTTTAGTCAAAATTAAAAACGAAAAAAGGTACTGTCATCAAACCGTAAAAGTATACTGTTATTGAACTCTTTTATTTATCTATTCACGTTATTTATCATTCAGTAATTAAATATTTGTCTTTTGGCTTTAATGGACCAGATTTGGGAAAGCCATCTTTAAAGAATTTTCTTTTGAATAAAGGTCTGCTAAATAAAATTGAAAACCATATATGATTATTGAAAGCAACTTCTCAGTTATGTGCTTTGCAGATAATGACTATTTATATTGTCTATTTTGTATAGTAAATATAACAAAGAGAAGGACGTGTGAGAGTCATTTCGTAATTTCAAACATATTTTTTTAAGAAGTAATATATAAAATATTAAGACTCGTTTTGATTTTTTTTATTCTGTTCATTTCCTTTCTGGAACATGTCTTTCACGTTTTAATGATATTGCTTTTGCTGTCTTTCAATTTTGTTTGTATAACTATTTGGGGTATTATTAGAAAATTGTCAGTTTAAAAAGTTTGTGGGAAAAAAATAATTTATATTCATAAGATAATAAAGAAGAATTAGATAATTCATTTAGCTTAGTGAGAGTTAAATTCCATCATTCGGTGAATTAACGAAATGTTTGATGTAATTTTGTTTGTAGACATTTTGACATCTGCCATCTTAATCGCATGAAAATTTTCTATGCAATGCCTTTTCTTTTCATATTTTTGAAAATATTAGGATACAGATTTTACATTCATTTTGTGCAATGTTGGGAGAAGGGATTAATTATTATTACATTAAATTTCATTTATTTTATATTAAATGCTGAATTGTATATAAATATTTGTAGTTCCCAATTGAAATGTCATTGCCATGGATTCTAACTGATCATATTTTAAAAACAAAAGCATCATCCATGATGGAGTAAGTACTGTTTAAACGTATTGACTTTGCTTTAATTTATTTTTCATTGTTTAAAACATACCCTTAACAAATTTTATTCTTATTATTATTTTGTTTATTTATGCATGTAACTTTCTCAGCATTTTGAAAATTCAGTTACTGCAGTATTTATCATGATGAAAAAGGATTGAAACTGCACTGTTCACTTAGGTAGAAGATATAGTGCGTGTGAACCCTTTGGTACATTTGATGACTGAGACTCATCATGCACTTGTTTTGCATGACGAGTCATATTCATAATTTAAGTTATGAATTACAAATCTTAATTCGTAATTCAAACTTTACAAAATCAAACATGTATGTTCTTGTTTATGGCAAGAGTGCCTGGTATCAGTTATTAGAGGATGTTTCTGTACACTTCTAATTGATGTGTTTTATCATTTCGCTCAAATAAATGAATTCATACACAAAATGTATTGTCTTTATTCTGCATATTAGCAAATTGAATCCTTTTCAAGCACTAGAATTTTTCAAATAAATCTATACTCAAGTTGTTAAGTAAGCACTTTCAGTACTATATAACAGTAGAATTTTTGTTTGCAGGGGCCAATTTTAATTCAAATTAATACCCACTGAGTAAGTGGAGTATCTGTATTTATAATGTTTTTTTTTTTTCAATATTAACGAATTTTTGATTTTTTTTGAAGTAGAACACTACTGTCTTTATTGTGTTACAAATGTATTATAATATTTTTTTTTACAAAGCATGTCATTTATTTTTAAACTCAAAACCCATGCTAATCTTCATATATTAGCTACTATTAAAAGCAAAAACTTGCATGCAGCTTAGAATTTGTGGTTAGTTTAAAAATAATAAAGATAGAAATTTTCTATTAGATTTTCATGCTAAATAAAGAATTCAAGGAAGTTTAAAAGTTCCGGAGTTTAAAAAGCACTGTTTCAAATAATTCTGTGATCTTCAATATTTTAAAGGCTAGTATGCTTTAAATTAAATTTTGTTTCAGGTAAAGTTGAAATATTGCACAGTAATAATAGTGCAAAAAATGTGCTGGCAAATAAGCCTTTAAGATAATGTTAATGATTAATATGTAGAAATATGCAGTTACTGTTTCATATTAATTTCAAATCTTAGTTGTTTTAAAGTACTCTATTGCAGCTATTTTGATTAAATTCCATAGATTCATGGTAAGGTTACCTCTCTTTATATAATCCATTTTATCATATTAATCCTAAATTAATTCTTTACCATGTTTATTGAAATGCAGCTAAGCTGATCATAATACCTTCTTTTAGTGAGTTTTGCAATCAGAACAGGATAAAATATACATATCTAACCATTAAGAAAGCTATTAGTGAGTATCAACTATTAGAGTACCTAATAGTACAGAGCTTGACATATGCTATCTTTTTTAAGTCATAAAAAAAGTTAAATTTTTCAAGCTTATAACAATTGATAATCAAGTTGTAATGTTTCTGAGCCTTAAAAGAAATTACTAGGTCAAGCAATGTTATGTTTTCTTATGTTTATGTAATCAATCTTATTAACTTCTTATGCTATGCTTAACATATTTTTTCCAGATGTGTCCTTTATCCTCTAGACCTGTATAATGACAGTGCTTATTATGCATTGACGAAGTTTAAAAAGCAATTCCTTTATGATGAAGTGGAAGCTGAAGTCAATCTCTGTTTTGATCAGTTCGTATATAAATTAAGTGAACAAATATTTGCTTATTATAAACATTTAGCTGGTAGTATCCTTTTGGATAAACGCTTCCGTGCAGAATGTGCTAGTTATGGAACATGTTTTCACTATCCTCCTGCAAATCGTTATGAAACCCTTTTAAAGCAAAGACATGTTCAGCTACTTGGTAGATCAATCGATTTAAATAGACTGATAGCCCAACGAGTGAATGCTGCCCTACAAAAATCTTTGGATTTAGCTATTAGTCGCTTTGAGGCTGGAGACATCACTGGAATTGCAGTAAGTGATGCACTTTATTGAAAATTTTTGAAACCTTATTATTAGTGTATGAAAATGTTAATATGTAATATAATGTTTTATTGTTAATGCAACTTTTAAATTTTGATTGAAATTCAGAAACTTTATTTTACCATATTGTATTATTATTTCAGGAGCTTGAAGGACTTATCAATGTGACAAAATTAGCTCATAAACTGCTTGGAAAGTATATCACTTTAGATGATTTTGATGCAATGTTGCATGAAGCAAACCATAATGTTTTTGCTCCATATGGACGCATCTGTCTTCATGTCTTCTGGGAGTTAAATTTTGACTTTTTGCCAAATTACTGTTATAATGCTGCTACTAACAGGTACATCTTTTAGATATTATGTGCTGATTAATTTTAATTTGGGAAAATAAAAAACTTTATTGTGTCATGTTGAAATTTTTATAAGGTTGCCATGTTGTGCTTTGATTAAATCGTTTGCTTTATTATTCCATGAGTTAAAGTGTCATGAATTACTTTATTTTCAAAGGTTTGTGAAGGTTAAAGATATAACCTTCACATCACCTGTGGCACGTGATAAGCCTCCAGCAGCTCAACCTCAATATTTTTTTGGAACAAAGGCACTAAATGTTGCAAACAGCACAATATATGGAATGTATAGTGGTTTTGTGGGACCACAGCATTTTAGATCAATTTGCCGCTTGCTAGGGTATGAAGGAATTGCTGTGGTTATGGAAGAATTGTTGAAGATTGTGAAAAGCTTGGTATGTAGTAATTAAACTTGGTATATAATAGTTATATAGTGATAATAACGTCTTTCATTTAAAAATGTAAGTAATTGAAGTGATAAACAACGGTTTTCTAAAGGTGTATATTTTGAAATCAAATTTTGATTTATAGGATAAAAGTATTTGCTAATATCTCGTCATTCATCAGTAGGGTTGTCACGCCACTGAAAGAACCTGGAAAACGCGGGAAATTTAAAAATCGTGTAAAAAAAATCGGAAAAATTGAAAATTTTCATAAAAACCGTGAAAATACAGAGAATTTCAAGTTTCATAGCCCCCCCCCCATTTAAACATGCCGATTGCAATAATAAAATATCGTAGTTAGCGCTTACAAAAACAAAACAATACCATTTGCGAATATGTAATACGGAGACTCGTATCTATTTTATTCTCTCTTACTTTTTTTCTGTATATATCAGTCCAGTTTCGGTTTATGAGACATTTATTATTTTTCTATGAGATTTCCGAATTACAGCTAATGAGCATGTGCGGGACTTCTGTAACTGTGTGAAAGGTTAGAATGCATTTTTCTGTCGATAATAGTAGTATTCAGTCTGCGGAAGCAGCGCATTGGTTTACTGCACGTTTGGTGTAATATTTGAGAAATTATTCAGAGTAAATTAGTGAATTTTTTAAAACAATGAGCTTCTCAAAATCCGTATTTAATACGAATTGGACTTCTGATTTTGATGAATGGGTTCGAAAAGTCCCGCAAAATCCATTTGTTGCGGGACTGCTCGCTTTGTAAGAATATAATAAGCCGAATATTATATGGGAAAACAGGCACTTATTAGTAACGCCAAAAAAGGGAAACAAAATGACGTGCCTGCTCAAAAAAATCATAATTAATATTAGATTTTGTATTTAAAAGGAACGAAGAAAGTGATATGTCATATCCGGAAACGTCAAATTTAATGTCCAAAAATATACCGATTTCGAACTTTTTAGTTTAAGAACAAGTTGTAGTTTAGTATTTTGTAACGCTGAATTTTTATGGGCATTAAAATTTGTTGCGTCACATTCGTCCTTTAATGCATTCAATGAGATAGCGGAAATATTTCACATATGCTCACTGAAAGTGAAATAGCTAAAAAATGTACATTAGGTCGTACAAAATTGTACATTATTTGTTAAAGATTAGCTCTCGGAAACTGATAGTTGAAAAATCTGCAGAAATTGATGCCGAGATACATGAATTTGCAAAAATGAATAAATAAAAAAAAAGTAACGTTTTTTGTTTGTTTGTTTAGTAATCGTTAAATGATTTGTATCACGTTAACAAAAAGGTTTTGTGTTTTATTTTTCCCGATTCTTTAGTTTTATGTGACTTACAATCAAAGAGCATGAGAGGTAATACATCCCCCCCCCCTTAATATATGAGTTGTGTCTTGCTAAATTCTTGATAACAAATAAAAATTAGTTTTTTTAATGCAAATATCAAAATTATTATGATATACTATTATTTTGAATAATGTTAAATAGTTGCTTTCTTTGCTTGCTTTTTCCATTCCTTAAAATCATATTCCATTATAACTAGCTCATGAGTGCTATTTTTGAATTTCCTAGTATCTTGAATGTTCGTACAAGAAAAACGCAAGGAATGTTTTTTTTTTTTTTTTTTTTTTTTTTTTTTTTTCAATTTTCAGTGGCAACCCTGATTCTCTTCAAGAAAATAAAGATTTTTTCCCTTATTAGGGAAGTAGAGAAAAGTTGTTTCTTCTGTTTATTAGGAAAATTCTAAGGAAATTGCTGATTTTATTCAGGCCATAAAAATTAATTGGAATGAAACTGATTTGGAAGATTTTTCATGAGATTTTGCAAATAAGTAATTCAAATTTTGCAAATAAGTAAGTAACTTATTTTAAAAATAATCTTGTGGTTATTTTGAGTGCATTTTAAGCAACAGATAATCAAGTCCGTTTCATATAAACACCGTCACTGCTACTTTTATGTGGATATATGTACTGTAATTTTTCCTCTCTCGTTAAATTTAATATTTTTGAAGTTTTTAATGTCAGAAAATGTTCATTGCATAGTTAAATAAAAGGATTTTGTATTTTAAATATTTATAACCATTGGGTCAATAAATATATATGGTTAGCAAACTATGTGAAATGGAATATTTCTACTTGGACTCCATACTCAAAAATTGTCCGAAATTGGAAAAGTGTTACTTTTATAAGAATATAAAACTAGCAAAATTATGTAGTTTTAAGTAAGATGAAATTCATTACAAATTTTAAATTTGTTTCACGTAATATTGATGCTGTTTGTTTTATGGAGTTAGCCAAAATATGATTCATATAAGAAATTAATATTGGCAGAAAAAAATTAAAATTTTAATTTCACAGTAATGTAAACTGAAGATCAGTTTTGGATAATACACAATAGCATGAACTGTTTTAGATCTGTTTTTATACATGTGGTTAGATATGCCTAAATATATTCAAAATCCTTTGAAAATTTAAAAAAAAAAATGAACTTTATAAATTTGTAAATGTTTTAGCGCTTTCACTATTGCTTAATGAAATTGGTAATTGAACCTATAAGATTATTTATTTACATTTTACAGATTCAAGGTACCTTGTTGCAGTATACTAATACTCTAATGAATGTAATGCCAAAGGTGTGCAAATTGCCATTATACGAGTATGGCAGTCCAGGTGAACAAATTTATTTATTTTCTTGCAATTAGATGGAAATAGGATGTTTTAGCACAATATTTTTTATTTATTCTTTGCATGGATATTTGTGTTCTAATTGTGTTATCTATTTTATACAATAGTTTTGTCATAATTTTTTTTCTCAGTGCCAAAGATAGTAATTTATTTTCTTTTCTAATAGTTACATCCGAAATTATTCTCTTTCAGAAAAGCTGTGTAGAATGCATTGAATTTTTTAAAATTTATTTATGTTGTATTCATAGGTGTATTGCATTATTATCAAGCACAGCTCAATGACATTGTGCAGTATTCAGATGTGAAAACTGAAATGTTAGAAGGTTTCCGTGAAGTTGGCAATGCTATTCTCTTTTGTTTGCTAATTGAGCAAAGTTTGGTAAGTGTCAACATTTTATTGGTTTGTAAATTATATGCATCCATTTATTATCTTTCTATGCATAAGTTAACTATACAGAAGTACTTTTCTAACTGTGAATTGCACTATTTGAGTATCTTTTACCCGCTTCCTTCGTCATGATTATCATAGGTTTCTATACGTTGTAATTCTATTAAATTTTGTTTGCTATCAATTGAATTTTAATAAAATTTATTGTCTTTATTTTCCAGTCGCAAGAAGAAGTATGCGATCTGCTTCATGCAGCTCCATTTCAGAATATTTTACCTCGACCATACTGCAAAGATGGTGAGAAACCTGAAACTAAATTGAAAAGACTTGAAGCAAAATATGCACCTTTACAAGTGGTCCAAAATGTTGAACGAATGGGAACAACAAAGGTTTGTTATTCCTTTTATTGTTAATTCTGTTTGTTTAAAATGAAATATGTTTGTTTTCTATGTAGATTATGGTATCTATTTCTGTTTACTGCAGACAGGTATAGTTTTAATATCTAGTTTTAAAACATGCTGGTTTTTGTTAAATAATGTAACCAAAAGTTTTTTTATTAATCCAGCAAGATGGTTACCTTGGAATATTTCTTTATATAATAATGATATTTTAGGCTTGCCATAAGGTTTTATTTTGAAATGGTATATTAATATACTAAGCTGGTATAATAAGCTGTCTAATGCTGAATTATACCAAGTAAATGCTTTGCATTATTTAGCCTTGGGTTAAAGTTTTTGTTAAATCCTACTACCTATAAATGAAACTTAAACAGGCTTTAATTTAGATTTTTTGACTTTTAAAAAAAACATTCTGCTAACTGAAAAATATTATGTGTAAAATTTGTTTGATTAGTATTTATAATATGGTTGTACAATCAGCAAATTGGTAAAAGCTTTATTTATTGATTACATAGCATCATTTTATATATATATGGAAGTACAGTGGTTCCAGTAAAGTAAGTATGTCAGTAAAACAGAATTTTGATAATTAACTTATCTTACCAAAAGGATGTATAATTAATGACTGCAATTATTGGATTTAAAATGAGATAAAATTGTCATAAATTATAGTACAGTTGTCAAGAGGTACTTATGTGTCAGATATGCCGATGTACATTTTATTGAAATAAATTGGAAATACTTTTATTCTTTTCTTTGAACTGCTCAGTTTCAATATGTAGTATTGTGAACATTTTATGTAATTGTGAACATTTTATTTGTGAACATTTTATGGACTTATTTTTTTCCTTATGCATAATTCGTAATTATATTAGTTTTAAAATATACATTCTCAGTTTTTTTCATCTCTTTCTAACTAAATTCATTCAATATATATATCATTAGTTTTGCCTTTAAAAAAAACATAGCGTAATACAGTGGTGCAAAATAAATTTTTTGATTAAGAAATTGTCAAATGATTGTAAAATATTCTGGCTCATTACTTTTATAAGCAATTATAATGTTTTCACTATTTTAACAATCTCCTGAGCATGTTGTGATGGAATTTATCTACTGTCTACTTTGATTAATGGAAAAAGTAATAAATAAGATTGTTGTACTTCATTAACAGTTATCAATCATTTGGAATATAACTTTTTTCTATAACTGTATCATTAAAACTGTGCTATCGATTTTCATTTTTACTAGCAATTATAATTCTTGCATTTTTTAAAGAATTGTTTAGATTGTATGCTCAAAATCATAGAAACATTAGTCTGTGTTATTTCTCGTTTGTTTTCTAATTAATTTTTGTGTTTATAATGTGTTGCTGAATAGTGATATATAGGGTGTTTATTAATTATTGTCGGGGTTTCCGTACCTCATAACGTTCAAATAAAAAATATTACACAAAAACCGATTACGTATTTGTAAATTACAACTCAAAGAATTTTACGTGGCAACAATGCGATCTTAGTGCATTTGCAGTCTGGGTAATTACGACGTCATAAATAAAAATGGCAACCGTGCAAGAAAAAGCAATGTGTGCATTGTGGTTTTTTGAAACTAAATCAGTCATAACTACTCAACGTCGCTTCAGGACCACGTACAAGAAAGATCATCCTTCGGATAATTCTATCAGACGCTGGTTAACACAATTTCAGGAAACTGGTAGCGTTCTACACCGAAAGGGAGCGGGAAGACCGAGCACATACGACGATATGGAACGTTCTCCATAACCGCCTTCAACTGAATGCCTACAAAGTGCAAATTGTGCAAGCTTTACATTTTAATATCATTAATAAAATTCTTTTTGTAATTTACGAATATGTAATCGGTTTTTGCGTAATATTCTTTATTCGAAAGTTATGAGGTACGGAAACCCCGACAATAATTAATGAACACCCTATATATTGACATCATAATTTAAATATATTACAAATTACATTCATTCTGTTTCATTTAAATTATTTATGCACTATTATGTATTAAATCATTTAATTAATGAGTGAATTTAAATAATTTTTAGCAAGCAGCTATTGCACGTGAAGGCGATCTGTTAACTAAAGAGCGTCTCTGTTGTGGATTATCGACATTTGAGGTTATTCTAACTAGAATCAAATCATATCTTAATGAACCTGTCTGGAGTGGTACTCCACCAATGAATGGTTGCATGAATGTTGATGAATGCACAGAATTTCATCGCCTGTGGAGTGCTCTGCAATTTGTATACTGCATCCCAGTTGGGGAAAATGAATTCACTGTGGAGTATGTGGCATTTCGTTATTTCTTGTTACATTTCAGAAATTTATATTTTTCCTTAACTATTTTTTATGAAAGTAATATCACTTTATAATGCTAGAAATGTAATGTATTTTTTTCAATGATAAAAATGAAATTTCTAGGTCAGAAACATTAGGTATTTAAGGAGTCAAATCTATATTTTGAATTCTGGGAAAGTTAATTTTTATTAAAATTATTACATTTATTAAAAGTGAACATATCCATTTTTTTAAAAAAAAATTTGCAATTTTATTACCCGACTGTTCTAACCGACCAGGGTGCGGTCTCATTTTGTCGGACTTTTTTCTCTAAAATTCTTAGTTTTTTAAAAGCCGAAAATATTTACTTATAAAAAATCATTATTTTATACATAGAATAAAGATCAACATAACCACATAGTCTACAAGCGATTTCAAAACTAAGTATCTCGTTTTATTTCGCCTTTCATCTTCAGTTTTCAATATGGTTTCAGATGGTGATAAAAGACGTTTCTGCTTTTGCCCTGCAGCATTCTCTTGCCTGGTGCATTTGGGAAAAGTGTTGTTCGTCATTCAGAATTTTATAAAACCTTTATGGAAGTTATAAATTAAATTCCCATCGATCCGACTCTCGATCCTCATTCATTGACTATACTAACTTGCTATATATAAGTAATGATTTTATCGGTATTAAAATCTGATATTTTTTGTATATCGATTTTTTAAAAAATGTACCATTCAGTACATTAAAGATTCATACCGTGGCTCGAGAAAGAAGAAACTCCTCTCAACGATTGGAACAAAAAAACTCTCAAAGTATTGTGAATCAAAACCAACTTTGAAGTTTTCAGTGATTAAATCTGAATTATGCGTACAAAATCTCAAAAATTTATAAAGCCTCGCCATCTTTGATCAATCATAAAAATCATAATATCTTAAATCATAAAAATAAACCAAAATACTGTACTTATGCAGCATATTTTGGCGTACATACTGCCTAACTTAGTACTTTGATAGGCCCCCAAGGATCGATTTCAATGAAGATTTGAGAAAGTGAAATAAAAAATGCTGCCAGTTTTTAAAAAAATGTTTGTTCGTTTGTTATAGGAAGTGAGAGAAGTGATAATGCAGGAAAAACACTGAGTTACACTATCATAAGCGCTGATAAATGCAACTGTATTTATGAAGACTTCTGAACTGTTCGTTGCTAAGAGAAAAAGAATATTTGCTTTTTTAAAAAGCTTTCAGTTGTGTATAACTAATTTCCCTATATATATTACAGTGAGATGATTTTTAGGAAGAAGTACTGAAGTCGTACCGAAATTGTATTTTCTTGCTTACAGATTCGATTCTAAAATAAATTATTGAATAGCTGTTAGTTGGTATAATATATGTCTACATTTTCTTTTGATAACTAAAGAAAAGACGAGGATGTGAGGTACTTAAATCCATTTTGACAAAAAGTACACAACATGTCAACTGAAATGGTTCCAGGTTGTTATAGAGGATTCTTCAAAAGGCGGTATTCCACATTTAAATTGAAAAGACATTTTCATTGGAATTTTAAAAATAAAATTTGCAAGTTTGTTTGTTTGGTTTTACCACAAAACCTTTATTGGATATTTGTTATCCAATGTTTCATATCAAAGCTAAACATAGCTTGTAATTTGTAAGCTTCTTGGTAGAATACTCTCAAAAAAACTTTTTTTCCTTTGGTATCATACATAGTTGAATTCGGTTAGTTGTTCAAATTAACAAAGAGTAAAAAAAAATTAATTTTTTTTGTGGGTGTTTTGTGAAAAATTTTGTAAAATATGTTCACTTTTAAACTTTTGATTTTAAAAAAAAAGCACCTTCTCAATTATCATCATTTTGCTATCTTTGTAATTACATTTCTTCTGAACATATGTAACAAATTTTATTTAAATACTGAATCAAGTACTTCCGGAAAGAAAATGGACTTTATGTGCTCTTTTTTTATCTGAAAAAATAATAAAATTTGTATTGTCTATACTTGTAAATTTTTTGAGATATCAAAAATTTGAAAGTAAAAAAAAGAAAGAAAGAAAATCACTTGAGTTTAATTTGTACATCAGAAAAAGGCATTCTATTACAATGTAATGGCTGGCTTTTTAAATAAATTGTTATTGGATTTATGCCATTGAGTGATCTACTTTTACTGTTTGTTTAAAGATGTTATTACAGTTATGATTGTTGCTGTTTCTTTAGTGATTGGTTAACAAGTCGGTTTGAAACATAAATGTGAAATCTTAAGTGAAAATATGTTTTCATTTGATTAAGCTTGCCAAAATTTATTCAGTTTTTCGAAAGCTTTCAGAAAGTTTTATAATAAGCACATCAGTCGTTAAAAGTGTTTTTAAATTTTGATTTTTTTTATTACTTTCTTTCTAAATTACAAATAATGTATACTTTTTATCTATATTAAAATATTTTTCTTATCAAAATAACTAATAATTTAATGTTTTGTAAGTGATTTTTTTTTTTTTTTTACTACTGTTGGTAAAATAAGTTTTCAATATAATTATACTATTTATGAAATTTTTACAACAAAAAATAATGGTACTTCTTTTTTAGAAATGTAACATCTTCTGTTCTTAGCAAATACTTTTTTATTGTTTAGCAATTATTATTTAATTATTTACTAATATGATGACGTTTAATTGACACGATTCTCTGTTGCATGTATTTTTAATCAAAATCTTATGAAAGGCTCTTATAATTTGATGCTTAATTTATAAATAGTTGCTTCATTTTTTTATTATTATTATTTATTTATACAGGGTGTCTCAAAAACCTTGACCGCAGCTTTTATTCCTTAAATATTGATCATAGACATATACTGTAAATTACAAAGTTGTGTTAATAAAAGTGCAAGATGGCATGAAATCGATTAAAATTTTCATGGGATTAAACTTTAAAAAATACAAAAAATTAAATTTTTATACAGACCCCATACAAAAAAATCCCCAATGTATAAAATGTGCCCCATACTTAAATAAGGTCATGAACAGAATTTTATCATGAAAACTCTCAAAGATATGTTAAAACGAAGTTGGTGAAGGTTCAATCACAAATTAAAAAGCAAATGCTTACAGCTTCAGTACAGATGACGCGACGCAGGAATGCATCATAAGGAAATAAAATATGCTTCATATCTTTAGTTTTAAATACAAATTTTAAAATCTATGCTTTCTGAAAAATACTTAAAAATTTTTATATCATGAATTACAGAATATAAGTTAAAAATAGCAGAGTCAATGAACATGTAAAAAAACTTATGTAATCTTTCCTTTAAGTTATTATTTATTCAATCATTACTTTCTTTGTAAATATGTGTATGACCCCTAAAACACGGACATCTGACATGATTTTTCCTCTTTGCGAACTCATATCCAGGCATCGAAAAGTGGTTTAAGTCAGCATTTATGTAGTTTCATATCTTTGAGACTTTTTATGATAAATTGCTGAAATTTTGTACATGACCTTATTAGAGGATGGGGCACATTTTACTCACTTGGATTTTTCTTGTGCGGTGTTCGTATAAAAATTTAAATTTTGTATTTTTTGAAGTTTAATCCCCTGAAAATTTTAATCGATTTCATAACATTTTACACCTTTTTTTTATGCAACTATGTAATTTACAGTATATGTCTATAATCAGTATTTAAGGAATAAAAGTCGCGGTCAAGGTTTTTGAGACACCCTGTATAATATTACTTATTAGGTTATTTTTCTGAAACCATATTTCATGCATTTCTGATTTAGCAGTTGTTGATTGACTATTTGTATTAATCTGTCTAATTTGTATTGAAATTTTCGTATATACTTTATATTCATCATTTTACAATTCATGAACTCTTATTTTGCACTTTTCATGAATGAATAAATGTTTGTGAATGATGAAATTTATTTTTGTACCCTTTAAATAGACAGTTATTTGGAGAAGGATTGAATTGGGCTGGTTGTACAATGATCGTTTTGCTTGGGCAACAAAGGAGATTTGAAGCTTTGGACTTTTGCTATCATATATTGAGGGTTCAGAGAATTGATGGTAAAGATGAAATTGTTAAAGGAATAGTAAGTTGTTTTTCTGTTTTGTAAGTTTGTTCTTTTGTATATGTTATGTTTTGTATAAAATCTGTTTTGATTATATTTTGTTCTCGGATTTTTTGAATACAACAAAGTTAATTGATTTTATTTGTAATTTCACACAAGTTGGTTTTCATGGAAAAAAATTTGAGATTTTTAAAATTTGTATAACGAAATTCTTTGTAGTTTCTTTAATTTTTAATGGTAGTTTTGCAATGAATACATATGCTGTATTTTAGCAAAATCTTTTTTTTTTTTTTTTTTTACCTTTCAAATAGCATTTCTTTCTTTATTTTTTTATGTTTTTGAAAATTGGAAGCTAATTGTTTTAATATAATTTTATTTTGATTTTACAATACATTTTCTTAATGTCATAAAATGCTTGGCATGGAGAGAGAAAACACTTTCATATCCAAAATATTTTAGTAAATTTGTAAAAGGGTAATTAATTTTCTCTTGACATGAATATCTGGAAAATCCTTTGAAAAATTTTGCTACATTAATTGTAGTCGATTACATAAAATGAATTGAGTATATATATTATTCATAAATGTATTATGTATTTATAGACATAATTTTCGAATTTGAGGAATAGTTTGATTTACAAGAAGTGAGGTTTCATGCACATAAATAATTTTATTTATTATTTTTAATATGAAATTTGAGAGTGTAGAGCGCCTTCGAAGAAAATTGCCCAATTATGATGAAACTTAATGTTGCAAAATATTTTGAGTTCAAAATTTAAATCTGTGTTGTAGATAAGGTTAATTCTTTTATATATGAATTTTAATTTTATATAAGGTTAATTCTTTTATATATGAATTACCAATTCTCACAGTTATATGCAGTTTTTGAATAGTAATATCCTTTGTATTTATTATTTTCTCTTTTATTTGAACTAAAATTAAATTTCACTTAATATTGAGAATACCCATAATTACAGACACCAAAAGAGCTTACAAATACTTCCTCCATTGAGTTTCTTGAATTGAAGTAATTAAATATTGGTTCCTGAGAAGCTCAACATAGAGAAAGTTTGAAAATGTCAGTATGGTTTTGTCTTTGACATCAAATTTCAACTTTAACAAAGTTATAGATAGCTTGAGGTGAAGCCCCAGATATGGGAAATAGACGATCACTGGAACAGTTATAATACTTATTTTATTGGTATTAATTATCCATTTCAAATTTAATGCCTTGAATGACTATTTCTAATATTGGCATTTGAAATGCAGACTTGAGAAAAATATGATTTTTCTTAAAGGACGTGAATTTTGAGCAATTGCTTAGACTTTGGATTAGACAAAAGTTGAGCTATTGTCTATGTGAATGAATCATTTTCTAAAAATTAATTGTTTTGTTAAAATACACTGGACTTTTCAAATTTCATATCATTTCACCTTTCATCTCTATTTATAAACATGATTTCAGAATGTGATGAACGATTTGGTTCATAATAGGGATTGCAATATCGGGCCAAAATTTCAATACCGATATTCAGTTTTTTTTTTAGATTTTAATACCGGGATAACGGTATTAGAAATTTTAGAAAAAGAAATAAAACACAGGTGGTTTTTTTTTGTTGTTGTTGTTGTTTGTTTGTTTTATTTGCCAGTTTTATTAGAGAGTGTAAATATCACAAAAAATAATTTGTAACATAAATTATAACAGTATATAAAGAATCACAAAAAAGTGTAAATATCACTATTCAGTCTGTGGTACTATTACAAATTTTTAAAATGCGATCTTAAAAAACATAATGCATCAATTGTACTGTCATTAAGCCTGAAAAGTAATTTTGTGCAAAAACTATCAGCTGTCGAAAACGCTCTTTCGGCATCTACGCTAGTTGGTGGTACTGTTAGCAATGCGCGATATACTTTTTCCAAGTATTTACCTCTAAATCCCGCATCTTCAAATAAATCGATTTCTGGTCGGATGGTTTTGGGTAAAGCTGATTTCTGTAATGTATTTTGGTTCGTTGAAATTTTCTTATTTATCGCTAATTCTAATTTTTGTTCAAGAGACAATTCCTTTTCACTGTCGACATTAGTGTCGTCATAATCTTCGATAACTGAACCGAATTCTGAATGTGGACAGGTTTGTGGGTAAAAAATTGTAAGAAAATTTACTATAAACTTGATTAGATTTGAATTGGTTATTTTCTTTTCTTCTTTTTCATTTTCATTTTTAAAATCATTATAATTATGTAAATACCATAAGACATTTTCTATTTTGATATGCCATTCTTCTGTGCGATTTTTCAATGTAATATATAATTCTTCAGATAGTGATGTGTGCTGTTCTTTCAGTGACTGCAACATGAAATTTATTGTTGAATTAGCTGTTAATAAATTAGAATCTGTCCGACATAATGCCTCAATAGTCAGTTTTATTGGAAGTAGAGCTGATACAATTCTGGATATTAAGTCGAATTCACTATCTGAAAAATTAATTTGCAGGTTTAAGTCGATTATTGCTTTTTGTATTGGATTTCTCAGTTTCAAAAATCTGTCCATCATGAGGAGTAAATTGTTCCAACGTGTTTTAGAATCTAATATTAACATATATTCTCTTTTATTTTCAGTTAGTATATATTTTAGTAATATGTCATTTTTTATAGGGGAACGTTTAAATATCTTAACAATTTTTCGAAGTTTATAAATTATAGGAAGCAATTCTTTATGGTTAATATTTCATTCTCATTGGCAATATCTTCTTCAACAATTACATTGTCATTATCTTTATTGTCAATATCACTCTCACTCTTACTGTCTTCAAAGTGGGAATCCGAAGTTTCTATATCCACAGTATTTGGATTTATCTGTTCTTTATTTTTTTGGTATAATACATCTATTACTCCTAATTGAATTCCATGAGCATAGCACAATTTCTGATTTGCACCAGTCAACTTTCCAACTTTTTTCATAACTGTTGCTCCATCAGTCGTTATGGATACAATATCTTCTTTCAGGGATAATCCATGTTTCGCTAATTTAGATTTAAGTAATTAATTAAGCCATTAATTAGATAATTAATTTCGTCCATTTAGGAAACATAAAAACAAAAATGTATACTTTTTTACTATGTTGGCGATCCCTGAATATATAGTGGAGACAATTTAAAAAATTTCTATTAAATACCGAAAAAACGGTATTTAAACTTGTGAATACCGGTATTGGAATCTCTAGTTTATAAGAAATACGGTTTCATGCATATTAATATTTTTTTTAAATATTTTATTATTATTAATGCTTGAATGCATTTAATATAACAATGACAGCATTGAAGCAGTTTATATAAATATGTTTGAAATAATAATGCAGGATTGCTTTTGTGGTAAATATTAAAGGAGAATGCTACTGTCAAAAGGCATTCTGTAAGGAAAGCAGGTAATTAGAAACTTATCATTACATTTCCGATTGAAATTCAGAGTTAATGATAGCCGAACAGAAAATATTTATACAAGTATATGAATACATTGTATTTCACAATTTTTGTAACCTCCCATTGATTTAGTGCCTCCATAGTTTTGCTTTCTTTATATGAATATTTTCTAAAATATTTATTACTTTTTTTTTTTAGCCTCTGAAAAGAATGGTTGATCGAATTAGACGATTTCAAGTCTTGAACAGTCAAATTTTCGCCATTTTAAATAAATACTTGAAATCTAGTGATACTGATAATTTACCTGTTGAGCATGTTCGATGTTTTCAACCTCCTGTTCATCAATCAATAGCTGCTGTCTCTGGTCCACAAAATTTAACAACAATTTACATGAAACCAGATGGAATATCAAAGTAGTATTCTGTGTGGTTTCAACAAGTCTTCGTGTCTCCAGTCTGCCAAAGACATATTATCTTTAATTTTCTCTTTCAGATTTTTATATTTAAATTGTATTCCACAGCCTGTATAGTTTTTATATATGAAGTGATTTAGATGTTTCATAATAAATGGTAGTGAAAAGTATGTATATTTTGCAATAACAAACGAATTTTCTACTTCCACCCTATATTACTGACTGAAGTTGTGAGTGTTTCATGCGGGACGTTTGTATGAAAAATGCTGGAAATATTTTTTTCCTCTTATTAATTGTAGGGAATGCCAAGTATCATGATTCATATTACTGTCACATCTCAATGGATAGTTTCAACTGTTCTGTTTTATCACATATTATAAGAAAATACTTCTATATAAATTAGTAATTGTAGAGTTTTTATCTATTTTCTGGTTTTGTTGACATATTTTTCACTGTCTTTTATGCTAAATTTTATGTACATTTTCAAATAAGATGAATCTGTTATGTTTATTTGCTATGTTAATATAATAAATTAAAAGAATATTTCAAAATAACATGATTGTGCCGATCAAATATGCGGTGCTAATTAATTGTGTTTGAAGTTATTTTGAAATGTTTCAGGTTTTTATACTTGGATGATAATTGTTCCTTGCACAAAAATAATTATTTATTAAGATGGACATTTATTTATTTATATTGTTCATTAAAAAATTCCATTGAGAACTGTATTTCTTTATTTTTTACTAGTCTTTTTCTGCTCAGAAGCTTTTTGATACAACGATAATTTAAGCATTTATTATATTTTTATACAGTTTTTGATGTAATCCTTCTTCTTGAAGGAATCTTTTTTTCTCCTCCTTTTTAATGTTTTCCCTCTTTATGTTTTATTATGTGACAAAAGAGTATTAACTCTTAACTCAACAATCTGTGCTGTTTTTTGGACCAATATTTTTCAGCATTTATCATTTTCATGTGCATTTATCATTTAAATAGATATAGATCTTACATGATAAGTACATCTATAAGCCTTGAGACCTAATATATAGTTTGAAGTAAAGCAGAAATTTTATTTTAATTATTGAAATATGACATGGAATAAATAAATGGTACAATGAATGCTAAAATCTGGGATTTCTTTCTTTCTTTCTTTCTTTTTTTTTCTTTTTTTTTTAGTCATTGTGATTTCAGGAATTGAAAATGTTATCACTGGATTGCAGAATCTCTTAACTCCATACATTTTCCTTCATTGACTAATGATTATAAACTTTTTGCTTGAATTTTAATGTAGTTAAATATTGTGAAAGCTTTTTTTAAAACATTTTTGTATAGTAAACAAGTTGAGACATCACTAATGTGTTCTTATTGCTTAGAAAATGTACTGCTACTTAAATGTTCCTTGTATTCAACTGTTTATGTCGCTTTTTTTTTTTTTTTTTTTTTTTTGTAAATTAATTTTGATATTTATTTGTGATTTTAATTTTGCATAATTTTTTGTATATTCAAATAGCAAATCGTTTTCGGTTTGCATAATTCATAGTTTAGGTGTGATAACATTGTTATCATTATGGGTTCCCCTTTTTTTTCTTCTTCCCAGATTTCTTTTATATGGAATATGTGGAACTAAAGAAACTTTGATTGATATGTGTTCATGTATATGCTATTGCATGAAAATGTGAATACCTATGTATATATTGTGTTAGTTGTTGTTCAAATTAACCTCAGTTTATTAAAAAAAATCTATAAATAAAAGATTCCTATAAATAAACTTCAATTACTGTGAATGGAAATTTTAAGTAATCGGTTAATTATCAGAATATGCAATTTATTTATCATGTATTATGATATTTTTTATTTAAAAATTGGTTTTAGATTCAGTTCTTTTATGTATATGCTTCTTAGATTGCTATGGCCATACCTTTTATAAGTTTCTAGATTTCTCCTTTTATGTAGTATTTAATACCATTTTAATATTGAATGCCTATGCAAGCAATAATTTTTAATAAATTCATGTTTTCCTTATCAGATGTAATAAAAGAGACATTTCATCTAATATTGTTGATTCTTCGTTTTTACTATTTCAACATCCGTGTAAGTTTTACACATAACAAATACTTATAATTCGAAATGTGTAGCTAGTTCAACACGTTTTATTATTTTATTTTGTGTGTGTTTTTGTTGAAGCATTTATTCGATATATTTCAAACAGGAAACATATAGTCATTTTCACATTTATACAATAGTTTTGGAGATAACTGCTTAAATTATTCAGCTTTATTGAAGGCAGCAAAAGAATTAAGTAATGCAGTGTATTAACTTTGTTTTTTTTTTTTTTTCTGAAAATGATGTAAAACCTGAAAATGTCTTTTCTTCCCCAGCGTCATGGTGAAGTCTAAAAAGAAAACTTATTTTTTTAATGTCGTTTCTTTGATTTATATTTAACTTAGGCCTTGTTTAATTGTCAAATTGAATAGATATTCTCCTATTTGTGTAATCCAAATCTATAAACCTGAACAATACTTAAAAATTTTTTACAGGATTTCCGCATTAATTCTAATGGAAGTTTTTGGGTTTCTGTAGTTATGAGTATAATAGTCATATTTGTAGAATTTTAAGCATTCTTACATATTACAGTTGAGGAACTACAAAATATGTTAGAGAATCCAGAATCGGAGCCATTGCAGTAATGTTAGCTTTTTGTTTCCTATTCATTTTATTAATCATCAGTTAAATCTAATTTATACTTTTTAGATTGCTGATGAAATATATCACAATAGATTTGGTTCAGATAATTTTATTAATGGAAAGCGTGCTAATCAGTAATCTTATTAATAAAAGCCATTCCTTTGATGTGAATACTTTTTATTTTTTTCCCCTTTTTGTTGTATTAAATTTAAAGTAGTTATTTTCTGTAAATTAAGCTGTGATAAATGACATTGATGTGAATAAATTAATTTAGATTTGTGTTAAGCAATATCGACAGGATGGTTTCTATTTAAACCATTGGGGGGAAAAGCTCATGTATATATCTCAATTCGTATTATTCTTTTTTTTTTTCACGCCATTTTTTAGCTTCCAAAATATAGTTAATGCATTATATATCTTTGTGCATGTTAATAGATAATATGTTTTTAAATCTTTATATCTGATTGAAACAGGAAAAGTCTGTAGAATGAAATTCATTTAAATATCACTATTCGAAAAACATTTCGCAAAAAATTAATACATTTTTAATAATTATCGCTGTTTTTATTTCAATGTGACACCAAAAAAGATATTTAAAACATTTTATGAGAAAATAAAGTGTTTTTTTAAAACATTCAGTAACAAAATTAATATATCTTTAAAAAGGATTTCTATGCAGCACAGACATTTATTAATATTTATAAATATTAACAAATATAATCCATTATTTATGGAGTCTAATAAAAACTAATATAGCTGAAATTTAAATAATGTAGTTCTTCTGTTAAAAACTGATAATTTTTTCATTCTTCTGTAACACATTGATATTTAACCAATTCCCTATTTAAGATGTAATATGTGAAAAAAGGAAAAACTAAATGAAAGGTGTCGAATAGTAAATCAAGGTGTCGGCATATCATTGTAATAAGAAAATCGGTATTTATATGATAAATCTTAATCGTTGTGAAAAAGAAATCGCTTCAAGTTTTGAAGACTCATTTTCTCCAATGCTATTTGAAAGCAATATTTATTACTCTAAATCAAAAATTCAAACAGCCTGTGTAATACTCAAACAGACGACAAGGATAAAAATTAGTTACCTCAATAATAATTCTCTTTTTTTCCAGAGAATATTGTCATATGAATAAACCATAATGATAATGGAATAATTTTTATCTTTTATACAAGAACTTTTAAACTGGAAAGAATGTCTGGACTTTGAGATCAAAATTGATCAGTGCCTGTGTCTATCATTTATAGCGCTGCATTGATAAGGATTTTTTTTTTACAGTATTTAGCCTTAAAATCGTTTTCATTACATGAAATTATTACTTAATTTTTATTACTTTGAAAATACGTCAGCTATTTTTTTTCTTTTTTTCTTTCTGGAATCCTTTATTTCTTCTTGTTTCCTTAAGGCGCATTTGAATTGATTATGAAAGAAAAGCCCCCATTAGGATAATTAAACCCCAAAACCGTTATTGTAATGGCCATTTTCGAACGTTCTGTCTCCTCCTTAGTGTTGCCGACTTCGACCGACAAATTCAGAGGTGATAGTAGGCATCAGGAGGATAAAAGATTCACCATACAACATGGGGTCCCAAACGACGTTTAATTGGTGAAAATCGCAAAAATATAGAGCGTCGGAAAACTAAAAAATTAATTAAAAAAATAGCAAATGGTGTTTCAACTACGAATTTTTTTTAAGTGAAAGCACATTCTTAAAAGTTTTTTCATGCTGGTAACATGCGGGTTTGATGATCTAGAGGGTCGTAAACTACTAAAACGAAAAAGTAGTTTAGAACCCATATTTGCAAAAATATTAAAACCTGAAGAAAAATAAAAGCTTGAAAATGTAGGGAATTTTATAGTCTATAAATTGATATAAGAGGGTAGTGTGAGAACTGGGGAGTTTTATAGATATTCAAGAAAAACTAAAATGGGAACCAGAAAACATCGCTGCAACATCAGTATCGATGTTCGCAGAAAGCTTTGTCAAATTCGAAAGACAAATTCAGAGCAAAGATAATAGGCATTATGTAGGTGAAAAATTACCAGAAAACATTGGGTCGCAGGTAACGTTTATTCAGTGAAAATTGCAAAAACAGACGTCGTAAAGACAATGAGTCTGGTGAAGAGGATGGCCCTGTGAATGCGAGGATTAGGAACAAGGTAATCAAGAAGAAGCCTTCTCATAAGTAAATTTTTCATGCGTTAGAGAAAAATAGAAGCAGCGAACAAGTATTCATTAATGAGCATTGTAGAATTGATGGGCGTTAAACTTCATTCGCAACCAACAAGTCAGATTTCACGAATGCAATTAAAATGTGCTAGTGCCATTAATCAAATTTTCTGGCTTACAATTGTTAATGCTTCCTTCAGTAAATCCGGAACAACGCGCTGGAAATAAACAATGTACTTCGCGCCATTGAGGTGCTCGGCCAGAGATAACGGTCCCAATAGATGGTCCTGCCCAAATGTTAATATCAAACTTGTGTTGTATGTTCGACGAGATAGTGATGCGGAAATTTTCTATATATATGCGCATTGTGCGTTTTGAAGACACCTTCTCTTCTAAAGCAGGCTTCATCTGAGAGTAAAACTCTAGCAGAAAAGTGTGTATCTTCCTGTGTGGTATCAAGCATCCAGCGTGGGAACTATGTTTCCTGGTAATTTTTCATCTACTTAATACCTATTATCCTTGCTCTTAATTTGTCTTTCGAATTTGACAATGCTTTCTGCGAACATCGGTACTGATGTTGCTGCGATGTTTTCTGATTCCCATTTTAGTTTTTCTTGAATATCTTTAAAACTCCCCAGTTCTCACACTACACATATCAAATTATAGAATATGAAATTTCTTACATTTTCAAGCTTTTATTTTTCTTCAAGTTTTAATATTTTTGAAAATATTGGTTCTAAACTACTTTTTCGTTTTCAGTAATTTACAACCCCCTAGATCATCAAATCCGTATGTTACCAGCATGAAAAAATAACTTTTAAGAATGTGCTTTCACTTAAAAAAAATTCGTAGTTGAAACACCATTTGTTATTTTTTTTAATTAATTTTTTACAGTTTGCTACATTTCTCCGACTCTCTATATTTTTGCGATCTTTACCAATTAAACATCGTTTATGATCCCATGTTGTATGGTGATTCTTTATCCTCCGGATGCTTACTATCACCCCTTTGAATTTGTCGGTCGAATTCGGCAACACCCTGTATAAGCCATATGCACGAAATGGCACAGAAAAAATCTTTTTAAGAAATTAATTTGAAGTTATACCAATATTTACAATTCTTTTTCCAATAAGTTTTGCTTACCATCGTAGAAGATTCTGATAAAAGCATAATTTGTGGAATTCTAATAATTTTCCAAGTGACCTTGATCGGAAATGTATCCGTTGCTGTTATTTTTGATACATTTGAACTATTAAATTATTCTGAATACAAAACTACCTTAAAATTCAGTAGAATATGAAAATTATCTAAAATTTTAATAATTTTTCTAAAAAAAAAAAAAAAAAAAAAAACAGTTTGCAGTTTAACAATTAAATCTGTTATTTTGGATCTATTAGTAACTAGTGTTTTGATAATTTCTTTTGAAAGATAAATTCATTCATCTGATAAATTTTTGCTGAGGAGAATCAGGGAAGTAACTGTTAACGCATGTTTTAAAATATGAGTGTACAGTACTTCCTTGATTTCCAAGAAATAGAAAGACTTCATGTTCATTGGGGTAGCAGATGTTTTGTGAAACGACTTCACATCATAAATTTCTTACAAAAGATGTTTGGATAAAGGAAATAGAGAAAAATGTGAAATGTCCTTCCCATCTTTTATTTTACTAAGGTTGTGGCATAAATTTAATTGCATTGAAATTCAAAAATCATTAAGAAATAACAATTAAAACAATATGAGGTTATTACTGAGCCCTCTAACATATAGAGTTATTTCTGGAATGATCACAAAGAAAAGATGGAAAAGATTTAAAAACTTTTTTGGAACATTTCTTAATTTTCTGAATAATTTATTAGCTAACGTAATAAATTTTAAATGGAACTATTTTTGCATTTGTAATCTGAGTGTCAATACTTCGATACTCTGCTTCCTTCAAAAATAAAATTGACAAAGAATGGATGTAGTGAGGAATATCTAAACCATCAGAAATGAGAATGCTGTGTGGCGGATTGCGATGCGCGAGGATAGAACCTAGGACCTTGTGGTTCGCAGACGAGTAACAAGACCGTGATACAAAAGCAATTGCTCGGCTAGCGTAGCTGTTAACTGGCTTATAAGCTTTCACCACAGACTCTCCCTCCAGTGAGTCGGGGGTGAGACGAGCTTATAAGCCAGTTAATAGCTACGCTACCCAAGCAATTGCTTTTGTATCGTGGTCATGTTACTGGGCTACAAACCATAAGGTCACAGGTTCTATCCTCGCTCATCGCAAATTCGCCACAGCTGTACTTCCAATGTAAAATAATTGGTTTAGTGGGTATCAACGTTTCAATTAAAATCGGAAAGGATTTGAAGAAAGACCGCTTCATTTCAAAAATGATCGATTGAAAATCTAAACAAAGCAGGAATTCATTCTATTCAAAATATAGATAATTAGAGAGAGACGTTACTCTAAACTTTTCTTGCATGCTCTCCAATAAGTCTTATTCCCCACCCCGCATAAAATTGTAGACTTTGGGTAAGGCCTCGAATAGCATTAGAGATCGATAGTTTCGAAATATAGATCTTTGACATGAATCTAGCATTTTTTCTTATGTATCTAGCGAATGCGTACTTTAGATGTCTTTTTTCGATCGATCCAATGAAACCAAAATTTGACACAGAACTGCAGATGTAGCCAGAAGATCACATACCGAATTTTATTGATTTAAGTCATTGCATTTACAATATTTTGCTTAGCATATTTCATTAAAAACTTTTCAAGTTGGGGCGGATTTCCCACTATTGAATCTGTAAATTTCCCTTGCCCAATTCCCAACGATCTATATCCTATTTCTATATTCTTTAGGGTTTCTTTTCCCCTTTCTTTTTTCACTGAACAACCTTGACTGCAGATCATAATAATTTAAAAATTAGACTAAACATCCTACAATACTTAGATCAGGGGTGGCGAATCTTTATGGATCAACGTGCCATTTTGTCTAAAGAAATGTTTAATGAGGTATAAACGTGCCGTCCAAAAATTGTGACTTGTGATTATTGAAAAGATAATAAAACTAAATACCAACAACTCTAATCTCTTTATTTACTAAGAAAAAATAAATTTTACTCCGTATAGTAGTAGATGTTTTAGTTATACGCGTAATTCAAATTAAAGTAACATAAGTGTGACTTCTGTTGTTATAGATTAGAAGACAAATAACCTGTATTAGGATTGTAAGATGTTACTTTTATCAGAATGTATACTGAATTGAAGTCATCTGCCAAACGGTTTCTAAGCGGGTCTTTAATGTTATTTATCTCTAAAAATAATGACTCGCAGGCATAGGTAGAGGAAAATATGGTTAAAATAGCATGAGCAAGCTTCTTGAAACTGTTAAATATGTCTAGAATCGAATTCCATGTTTCCAAAATTTCGTTCCTGGCATTTTTACTTATTTTGTTTGTTAATCCTTCTCTCTCAATCAATACCAACTTTTTCCTTGTTTCAACAAATTTTTGATTCCATATTGAACTAGACTAGAAATCAATCAGTTGCATTTCAAATTATTCCATTTCCAACCAATTGAATTGGGAAAAGTTCAGTTTATCAAATAAAGCCACAAGCAAAACATTTTGATCGGTGGCGTGCCCAAAATATTGTGTCGCCTGCCATTGGTTCGCCATCCCTGACTTAGACTAATAACTGGATAGATAAATTTTTGCACTTTGAAATGGTGTAAAAATCATCTTTGAGCCGCAATCCTTTTGGAAGTTATTGATGAATCAGCGGGAGTGGTCTCTCCGAAAATTTCCCGCATACTTTCCAATTAAGTTCTTATACTGCTTCCTATGCGTAAAATGTTGAACCTAGGGTTAGGCCGCAAATGCCTTTCATGGCATTAGCGAACGATAGTTATGAAATATAGATCTTTTTCATGAATCTAACATTTTTACTGAAATTGTCGTGCGAATATCTAAATATTTTGGGCGCCTTTGGGACCAAATGAAACAAAAATTTGGCATGGAGCTACAGTTCTAATCACAAGATAAGATATCGAATTTCTTTGATTTAAGTCATTCCGTTTATGTGTTATTCAGTTTACATGATACAAAATTACACATGATCAACTCTTTGATAAATTTGGTTCAAATTTTGATGACAATCTATATTTTAGATGCGAGATCTGATTTTTCAAATTTATCTTGGCAGATAAAATGATCAAATTCTATCTGCCTTGTTCTTTGAGTTTTAAAGTAATCAGGTTCAAATCGAACAGCCAGACAGACTTCCTTTGAATGGATTTCGTTTAAAATTTGACAGACATCTAGAAATTTGATTGAAAGTCTATATATCAAATTTTGTTAGTCTAGCTCAAAGCGTTTTTGAGTTATTGTGCTTATTCGCAGACAGATTTAGTGCCAAAAATATGTTTTTTGAACTGAGGGAAGTCTGAAACGTGTAGATTCGTCAAAATCTATCTCAAGTTCAAATTTTTGATGATTATAATACTTTCTTTATACTTCATATACCAGAAAGTAAAAAGTGGACGCGAAAACGCTGTAATTAGACAGTTTCCAAACAATTAAAATTTGAAAATAGGAACTCCAAGATGAAAATTCTCCCTTAGACTATTACTTAGCAGGATATACACAGAAAAGAGCAGCAAACACAAATAAAAAATACGTCGCTATTTAAATTCACTATAATGGCGATTTTTATTTAAGAATAGCTGTCTTCAGCGTCTAGTTGATTTACTCACTATATAAGTTGCAACTATTCAATTAATATTTTTAAAAATTACGATAACGCTGTCCAATAAAATGCTTTCAAATCGAATGATTTAAAAATAGAAAAAAAAAAATTCATTTTTAAATATATCAGTTTGTTTGGTTGCACATCGTTACTCCTGCTATTTCTAAAATGTTTCAGGGCCGCGGTGGTCTGGTGGTAAGGCCTCGGCTCTTGAGCCGTAAGGTTTCAGATTCGAGACCCGATGCCACCGAAGAACCGTCGTGTAAAGGAGTCTGTTGCACGTTAAATCCGTCAAGGCCAAACGTCCTCCCGCAGGTGTGGCGTGGTGTGGAGAGGGGGATGCCAGCTCAGGTGTCGTCCTCGTCATCTGACCTCGGTTCAAAATTACGAGATCCGTCCTAAAATAGCCCTAGTGTTGCTTAGAACGGGACGTTAATATAACTAACTAACTAAAATGTTTCAGTTTTGTTTCTTGCCATATTACAAAAATAATTAACACTGAATTTCATTTTGCGGTGAAATTAGCTTACGAAATAAGCAAGGTATCATTAAGAAAGAAAAACGAACAGGATAGTCCTGGGCATTTAATTCAAATAGGAGACAAATTCAAAAATTGAAACTATCAAGTTTTGTGTTTTTCCTTTTTTATCCCTTCATCCTATGAGATAAAAGGGAAAGGATGAGGTTGTTTGAAAGTATCAGGTTATGCGTTTTTCTACTTTCTTATCTCTTCATCCTATGAAGTAAAAGGCACGGGATGGGACACAAATTATTGTTATGAAATAAACCATTCATCTTTAGCTAGATGCGGAAGATAGGTGCCACAGAGTTCAAGTTCCCCTTTTCTCAAAGGCCTCTCTACTTCTCTACCGAGTTTTTTCTTCATGGGAAACAAACGAAACACTGTTGCTGTCGATGTCTTTGCATGCTCTTGGGATCATTTAAAAAAAACTGTGAAAAATTCAAACAAATATCGAAAATTGATATCATTAAATCGATTCTTAAATTGATATCATTTGAAGGATATTTGCTGTTTAATATGGGGCATTAATAGTTTGGAGCAATAATTATTTCTGATGTGATTTATAAAAAACTGAGTAACACCGAATTTTGATTTAAGTTTTGGTATTTAATTAAATATCTTAAAAAATCATTAACTTCGAAAGTTGAATAGAAACATGTATTTTCTGCTTTTAAGCATTGGTTAATTTGTGTATAAATTATTGATATAATTATTTTATCAAGTTAATTATAAAATGCTCTATTCTCATTTGAAGGATACAGCTCGTTTTTAAGGTGAATATATATATATATAAGATAATTATTTTATGTGAAACAGAATGCAGTGTGAAGACAGTGAAGATACTTTTGATTTCGTGACGTCGTTTTATTTCATTTTGAAGAAGCAGGCATATGTACAAGGGATGAGCACATATAACGACACAGAAAAGGAATGAGGAAAAGGCTCTTGGACATTTTATCCCTGGTCTTATATAACCTATGATTTTGATAGGGAAAATATTTCTTTACAGTGCTAATATATTACGAGATTTCGATAGGGATTTTCGTTACACGCGCGGAGAAGGCAGGGAAACACAGGGAGATTTTAAAAAAGAATTTGCCTCATCAGCGTTATTTTGCCTCTTCACGCGGAGTGTGGGAAAGTTAGATTTTTAGCTGATTCAGCAATTTAACAAAGCTTCTCTTGAATAAATTAAGTAGAGACAGTGGAATTGGATCACGAAATAAGAGAATATTTTAGAATGAAGTTACTATGGGCTAAATTAAGATAAAATCTGGAAAATTAATTAAATTGAAATTAAGAGTTTAAAATATCATTACATAAGGTAATATAAAGTTGTGTATGGGGTGACAAACTTTTGGAGCTTTTGGAGGAGGAATGGATAGTTAAAATGTTCTGTCAAGATAAATAATAAGTTACAAAAGTAATAATATATTTTAATTCTACAGCTATTATGTATTGTAACATGTTATACTACTTAGGAATCATATTGGAAGTTTTTGTAAATTAGCAAGTTATATTATGATTGGTATCTTTATAAGTTCATTTAATTCTGGTAATATATGAATAGACTTTTTTTTCTTCCAAAAATAAGGTGCTGAGGAAAATTATTGTCTGTGTTAAAATGTGGATGCCTTTCCATTCTAAATCTAACTTATTAAAACAAATGTATGATACATTGCATTCGCTTGAGACCTATTAAGATTGTAAATTCAAAAGCATTGATCTTACTAGGTTGTTATGATTTTACGTATTGTTTCTTTATCCCAGACTTCACCGGTCCTTCATTATATTTCAATAATTTTCCGGTCTTTCACGCGTAAATTTTGCAATCTAACTAGTAATGAAAATGCTTGGATTTAAAGGTGTATGTAAGATTTATTCTATAACAAAACCATATGAATAATTTCAAGTATTTTTATCGGATACTAGGTTTCATATCAGTTCCCATAACATTGAGGAGTAATAAGTAAGAAAAAGTACTCATCCATTTTTGAATGCATAGTAATAATAAAAAAAACTAAATTGTCTTCAATACAAATCTGAATTCGCAACTGATTCAGGCATTTTGCTCTAACATTGATAAACATTGCTCGGCAAATTTCATGAGAATCTATGACCCTTCGTCTACTTTCTTCCACGTAACTTTTTTTTTTTTTATCTGCGTTTAGTCTTCATCTTCATTTTTCTCTCTCTTCCTCTTGATCATTTCTTACTCATAATATGTTCATTATTGCGTCTTTATCTAAAGAGAGTGTTACGGAACAGAAACATGTATTTCTATCTAAGCTTGCATTTTCTCTTCATTAACGCAATACATTTTTTTAAAACTTTATTCACCTAAATATTCGCGTTTTTATTTTTAGCCTCAAGAGTGCTGTTATTTTAATGTTGCCAATATATTTGTCATACTTATCACGTAGATTTCAACTTTCTACCTGTTGCAGCGATTTTTATATCTGTTTCTTCATTTCCAAAAAAAAAATTGCTGAGCAACTAAACAGATTCTAATAAGAAAATGTTTATTTGCGTAGTGTTCCTAAACTGTTACCATACTAAAATGTGTCTAAAGCTTTGCATGTCAAATGAAGCGTTGTCGTGTTAAAAAGAATTTCAATACTTAGGTTTGATTTTTAACTATTTCTGAAGATGAGTTTGTATTTGTAAATACATTTATTTTTATATTAAATAAAAAATTCCTTTTTATTTATTTGCGAATTATTTTTTCTTATTTTTTGAAATTATATATATATATATATATATATATATATATATATATATATATAATTTCTTATAATTTTATAATATATATAACATTTTTTAATATTTGAAGAATTTAAATATGAAAAAAGCCATTCATTATTTTTGATTAAAGTAGATGTAAAATCCTATACGAACAAAGCAGCGATGTGCTTATTTCTCTCATCAATGTATTATCATATATTTTGATGCATGATAACAAGCCTATATTACAACACGCTTATATTTCGTATTTTTTCCCAATTACCTCTGGTGATATTTTTGAATTGAATTATTTTATGTGAAATTGAGCATGTTTGCTTAATCTTATTCTAAATAGACTCATCAACTTAATATAACACAAATATATTAATCACACTTATAAATGTGATGAATAAATAAGCATAATTTATAAGTAGAATTGGTAAACATTTGTATTTGCGCGTTAAATAAGCTATTATAAAATAGACTTTGTTATAGCTAAGAAATTAAAATCATTATTATCTACCGGGTCCCTAATTACAAGAAAAATTAATCTCATTCCGTATTTAAATATTAACTCTTATTCGCTTATAACTCTTATTTGCAAAGATTATTTAATATTTTCAAAGAGAAAGGGTTAAAAATTTATAGTACAAAACTAAAATCTGTTAAAAGGGCATAAAAATGTCTAAGTTGCATTTGATAAAAATGTATAGATTGAAAAAGAAAAATTATGTTATTTTATTTGTTCGTTCTATCTATAAAAAAAAAAAAAAAAAAAAAAAAAAAAATAGGATGAGGGTTAGTTGTAAACATTATCTCGCCATATCGGTAAGACATTGAACATTTTTCTATTAAGTCTTTGACAAGCATTTAGATCATTTCGTTAAGAATAAAATGAATTATAATTCTGAATCAATTTGTCGTCTTTGTCTATTTGATTTAGAAAAAATGTAATAATGTATTTATTTGACTCTGCATTTAATTTGGAGCTGTAATTTATTTCAATATATTCGATTAATCAATAGGTACTGTCTTGGTTTCTCGTTCTGATCTCAGAAATATCTCAGTAAAAGAAATAAATGTTAAAGTTAACAATATTATAATTTGAAGCTAAACCTTATAATTAAATTAAATTCATCTCAAATATTCTATTTCATTCTATTCTATTCGAATTCTATTTAATTTATTTTCTAACCCGCTCAGAAAGTTATTTCAATTACAAAAAATAGACAATTATAATTAAAATTGTCTGAAACAAATTAATTTATATATTGCTAAAAAATGAATAATTAATACAATTTTAATTAAAAAAATTTAGAAATATTTATGTTTTAATTTGAAATATTTGTTACTGATAGGTATTCCATATTTAAATTTAAGGTAAACCAATGGTAAAAAGAAAAAATAAATAAATAATAAAGTTTGAATAATGTTCATATTTGGATAAGTCCTAAATTTTGAATGACTCTCGCATTTTTTTTTTTTTTTTTTTTTTGCCCCCTGTCGCATTTTTTTGTTTGTTTGTTTCCACTTCATCAGCTCAAAACTTTTGTGAGAAGTCAAAAATTTTTGGAACTCTGTTTACTTTTCTTTTTATCTCAAAAGAAGAAAATAGGTATAAAACAGGGTTTAAATTCTATATATTAACACTGAATATAGGAGACAATGTTTCAACCTCCATTCGATTGAACCTATTTCTAAAGAATCATATAAAAGTAAATAAAAAAAAAAAAAAATGAAAGTGATCGATTTCAATTTTCTAGTTGCTGCTGTATTCAAATTCTCAAGAGGCCACTTTAAAAAAGCTTATAAATAACTAGGAGATGAGGGCAAACAGCAAACACAAAAACTCAGCTGGTGATAAAAAATCCCCGTGATCAAATAAAATGCCTCACGGAGTTGTCAAATTAGACGTCCGCCTCATCTCTTTTGCAAAACACTATCTCCACCCATGTGGTTGTAATCCATCATCTTTCGACACATCCCGACTGCGACATCTTCAACACCTGGCAGTTTCTGAATATGCTTTCATTCTTCGCCCTCCTGGTTTTTTAGGATCTCTTGGCGCTGTCTTTGCCCTTTTGGCGAAATCAGAATGTGCTCCATTCCAGTTTGTTGAACGCCAAAAGGGAGGGAGGACTCGAGTATTCACATGTTGAATACTCTCTTACAGATATATCAGTAACGCATAATGCTTTCATTGAGACATCCGCACTTCAGTTATGGATTTTCATGGATCGGTTTGAATGATTAATGATCGACTTGCCGAACTTTTAGGAAACGAGTGCAAATGCGGAAGTATATTGCACCTTCTGTTTAGTTGAAAAAGAAACTAGTGTTATATATTAAACGATTAGAGGATTCCATACGGGAAAATATGTAACATAGAATTTGACGTTCAAAAAGATTACTGAAAGATGAATTTTAATTAAAAAAAAGAAAGCAGGTATTTGATGATGACTTTTAATTATAAAAGAAAGCAAATACTTGATGTTCAAAAAGATTATTGAAAAAGGACTTTTAATTAAAAAAGAAAGCAGGTGAAATTATACTTTCTTTGAAGTATACTGGCTGCCTTGTCAGTGATATTTTGTTTACATATTATAGGACCATTTATTTCCAAAAGTTTTTTAATGTTGATTTAAAATTCTATCTTCAGAAGTGTAAGTTCTAAAACCCAATTTTAAGTCTATTTTATTTGAACAAATTCAAATTTATTTGCCCATCTCACGATGTCAATATATATCGTAGCATGCAGCATTTTTTTTAAAGCAAGTAAAACAAAAAAAAAGTCTAATTAAACTGCCTGACAGAAGAAAAAAAATTAATGATTTAACTTGATCAAACAAATACTTTTTTAAAAAATCACTCTTCATGTACATTTAAATTAGATTAAGAGGTTGTAAATCTCAGGAAAAAAATTGCAGTTTGCAATTCTTAAAGATCTTGATAGTGATGAAGATTAAGCAATTTTTATGAATTTTAATTATCAGTGAATTTCGAACAGTAAATTAAAATTAATACTGGATTGCGAACAGTAAATTAAAATGACAATTAATTGCAAGCAGTGAATTAAAATTAACACTGGATTGCAAATAATGAATTGCGAACAGTAAATTAAAATTAATAATGGATTGCAAATAGTGAACTGCAGTCAGTAAATTAAAATTAACAATGAAAATTTTTTATGTTCCCGAAACAGTGATTTCAACAATAAAAAAATTGTTATAAATCATATTTAAAAAACATTTTTTTATTTATTAAAATTAAAAAAAACTTGTGCCATTACAAAAGTGGTATGATTAAAAAAATAATTTTTTTTTTAAATTGTAAGAGGATATAAATATCTCTTTTGTGAAATAACAGTGGAAAAACTCAAAAAAGTATTTCTTCGTTGAAGACGTTAAATTTGAATGAGAAGAGTTAAAGATACTATCCTCAGATGTCATACATTCTTTTTACGTCACTTAATACCTCTTGAAATACATGCTATATCAAACATTAATTTTTCCATCAAAATGATAAGACAATAGATTGATTAGTTTGCCATTTTATTGAATTAAGGTGACATAAGACTTATGCAGAGTCTCACTTATATGATCCAGATTCAGAGCCTAAAAAGAATTAAAAAGTAATATTTTTTAAATATCCTTACTTGATACATTGTGATATTTCTGCAATATAAAAGATCAAAAGTATAAATCGGGAATTCTAAAATATAAAAATACTTTAAAATAATTGAATAATACTTCTATTTACCCTTTTAGTTAAACTGCGAACGGTGCCATTCTTGACAATTTTCCAATGCACACTAACACCACTGTTTTGAATGCGTTTTATTTAGTCGAAAGTTCATTCATATGCAATGGCCTTGACCTTCAAGCTTTATTGGTGATGCTATGACAAGGGAAAACGTGACGCTTTTCAAATCAGTCTTCCTGCTCACTGGCTTTTCAAAAAATGGGTGTGAGGGGAGAGCCATTCATAGAACATTTGAAAGCGGACAACTATTAGTTCGATTGGAATAAAACAGAATTTCCCAAGTTGCTCATTCAGCATGAAGGAAAAGTGAAATCGATGGCCTTCAAATTCTATGCCCCAAAGGGTTCTCAATTGGTCAAAATACTTCTATATATTCTATTATCCTTTCAGTTTAAAAAATTCATTACCATATCGTACCTATTAGAGTGTGAATATCGTTCGTTTTTATAGGTTCCCACGTCAGCTCCTCCAAATAATAGTATATTTAGTGGGTGAACTTGTCATATTATAATTTTATCTGCTGTCACTAAATAGAGGGTGAATGATACTGAAAGAAGAAGTTGGGGAATTAGAAAATATCAAGAATTATTAGACAAGAGGAAAAATAAGAAACGATAGAAACAGGAAAAAGTAATAAAGGAGCGAAAGAAATTGGATAATCAAGACCGAAATTTCGTAGCATGAAAAAATTGCAGGCTTCATTCGCCTGTTGTACCTTTATCTGACTTGATTGCATTAGTTGTAGCATTGTATGCGTAATGATTTTTTTTATCATGCTATTTCAGAAAGAAAGGCAACCTGAAAATATTATTATTTTAATAAAGATGATAGGGAAATTTTGTTTTGAAATTCATGCCCAAATAAAGATTTTTTTTTAAACCATAACTTTAAAACTAGCAAAAGCGCGAGAGTAAAAAAAAAAAAAAATGTTGAAACAATAAAATTAGTTCGAATTTTATTCCAACAATAAAAATCATTGCTACAAATTGCGCTTAATCTCTCTCTCTCTCTCTCTTTTGAAAAATATATTAAAATTAAAGAAAAAATTCATTGAAATAAAATTTGTATCATCGAAAAGTAGCTACACTAACATTAATCAGACAGAAAGTAAATAAAAATCATCTGTAAATGTTTCTTGTAAAGTGCTTCATATGAAAAATTAGTTCAAATTTTAATCGTTACATTCAATTTCATCTTGTGTTTTATCTATTTAATTCTGGTTGTTTAAACATTTCTTAATTTAAATACATCTATTATTACAAGGTTCTTTTTTTGCGCAAATAAAAGTATATATAAAGAACAATTTGTTGCTTTCAAAAACAAAAATGTGAGTTAGATTTATTTCTAATCATAAAAACTGAAAAAAATATTCATTCATTTCAATTATAAAACAGAATTTTGAAAAACACATGTCAAAATATATTGAATAAATATAGTTTTTGAAATATTTCTAAATTATGGAGATTATTAAAATATTTACACATTTTTAAATAAGTAGAATCTTTAAGTTCTTTCTTTATCAATTAAAATAAGCTTTTTTATGAATTTCATTCTTTCTATCTACTTATGGATACTTTGAATTAAGTTGTAAATATCATTTCACTCAATGTTTCAAAATTAGGTTTAATTTTTTATTTCTCCTTTCATAATGACATTTTTTTTTTTTTTTTTTTTTTTTTTGTAATGACTACCATCTTTTCATAATGACTTTTTTATAATGACTATTTGACTAAATCAAAAGATGAATTAAGGAGGTTTCCAGAATATTCAGAAGCAAAAAGGAAAATATAATACATAAAGATGTTTTAACATGATATTGCTTATAGGCTAGTATAGTTTCTGCAAATTGTATAAAGCGTCACACAAAAGTCGTTCAAATGCTTTGTGGCACGAATTTTTGGATCTAAAATGATCAAATTTCGTACATAGTTATTTCTTGGGTTGCAGAATTTTCAAATTTTAATTTGGTTTTTAAATAATTAAAATTAATGTTTTTCTATAATAACTTTGAACTATATTACACCACTTTAGAACTCAAAACAGTTGCTTTTTAGTAATACAAATTTAGAATTGCTGCACTTAAATTTTACTCGAATTACCTTATTTTACCTTTTTTAAATCGATATAGAAATTGTATGCAAGCCATAAATGTTTCAACAATACTGCGGATTCTTCGTTGAATACAAACGATAACACTTTCATCCCCTACACTGAATAGGAACTTATTAGATAATAGAGTAAAACAAGCTTAAAAACGTTGAGAATGTTCTCGAGAACGAAATTTCACTGTTAGCAGCGAAACGATGAGTACAAAGCAATGCCGAACCGTCTCTTCTTAAAGATTTTATGCTAGGTCAAAATGTCAACTAATTAAGTAGTAGAGATAACTAAATTGTCATGGAGAAAAGCTAAATTAAAAGTTTGAGAGTTGTTTTCAGATTGAAATTTCTCTGTAACCAAATGGTTTTGAATATTTATAGAAGAAATGGTTTTTTTTTTTTTTTTTACACACACAAAAAAAATCTTACTGAACTTGTCATTCTTAACTATTTTACAAATGTTGAAGTTGATATAAGTCATGGAAAGAAACTTTTCATTAATGGTTCGATCACATCTGAGGAGCAAATGTATTTTTCTGTATGAATTTAGCTATTTCAGTATGAAATAGCAAGTTTGATTTTGAAGGTATATCGCACTGAAGCAAATTGTAAAATTGATACTTAGCCCACTTTCAAGCTTTGATTCAAGCTTTTACTTATATATGAATAAAAGCTTAAATTAATTTTACAGCTTTTATTCATAGATTCAAGATTTTATTCATATATGAATAGTGTGAAGCTGGAGCAGAAGATGGATTGGCGGGATTGGTAGAAAATGAAGAAGTATTAGAACTAAATAATAAAACCTCGTTGTGTACAATTTTAAAAGTTTTGTTCGTTAAAAAAAAACTCAAAAAAAAAATTCTTGATGCTCATGGAAATCTAAAAAAGCATTAAAACTCAGTTAAGAAAAGGGATTATCATATTACATGCAATCAACGATAACATACATTTAAAAAAAATTGGAATACTAATTTGTAACTAACTATAACAACTTCTTGAAATTATCGCTTCAAATATAATGTTGTGTTTAAATTAATAAGTAATCTAACGAATAATATTATAAGCACATATTTTAACACTTTCAACGCTACCGACGAGATATCTCGTCTTTCAGATACTTCGAATTACAGGTTTCTGTGGGCTAAAATTTGTCTCTTATGCCAGTTTAGATAGATTGAACTTTCAAATACATATCTGAAGAAAACCTTTACTTTTCTCAAACTGGCATAATAGACAAATTTTAGCTCACAGAAACCTGTAATTGGTAGTATCTGAAAGACGAGATTTCTCGTCAGTAGCGTTGAAAGTGTTAATATTGTTTCAAAAAACATTTAGAGAAACCGAAACATAAAGATTATTTTCTTTGTTACTGCAAACATTTTTCACTTATTACCAAACTTTAATTATAAAAAATGGTGTATCTCACCTTGATTAAAACAGTAGAGTTGTTGAGTTCTGGTGGATGATAATTTATATACTAACTTTATAATTTCATAACACTAATATAATTACTTCCTTATTCCCAATTTTTTTTAATTCTATTGTATATTTGTTGAAACTATTTAAAATTTCGGAAATCCAATTCAATTTAGAATAAAATATGTAGACAAAGAGTTTCGATGCACTTGTGAACAGAAAATTTTCACCTTATTTGCGTGACTTATAAAAAACAATTTTTTTTGTTTTGTTTTTTAGCTAATTAATTAGAGGCTATAATATTATTGATAGAATTAGAAAATAATGAAAAAAAATTCTTAATAGTTATATAATTACAACACGATAAATCAAGAATAAGTGAACGCAATTCAGCAAGCTCTCTCTCTCTCTCTCTCTCTCTCTCTCTCTATATATATATATATATATATATATATATACAAAAGTATTAAAATCAAGTTAATAGGAAAATCAAAAAAAAAAAAAAAAAAAAAAATTAAACCAAAAAGATTAAAAAAATACTATGAAGTTCTTTTTTGGTTCTAGTTTGAATAGGTAATAAATGTTGTTGCGATTTCGAAACTGTTTTGTTTCGTTTTCATTTTAGTGTCGTTTTCAAATTATTTCTTACTTTAGATTGGTTACTATATATATATATATATATATATATATATATATATATATATATATATATATATATATATATATATATATATATATATATATATATTCTTTCTCAAGTATATAAGAATAGAAGGAAAAAAAAAAACTTTAAACGGAGCATTCTATCAAAAAAAAAAAAAAAAAAAAACTGGAGCACTTTTTTACTTTAAAATCCTGAGAACTTTTCTCTCTGTAAGAATAAGGAACAGCTAAAGGTCGTTGCGTTCTCGTTACAATTCCACGCATTCACGCTTGCTGACAAGCAATTAATTGGAAGGATTTGACTCGACTTTCCATCTGCAACAGACGAAATAAAGAAAAGGGTGTGAAAGGGTTGGCGGAAAGCCACAAAGCACTTACGATTGCAGGAAGTGAGCAACGGTTACCCGAGGATTAAGGAAGAATCGGAGGTCGATAGGGTTATTCTCTTGGCCCTTATTGACTCGCCAGACAGGGCAGTGGAAGGGTAAAAATGAGCTAAGCCGCTTAAAAGAGTCGGCTGTATTTGACTGAAAATCGACGGCTGAGCAAATCTTTTCAATATCAATGTTTGGCAACATCCGTGCTCATAAAACTACATTAAACTGACAGTTAGGGAGAGTGAATGAATAGAAGGGGGCAAACACTTTTTCAAATTGGACTCTTTAAACTCTTTGATGACAGATTTAAAAAGCTCACTTACAAAGAATATATGGATAAAGTCAGACTGATTGCTCTTGATGACTTGCAGTAGATGTATATCATAAACAGAGAGTTCAGGGATTATTTATCAAAAAGAAATAAAGATGAATTTGCATAATTTTAGCATTTAGCGGCGTATGTTATATTTTAACCTTTTTGATAAAAGTAAACGAAAGTGCACTTTTTAATTATAACTAAACATATGTTATGCATAGAGGATATATCTTATACCTGCTTTGGTTTACAAATTCGAATTATTACTCTGATTTGTTTCAGTAATTAATTTTTTCTCTTTATTCACCATTTTTCAATATCACTAAGAAAATTGTGTTTAGATCTTTGTCACGGTTCTGAGAGGGAAATATTTTACCAAAGTAAACTTTGATTTGCTTAATAAATTTTCCTTAAACGTTTACTGGAAATGAATATCTTGATTCATAAAAAGGCAAAATAAATTCTGTTCAAAACCAATCTAAGATATTTTTCTTCATTAATATGGACGATTCCTAATATTATGGGCGATTTTAATCTAAATTCTATGTAATGATATTTTATATTGTAAAATAATTACTAAATTTCATTGCTGTAAATCATTTCTCTAACTTCCAAATCTTTTAACTAGAAATCAAATATATAATTTCATTTTTTTTTTCTTTTTTGAGTTAGAATTGTTGTTGTTAAAATTTTTGAAGCAAAACTTTTTATATTCAGTAAAGGCGTTTTTGTCTTAATTTTTCTGAGATCCAGGTATCAAAATACTCCCTGCAAATTTAAAATGCTTTGAAGAGATGATAGTATGTATGAAGACAAACTTAAGTTCAGATTATTAATATGTATTTACTTTCCATTGTTTGTTTCTTTTGTCAGTTAGAATGGAAGGTCAAATAAGTAAGGACGGGCAAACAGAATAATAACAATAAGAGGAACAATAGTTTTGGAAAAAAAAAAAAAGAACAGAAATTCTGTTCATACATTTTAGTTTCGGAAAAAAAATCTGTTCGTGCATTTTTTTTAATTGTTAGGTGGATTAATTCCGAATTTAATTTTTCATATATTTAGGAATTATTTATTTTATAACTTATTCTTTTGCATAATAAAATTAAATTGCACATTTATATTTCATCTCTGCTGCATCAAAATGTCGAATATTAAAAACCACATATTACAAAATAAATGAACTTTTAATGTAACAACTGGAGCCACTAACAGCATACTACATTTTATAACAACATATAACAATCATATATCACATAAAACAATCAGCACATGCAACTAATTTATATGCATGTTTTATATCACTAAAATGCTTTGGAAAATTTTTCTTACATTTAGACATTATAGAGATGATACAAAGATAAATTTACTTCGCTGCAGATGAATTCGAATAGTTTGTTATGAAATTAGACAATTCACCAGCTGAAAAAAAAATGCATTAAAGCCAAATTCTTATGAAAAAAAGCAAAACGATACATAATCATGTATCACATAATTGCAAGACATACATATGCCTGTAGTAATGACTTTACAACCACATCCGGTTTATACCTCTCATAATACTCTGGTATGCCTTTAGTACCTTTTATTCTATTGAGTTTTCTTCTTAACCAAGAAGTTTTGCATTTAATTAGATTTACTAAAAATACGTGTAAAAAATTTTACAATATAGTAATATCTTTTTCTAGTCATTATATATTAATATCTAAAAGTAAGTATTTCTGATAAATATGAAAGCCTTTCCAAGTGAAAGCGCATTCCCAAAGCAGCACTATATTCATACTTTTTCATTGCCTAATTATTTTCTACTGACTGTTTTTTTTTTTTTTTTGCTGTTAAATACAAATGATGATGATTAAAAAAGTGCAAATGCATTATTCAGTGCTGCAAAATTGTAATGCCTTTCATTGTATGTTTACTCAATAACGATTATTTAAATTTTGCTGCAGATGGTTCCAGAAGTCAGAAAAATAAACATCCCTACACCTCGTTGTATATATAAAAGAAGGAAGTACACTATATAAGTTTAATACAATTTTTCTTTTGAAATTCAAATGCCAGTCATGATAAACATTATCCGATACTGAAAAATCTTATTAAAATGTTAGCAAAAAAAATGAATAAAACAACATAGAATAAGAAGAAAAGGAAAGAAAAGGATTGCAGTAATTTTGTTTAAAAATAGAAAACAAGATAATAATAATAAAAAAACTTTTATAATGCCTTTTTCTTTAAAATTTTTATAGAATATTATAAACAGTGCTCTTCAAAAGAGTTAATACTTTATTACCAAGCAAATTTTTTGATAAAATTATAAGAATAATTCAATAACACTGCAGCGGGAAAAAAATTGTGTTCTCAGTCAGTGCTTTACCGATGGATATTGCATTTTTATTTAATTTATCATGCTTATTAAGACGGAATTTTGTAATCGATTTTACCTTTATTTCCTAATGTACCAGCAATTAAATTTTCACATTTATGTTTTTTTTATTGATATTCACTATTTTAATATTTTTAGAATTAATAATCAGTGACTCAAACAGTTTTGATTAAATTTTGATTTAATATGAATGGTTCCATTTGGCACTGAAATTTATTTGAAGATTTCATAATAATTATTAGAATAAATTATAAAGTAAAGGCAAAAAGTTGAAAATAATTGAAATAAAACTACGTATTTTTTAGTACATTAGCAAGAATGTAAAATAGCTTTTGTTCAATTTTTTTCATTAATATTCTTCAATACGTATTTTTTTTGTTTTATTATTTCGCATTTTCGTTTTAATGGAAAGATATATTTAAATTTTAAATAATAAATGTACAACAGGTAAATAATATCGTAATGAAATTATAAAACCCTTATAAATACCTGGACTATTTGATCACCTGACGGTTCTGTTTCTATCGGCCTTCGAAGTCAAATTGATTTCAATAAGCTGTCCCATTTTTTAATAAACCCTACCCAGACATTACCAACCTCTTTTCTATTCTTATGGTTTTCTTCCATATCGCGGAGATACAGACCGTTGAAAAGACCTTGAGGCGCTGAGATCTCTAAAGTAAACACATCCCCGCTATGAAACATCCATGTATTAAATGCAAATCTTTTAGTTACACAGAATAAAGCATCTGTTTATGGAGTAACTGTTCAAGCGCATCAGATATTATTGCAGCATTAATAAATCGAAACTTTTAGGATATAGCTATGAATTTGTTTTTGTCATTTAACATTTTTCGCTAAAATCTTTAAAAGAGAGTGTGAAATAATTTAATTGAAGTAATTGTATTCTCGTCTGATGAATTTTTTTCAGGTAAAAAAGAATTTTAATTTTAACAGATTCACGGCATGAAGAATTTTAAGGTAACTCAGTCAAACCTGCTTTTGTGCTGTTGACAGGGACCGCATAAAAGAAATCGCACAAAAAAAATATTCCGAAGCTTTATAAATAGCAAATAATTTTTTACAACCGATTAAATAAAAAAGCCGATTTTTTAAATGTAAAATTCATATACCACATTAAAAAAAATCGCACAAAAACAAATTCGCATAAAAAAGGATCGTACAAAAACAGGCTTGACTGTACTCTTTCAGACGATTTTTATTTACCTCTTCTTTACTTTCTCATTTGAATTATATTGAAAGAATATCACCCAAAATTCGACCTTGAGATTATGTTGAATCTCCATTTTAGGCTACCTTAAGTTCAAAAGACCATTTTTGGAACCATTTTCTACTCTCTTTCTCTTTCTCTGAGTCTCTCTGCGAAAACGAGACAATTTAGATTAATGAAATTTGGTAATCGACTTTCGCACCAAAATTGTAAATATAGTTGACTATCCGAATTCCAATTGACAAAGATTTCAGTTAATGGAGTCGGTACCTAAAAACTGAGCCCTGTTTTGAATTTTTTTAAGTAAAACAACGAATTTTTCACAAAAGGTAATCAAAGTTGACATTGGAGTCAATTTTCATGATGCGGAGGCTTGAAAAATTCGCACCAATCTTTCAGTGCGGAATCTTATAGAAGGTGTATGAATTGAGCTTTCATAATTCAAGAAATTATTAAGGGAGGGAGTAGGAATGAAAATATAGTTCCATTCTTAAGCAATTTCCGTGTATTTTTATGAAAAAAAAAATGGCACTGTGAACATGTCGAAAAGTTTAGCTTTTCTGATCGGGGAAAATTATTCTTTTGTTTCTTTGAATAATCACTAAGGAAATGCAAAAGGAACAGCAGAAATCAGTAATTCAGTCAATCAGTTCAATTCTCTAATCAAAAGTTATTAATGTTTCAGGAAATACATGTAAAAAGTTTGATAACTAATAGAAGAGTATATTAAAATATTAATATGTCGTAATACTTGTGGACTTTTTATAATTTTAAATAAAAAATCTTGTAAAATCTTCTCGAAAGAAGAGGAATCAGGATTTTAAATTGAGTCTATAAACAAGGTTTTCATTTGTCCGAAGTGGTTACTGTTTCAATGAGCTTGGATAACTGATGTTCTACTGTTCTTCTTCTTTTTTCTTTTTCTTTTCTCCCTAATTCCCACACCTACCTAACTTAGGCAAAGGGTTTAAAGATAGCGCGAATTGGTGGGCAGAAAATACCAGAAATAAAGCAATAACGATATATGTATATATATATATATATATATATATATATATATATATATATATATATATATATATATATATATATAATGAAGAAAATATAAGAAAAACAAAAATGAAGCAAAGAAAATATTATGCATACAAGAAATAACAATGCACAGTAAAGAAAAAATAATAGTAAATAATAATATAAAGAATAAATAATAGAAAAGAATATAATAAACATTAAAGAACACAAATAATATTAAAGCAATATAATAATTAAACAAGATATCGCATATATGTAATATAATATAGAAACAAGATAGAGTAAGACGATATGGTTATAATAATAATAAAGACTTTAAAAAATGAAGCCTGAAAAACAATTTAGAGAAAGCAGAAAAAATAGATACCTAAAATCCAAGAAAGAAAGATAAAAGCTTTGTGTATTACAAAAAGGAATATGAAAAGAAATGAATATTGTGTGTATCAAATAAAAAATGAAAATTCGATGCATGGAACACTGGGATAATCAGTCGCATACGTAAACACTGATTGTGCACATCTTCCAATAACGGGTAATTTTTTGAGCCATTTTTTTTAAATTATCTGAAGTTTTTTTTATTAAATTTTTCCCTGTGAATGCTGTCAAATGCATAATGACATACATCTCCTATTTTCTGCGAATACATAATGGTGAATACTGCAATATAATGTGCTTACAAAATTTCAGGCGATATCTATCAAAGTGAAGTTTGTCTTTGCACCCGCCCATGTGCAAAATATGAGCACGATTATTTAGAAACATTAGATATATGGGCGACCAAACATAGCAAAACTGCCATTTATATCAATTTTTTAACCAAAATTGTTGTTTTAAACTGTTACTGTTACAGGATACACGCAAAATTCTCTACATTAAATGACGAAATCAAATATAAAATTGGAAGTATGATGGCAATATCCGCCAGGAAGTGAAGAGAATAGATAGCATTTCCTTTAATTTCAAGATGAATTGTACCGAGACGGTTTCAGTATATATATAAAAAATATTGTATTATATTGTCAAAACGCATTTTAAACAAATGGATGATTTTTTTGTATGTCCCCACCGGTGGGTACAAAGGGTCTCCGCTAAGATCATGAGCTGTCCCTTCCAGCCACGTGCCTCGCCCGTCTGTACAGGATACGTTACAAAAAATACGTTTCGCAAAAAAGAGAGGTAGAAAATGCTTTTGTTTTCAAAGTAAAATAGAACTGATGCGATGTAACAGATACAATATATTTGATGCAGAACTGACTGGATATCATGTTCACCAGTAAGAGACTCACGGGTGTGCCATAGGGTGGAATACGAAAAGGGGACCCCCCCCCCGATTTTGTAGAGTAACGAATTCTAACGGCACGGCTCAAAATTTCAGCTGGAAAATACTGATTAAAATTATGCTTTAAATCTTTATTTCGCACAAAAAACATAAGATTTAAAAAAATGAAAAAAATTAATTTTACCTTAAAAATATCTAAACTATGGCTTTTGACCTAACAGCATCTTAAAAATTAGAGATACAATTTTTTTTAATACTTTTTCGTCAGTTAGCATGTAAAGACGAAATTTTTGAGTCGTATTTAAATTCTATATCTTTTAAAAATGTTTTTTTTTTTTTTTTTTTTTTTCATTTTATCCTAGTGCGGACACTTTTGTACTTACGATACAATTACCTTCCAGTAAATCACGGACTTAGGAATTTATTAAAAGTCTTTTCAGAAATTTTAAATAATGGTATTACAACTCCAGAAAATTGTATGAAATTCGAAATATCTGCTTAATAAATATATATATATTCGTTTTGACATCTTTTCACTTTTTTAGAACTGGTTTCCATTACATAAAATCTCTTTGATGATGATAAAATTCGAATTTTTAAAAGATACGATTTTTGGCTATTTTTTATTAAAAGATTATTTGATTCATATATAAAGAAAATTTTCAATCGTTCTCTCATCCGAAATCTCTTAAAGCTAGCCAACAAAATGTTGTCGTTTTTATTTAGATTATAACTGTATCTCGAATATTCACTATGCTGGCGTTCTTCAGAAACTTTCGTGACAAAAATTTGCAGGTGAGTAAGAAAACGTCAAATTACAAATTATATATAAAATATAAAGGAAAATTTAATTTATATAAGATGATTCAGGGGTATGCATTATTTTTTAAATATGACTCTAATAAATATCTTGCTGAAATATAGTGCTTAGAAATATGGAGAATTTATGAAAAAATAGTAATTTATATGCAAACATGGATCTGAAATTTTATTTTATTTAATATTCTTCTTAAATTTATAATATTTCTAAATAATTTCTTAATAAACATTATAATCACTTCTTTATAACCATTTTCTTCCTCAAGTATGCTGGATAAAAGCGATTTATATAAAATTAAATTAAAACAAAAAATTATTATAATCTCACCTTCAAAATTAACGTCAGTAATTTTTTGCTTTCATTTACCATTCATTTTCATGAAAATGAATAAGCTGTTTTCTTCATGAAATAATAAGCAAAAACTTAGAAGAATTTTCAGCCAGGACACTTGATGCTAGATAATGAGTTACTTTTATGTTTTTTTTTTGGTTTTATTTTATTAGAGTATAAACTGCACGCATGTTTTCTAATTTTAGTTCCAATAATTAGTTTTTTTTAAAAAAAATAGTTATATATTATTTTTTATGGCTCTTTGTATTTTTCATCCTACTAAAATTATGCCACCTCAAGATTTAAATAGAATGAAACAAAGAAGTTCCTTGTTCATATCATTTGAATGGCAATTTGGTTCGTAATAAGACAAGAAAAATGCAACAATTAACAGAACTCAGGAGCAAGAACAATGCTACTGCTTATCCTTCTTTCAGTATTGCCGTGATTAGTAAATAAAGCAGATCAGACAGTTTTTATAAATTTCTAATTAGATTCATATTATGCCCTTGACGTACCGAACCATTAGATAAACATTCCGTTTTCAAAAATATTTAGGGTCTAACCTTATAATTTTAAACCGTGGCCAGATGATGTTATTTGAACCGGCATTCCTATTCAACTTTATACACCATATCGGATGACGAATCTAGATATTTGGGCAATCCTGATTTCTTCTCCACTTTAAGAGGACAGAGAGATTTGTCAGTAAAATTGGAATTTAAAAAATTAGAAGTATGGCTATAATTTATTTGACTTTGCATTTCCGCTTATGATAAATTTTTAGCGATGCCTAATGTGGTTCACTGCAATAATCAATCGATGTTTTAAGCTATTTAAATATAAAAGATTCTGCTTCACATGAAGGGTTTTTAAGCAGATATGTTATTTGACGACATTCGAGAATTTTTATGAATGGATAATGTTTATATGTTATCTAATATTTCTGTATATCACGACACAGAAATAACTAGTTAAGAATAAAAGTACTGCATTCTATTAAGTCTTTGATGCTAATTCATGTACATGTTAAATGAACAACACCATTTTAAATTTAGAATTTCTTACACCTTCATAAGAGTAAAAGGATGTAATGCCACTCTACAAAATACGGCAACGTGTAGTTAGATCCCAACTAATTAGCTCATTATTTTTGTCACGCGACTATGGCATCATGCGAATTTATTCAATGGAATGAAAATGACACCAGTATTTGCTTCGCTTTCTTCTGATAAATCTTGTAAATATTTTTATTATGATTCACGTAGAAAAAAATCTGTGAGAAAAATGAATATACATTTAATTTCAGATTTTGCATTCGATTTTTCTAGCTTTATTATAATATGGATCAGAATCCATAAGAAGATCCTGTAAGAAAAACCAGAATTCAATTGTTACACTAAAAATGAGTAACTTTACTAATCGAAATTTCCGCCAGCAATCTTCTTTTAATACTCTTTGTTGTCTAACATATTGCTAGCTATGCACTTCCCCTGAGCTCGTATTTTAATACGTATTATTCATTGCAAGTAGGGCTTAAATCCAATAAGAAAAGTCCTAGTGATTTAGATTAAGACTGGATGACAATTCATGTCGAATCCATTTAGTTACGCATTCTACTGAGCGAATTGCTAGTGAATAGAAGAAAAAATTGTCTCTTTTCATTGTGTCGTACGCTTCCATCCGTTCAGTCAGGAGCAGATGGTTGCAAATAAAACTGGGATTCTTCACGGTGATTATGGAAGAGATTCATTTTGCTAGCGGTACCCTCAGTCACACGTATCAACAACCTACTCATCGATTTTTTTTTTATATTCATGTTAAAGAGGGAGTAGCCTTACTGATAGATTTTGATATTAGCATCCTAAAGTTTTCCTCTGTTCTTCGGGTAATAAAAACTGCATTTGTATCAACTACAGAATAACTTTTGAAGTTCGTCATTTAAAGACATTGGAAATCTATGCCTTCAGAAATTTGTTTCTAGAAGTGAATATAGTTTAAGAGGATACAGAAGGGAAATTTTATGTGAAATATCCTTATTTCTACATTATGAAAAATTTTAATTTTCTTATTTTGAAAATTGTCTGTAACGAGAGTTATTTATGTTTACTCAGGGGAGGACAAGAGAGGATACATATAGCCGGGATGCTAATCTTAGGGAGTGAGGGGCACGCCGTGAAGGCAATATTTTTCATACATAAATATTATTCATATTTCATAAAGAAAGCTTTAAAAAATAAAAATAAAAATATTTCGATAAATAAATTTGTCAATTAATTGTGCATAAGGATATATTTTTTTCAGTTTAATATATCTTTCAAACATTATTCTTTATTTTTCTAGTAGAAACTTTTAAACATTTATTTAAAAAATCAAAAATAGATGATGCAAAAACAGAACAGTGATTCATTCACTCAGCAAGACAATCTATGACTCCCACTCAGAAATATTATCAAAAACTTAAAGCCATGTATGAATGATATATTTCCATAACAATGATATGTTTTCAATAAACAAACAAATTAATAAATAAAAATAAATACATAATTATGGCTCCCTCTTAGAAAAATTTGCAGTTTTAAGTCATCTAAAATTCTGATATTCGAAATAAAATGTGAATAAATTTTTTTATAGGTTATAATTATTGAGTTTTCTTTTTTATCTTTTGTTTTGAAATTAAATAAGCATTAACTTCGTTTTTATGATTTTTCCAAGAATTGATGATTGAGTTGATGATTCCAAGAAATGAATGATATTTTCCAAGAATTGATTATTGTTTTGTTGTAACTGAAAATAATTTAAAAAATCTAATTTAAGAGAAAATTCAATTTGGTTTTTAACATCGATAAGTTGCTTTGGCTTTATACTCAGTTGTGATTTATATTAATACCGCTACCATATTTTATTTTATTTTCTATTAAGTTTGAATAATTAAATAAATTATTAATAAAATCATTTAATTTTTATAATTTTGAGTCGAAGGAAGCTTTTTCAATAAAAAATTGAATTAAAGTATTAACTTTTTAATTAATCACCTTTTAATTAAAATTAAGGTCAAAAATAAATTTGTAAACTTTTTACTGCATTCCTTTAACAATTAGCTTAATATTTGACTTAAAAAATGTCTTATTGTATTGTTTTCAAAGGCAAAGTTTAAGTTTTCAAGTTAGTTTTCGTAGTTAAGTTTTCAATGGCAAAACAAGTTAATTTTATTAAGTGAAAATTAATTTTATTCATCGAAACTAACTTGCAATGAATTAAATTAACATTGGTGAAATTAAAACAAATTAAATTTACATTGGATGTCTTTCTTACACTTAGTAAACTGTTATATATCTTACTTTGATTTTTAATCAAATATTTTATATTGATAAATAAATTATTTTATATTGATTTTCATTTTCATTTTATTTTCAAACGTTTCATTTATCCAAATGAAATTATCCCAATAATCAATTAAAAATATCCGAAATCATCCCAATAATCAGAGCTCCTGAAAAATCAATTAGCTTAGGGTTCAATGATTGCAAAGCTGCTAGCAAAATTCCCTAATGAGTAGGTATAAATAGGGAATTAAAAATACATATACAATTCTTTATTCGTCCCTTTGAGCAATGACGGAACTGACGCGTGGGCCGATGATTATCATTGACAGCTCGATGATGGATGATGCTAAGAGTATTCATTCATATTCAGTTTGCCAGAATGAGCAATTTGTTTACAAACAAGTATCGTTCCAATCTGTGTGCAATCAATAACTTTCAACGCGCTTTCTTCCGATGAATACAGTTATAAAGTGCAGCTGGACAGAGCAGGGTGTGGATATTGTATCCTCCCCCTCATTGAATGACCACCACCCACCTATAACCTTCTATAATGTCACGTGACAGCCATTTCTCACCTTAATAGAGCGATATCCGGTTTTATCAGAATGATTCTTTTATAAAGAGCCTTATTGTAGAAAGTCAATAATTCTTCACTTTGTAGGGCTGATTCAGCTTTACAGAAATTCATTCGACACCTATATTTCGCCCATTTTTGAAGTCGCGCTTTTAAGAAGTAAATTCTTAGAAGTCGATTTATTGATTTATTTTTCTAAATATGACAAATGTTGTATTTTTTGGCTCTTTTTAATCTTGTATTTCCAAGCTGAAATATATTTATTATTGCGAAAAATATGCCAGTTATAAACATCATGATTTAAATTTTCTAAAAATTTTGCAAAGCTCTCTAAAATAAAATTTTATTTACTTTATAATATATTGATAAACATTGTATTTTGGAGTCATCAAAGTTATTCATCGGTTTCATTTTCAAAGTTAATATCTTAACGAGTTTGCAGCTCATTGAAACATTTTTTGCTCTTAGTAGAGACATTTTTAATATTCGCAGTGGTAATACGTGTCTGAAAATTGAAAATGATGTATCTGGTTTGAAATCAACTTATAGTATAGTGCCACATTTACGGCAGATGAAATGAGACGAAAATGTTAAACCTTTTCTATATATATATAATCTATGCACTATATCTGTTTTCATGTTCTTCTCAACAATATTGCCAGTAAGTGGCATAAAATTTGAAATAATGAACATATAAGAGCATAGAATGTCTTCAAACAGAGAAAATATAAAACTAAAGAATTTAATTTGTATTATGCAAACTGAAAGAAATTTAGAAACATATTTTATCCAATCAGTGTAATAAAGTATATACACAAGTTTCAATGCATAACAGTGACAGAATGTTTTTTACAGAAATATAAGTTTAAAAGCAAAAATAATTGCAAATTATGAGTATTTAAAAAGTTAATGCAGGCTATTTTTAGGCTTATATCTAGACTCAGAAGGAAATTAAAATTTAGAACTTAACTCTTAAGACGATAAACCGCATTAAATGAAATAAAAGGAAAAAAAAAGCTGTTATTGACATGTGCGAATTTCCAAAACTTCAACAATATTTTTACCAACCCAATTGCACATATGCCTCCGTGATTCTTTGCAACTTTGCAAAGGATAGTTACTTTCACATATAGATCACATTTGATAAATTTAACGAAAACCGCGACGTTTAGAAAAATCGCCGAGTTTTTCAAACTATTCTACTCAGTTATGTGAATAATTTTAGGATTTTTCTTTAAGTTTCAAAATTATTTCTATTTTTACGTATACCTAAAAAAATATAAAATAAATTATTATAATAAAAAAACACAGCTGCATAGATGTCTTCGTGATTCTTTAAAGCTTTACAAGTGATAGCTACTTTCACATATAGATCGCATTTGATAAATTTAACGAAAATCGCGAAATTTAGAAAAAATCTCCGAGTTATGCAGAACTTTGGAATTTCGAACAACCCAATTATGCGGATAATTTTAGGATTTTTTTAAATAAAAGTTTTGCAAATGGTTTCTATTTTTACTTCTACCTAGAAAATAAAAAATTATATCTAGAAAATGTCATACCTAGAAAATAAAAAAAAAATCATAATAAAAAACGCAACTGCATTGATGTTTTCGTGATTCTTTAAATCTTTGCAAATGATAGTTACTTTCATATATATATGACATTTGATAATTTAACGAAAACCGCGACGTTTAGAAAAATCTCCGAGTTATTCAAACTATTCAACTCAGTTATGTGAATAAATTTAGGGTTTTTCTTTAAGTTTCAAAATTATTTCTATTTTTAAATATATTTAAAAATAGAAATAATTTCTATTTATTATTTCTATTAAAAAATATAAAATAAATTATTATAATAAAACAACACAGCTGCATAGATGTCTTCGTGATCCTTTAAAGCTTTACAAGTGATAGCTACTTTCACATATAGATCGCATTTGATAAATTTAACGAAAATCGTGACATTTAGAAAAAATCTCCGAGTTATTCAAAACTTTGGAATTTCGAACAACCCAATTATGCGGATAATTTTAGGATTTTTTTTAAAAAAAGTTTTAAAAATGGTTTCTATTTTTACTTCTACCTATAAAATAAAAAATTATATCTAGAAAATGTCATACCTAGAAAATAAAAAAAATATCATAATAAAAAACGCAACTGCATAGATGTCTTCGTGATTCTTTAAATCTTTGCAAATGATAGTTACTTTCACATATAGATCACATTTGATAAATTTAACGAAAACCGCGACGTTTAGAAAAATCGCCGAGTTATTCAAACTATTCAACTCAGTTATGTGAATAAATTTAGGGTTTTTCTTTAAGTTTCAAAATTATTTCTATTTTTAAATATATTTAAAAATAGAAATAATTTCTATTTATTATTTCTATTAAAAAATATAAAATAAATTATTATAATAAAACAACACAGCTGCATAGATGTCTTCGTGATCCTTTAAAGCTTTACAAGTGATAGCTACTTTCACATATAGATCGCATTTGATAAATTTAACGAAAATCGTGACATTTAGAAAAAATCTCCGAGTTATTCAGAACTTTGGAATTTCGAACAACCCAATTATGCGGATAATTTTAGGATTTTTTTAAAAAAAAGTTTTACAAATGGTTTCTATTTTTACTTCTACCTATAAAATAAAAAATTATATCTAGAAAATGTCATACCTAGAAAATAAAAAAAATATCATAATAAAAAACGCAACTGCATAGATGTCTTCGTGATTCTTTAAATCTTTGCAAATGATAGTTACTTTCACATATAGATCACATTTGATAAATTTAACGAAAACCGCGACGTTTAGAAAAATCGCCGAGTTATTCAAACTATTCAACTCAGTTATGTGAATAAATTTAGGGTTTTTCTTTAAGTTTCAAAATTATTTCTATTTTTAAATATATTTAAAAATAGAAATAATTTCTATTTATTATTTCTATTAAAAAATATAAAATAAATTATTATAATAAAACAACACAGCTGCATAGATGTCTTCGTGATCCTTTAAAGCTTTACAAGTGATAGCTACTTTCACATATAGATCGCATTTGATAAATTTAACGAAAATCGTGACATTTAGAAAAAATCTCCGAGTTATTCAGAACTTTGGAATTTCGAACAACCCAATTATGCGGATAATTTTAGGATTTTTTTTAAAAAAAGTTTTACAAATGGTTTCTATTTTTACTTCTACCTATAAAATAAAAAATTATATCTAGAAAATGTCATACCTAGAAAATAAAAAAATATCTTAATAAAAAACGCAACTGCATAGATGTCTTCGTGATTCTTTAAATCTTTGCAAATGATAGTTACTTTCACATATAGATCACATTTGATAAATTTAACGAAAACCGCGACGTTTAGAAAAATCGCCAAATTATTCAAACTATTCAACTCAGTTATGTGAATAAATTTAGGGTTTTTCTTTAAGTTTCAAAATTATTTCTATTTTTAAATATATTTAAAAATAGAAATAATTTCTATTTATTATTTCTATTAAAAAATATAAAATAAATTATTATAATAAAACAACACAGCTGCATAGATGTCTTCGTGATCCTTTAAAGCTTTACAAGTGATAGCTACTTTCACATATAGATCGCATTTGATAAATTTAACGAAAATCGTGACATTTAGAAAAAATCTCCGAGTTATTCAGAACTTTGCAATTATGAACAACTCAATTATGTAGATAATTTTAGGGTTTTTTTTTTTTTTTCAAAAAAGTTTCACAAATGATTTCTATCCTTACGTATACCTAGAAAATAAAAATCAAAAATTATATCTAGAAAATTTCAGACCAAGAAAATAAAAAATTTATTATAATAAAAAAAACGTTGTATGGATGTCTTTGTGATTCTTTAAAGCTATGGAAATGATAGTTATACTTTCACGCATAGATCACATTTGATAAATTTAAGGAAAATCGCGACGAGATCGCATTTGATAAATTTAACGAAAATCGCAACCGTTTTCAAAAATGTCCGAGTTATTCAAAGTTTGCAATTTTGAACAACTCAATTATGTAGATAATTTTAAGATTTTTTTTTAAAAAAAGTTTTGCAAATGATTTTTATTTTTACGTATACCTAGAAAATAAAAAAAATTATATCTAGAAAATTTCATACCTAGAAAATAAAATAAAAATTGTTATAATAAAAAATTTATTCGTTTCCTTCCCTTTCACATCAAGATACAAGTCTTAAGACTTTCATTCGTGGTATGTGAGAGGCCCTAAATCTTTAAATAAATGACTGTAATGTGGCCATGATAACAGATGGAGTCACTTTTATTCAAATCATTTTTTTTCGGAGGGGTGTAAAATTTTATAGCCTATTGTTTCTGAGTTACTCAATTTTTGCTACGCCGACGGGAAATGAAACGTCCACTGATGTGTATTAGTTCCAGAAAAGTACTTTCAACGAGATTAGTTCTTTTTTCATGTATTTTATATGTATTCTCATGCGTTTGCTCCGAAATGCTTGACTAGATCAAACATGCGAAGGATTTTTGGGACACTGTTACCAAATCTAAACAAGAATCGTCTGATTCGAGTCACAACCACTAGGCTGATTTTTAAAACATAAAACTAAAATAAAGGTTTTTTTTTTCTTTTTTTTTAATAGTGTTAAATGGAAAACATTTGGTAAACATACATAGTATGGAATAATTGAAACGACAGGTTACTTGCAAAAATTCTGGTACAAATGCTTTTTGTATATTTCATTAAAGAAGCAGAAGCAATTGAATCAAAATCTTATACCTCATTTTACACAATTTTCATTCAAATGTAAGAAAATGGCTTTTTTTAAAATCCTGAATTAAATTGTAGTTTTTTCTGTGCGAGTGCAAATATTATTAATTCTGGATCAGAAGATACTGAAATATGTGTAATCATTTAATTAAATATGATGAAAATTAATAATGATGTAACTTTACAGGCCAAGTCATATATTTTACAACCCTTCCTAAATTCAGAAGGATAAATAATTTATCAAATGTAAGAAAGTGTTTTTCTTTAATTTTGAATTAATTTATCGTCTTTTCTGTGGGGTTATGAATATAATTAATTCTAAACCAGAAGATACTGAAATATGTATAATTATTCAATTAAATATGATGAAAATTAATAATGATGTAATTATATATGCCAAGTCTCGAGTTTTACAATCCTTCCTGAATTCAGAAAAATAAATAATTTGTGAAATGTAAGAAATAGGCTATTTTTTATTCTGAATTAATTTATCTTTTGTTCTGTGTGAGTATGAATATTATTTATTCTGGACCAGAAGATACTGAAATATGTGTAATCCTTCAATTAAATGTGATGGAAATTAATAATGATGTGATTTTGCATGCCATGTCACATGTTTTATAATCCTTCCTAAATTCTGAAAGATAAATAATTTGTCAATTGTGAGAAAGTGTTTTGTTTTTAAATTCTGAATTAATTTGTTGCTTTTTCTGTGTAAATACGAATAAATACAAATGCAAGAAAGTGTTTTTTTTTTTAAAATTCTGAATTAATTTATTGTTTTTTCTGCGTGTGCACAATATTATTAATTCTGTAACAGAAGATACTGATATATGCATAATCATTCAATGAAATATCGGGAAAATTAATAATGATATCATTTTACATGCCAAGTCACATTTTTTACAACCCTTCCTAAATTCAGAAAGATAAATAATTTATCAAATGTAAGTGGCTTTTCTTATTCTGAATTAAATTGTCATTTTTCTCTGTGAATCCAAATATTATTAATTCTGGACCAGAAGATATTCAAACATGTGTTATCATTCAATTAAATATGATGAATATTAATAATGATGTAATTTTACATGCCAAGTCCCATGTTTTATGATCCTTCCTAAATTCAGAAACAAAAAGTAATATCAGACTTTTTTGAAATTTTTTTCTCGCAAATATAAACTGTACCAGAATCAGAAAATATCACTATGTTAAGCTAATAGTAATACTAACAATATAAAATAAATTAATATTGGTAATTTGTCACTTCCTCTTACTGAGGAAAAATACATATAATGAAAATTTATCTTATTTTGTAACTTTGAAATGCATTCATTTTATGTTTCATAAACAGTATATATACTTCATGCAATCATAAAAACACTTAAATAAACTAATGAAAATTATTTCTAAAATTTATTTATTTATATGAAAACTCCGTATTTGAGATACCAGTTAATCATACTGGTCACAAAAATTCGGGGGTATTACAAAATAAGTATAAAGCATAAAAAAGGGACTTGATTTTTCTTTTATTAAAAAAAAACAATGCGTAAACAAATGACAAAATGCAACCATAATTTTCTTGTTTTATAAAATATATATATATATATATATATATATATATATATATATATATATATATATATATATTATTTTTACATATTCATTTTGAAATAACCTCTAATTTTTGTTAACAATGCATTTGATTTCATGCATCGCTCAGTAAGTGTTTTGATTGCACCATATTGAAAGGAAATGCATAAGCATGAAATCATGCGGAATTTCTGAATTAATTATCTGACATTATTTTTCAAAGTTAAAATTTTGCCAATTTTATTTATGATAGAATTCTTACAGTTCCACAGCTTAAATTAAAATTACAAACAATCAGAAGCTTTTATACATATATTATTATTATATATTCTTTATATACAAGAGAATGGTTAAGGCAAGGTTTTTCTAGGTCCCAAGTGAAAACTTACCCATTGATTTTTCCTTTCAGATTTTCCAAAGTATGCAAAATAAAAGCAGTTGAATGGGCTTAAATTATTTAACCAGAATTTGCTAAAAAATTTGCATAAAATAAGTTATTTTCGCTTAAATGAATTATTGGCTATTCCATTTTCTTATTTATTTTCTAGTTTTCATATGAAAATGAGATCGCGAAAGGAAAAAGTTTAAAAATCTATTTTAAGGAATCTTTTTCAAATACTGAATAAAATTTACACTTTGATTTATACCTTATATTACAGACCAACATGAAAAATGTAATAAATTACAATTATTAGCAATATTATCCATTATTTAAGCATGAAATAACTCGAAACTATTATTTTGTATCATCTTTATAAATATATTAGGATGTGTTATAACTCATGAGTTTTTTTTTTTAATTTAATAATTGATTATGAAATAAAAAGCATTAGCAAAAATGTTTTTAATTATTTTGAAGCGAATGTATTGCTCTACATAATAATGCAATTTGATAAAAAAATTCTTAATCGATTTTTATTTCAGATCATCAAAATGAAATTTCAAGTGAATAAAACTTAAGCTTTTCGACTCATTTGCAAATTTAATCGAAGTATTAAGGCCACCGAATCGAAAAAATGATATAAGAATAAATTTGAAAGTTCAAAAAATTGACAAAAGTCCATGAATTATTACTTAAGCTAGAACCTAAATGTTCTTTTCATAATTTTCTATTCTTCCATATGTTATAATGATATTATCTTATCATTAGTTTTGGAAACTTAATTTTTAGAGATGCGTATAGGCTCATTTTAACATCGCGAATGATGTTAAAATGAGATTCTGTCAAGTTTTTTATGCGTAAAATATTGACTAAAAGTAATGAAATCCATTATGAATGTAGGCTGAAATATAACTAAATGAAATCTTTAAGAGATATTTTAGATTAAATAAAGTAAAAATATTATATAAATTTCAATATTTTTTTTTTAATTTTTCATGCATTCTAATTTTTTCACTTCATTATTATTGCTTAAAATTATTTTTGAATAAACCTGGATGTGATTAAAATGTGACGATGGACCTTATTTTTTAAATATTTCATTTAAAAGTTAAATTGCAGAAAATATTCTTATTAATTTCTATTGAATTTGTATTAATATTTTATATTTTGGTAACCAAAAAAAATAATCTTTTGATTGTCTGAACGAAATCGAAGCCCAAAATTACATATAGGTTTGTATCAGTGTATAACGGGAAGAGTTGTAGAAATTATTATAGTAATTAAAAATTTAAATCAATTTCCTCGAAAATTAAAACGCATTTCAAGCAGATGAAAATATGAAACAAATGAAATGAAAAAACATCGATTTGAGAAAAAGCATTTGAAAAATACTTACTTTTTTTTTAACACATAAACTATTCGTTTCTTTTTTCAATACATAATTCAATACTATTTTGTTCACACAGAAGTATATGCATTGTAGAAAAAAAATCTTAACATGGAAATTTCCTTTCTTGATTGATTTTTATCAGTTTGAAAGTTCACCTTTCGCTTAAAAAGAATACAAAGACGTCGGCAAACTGATTGAATCCTTATTTGTCACACGTACAATAAAGAAGCTCCTTAAGCAGGTGATCTGAATTGTACGGCAGAAGATATTCCAGATTATATTATGAAAGTTATCAGATCTAACTTTTATATATAGAAAAAATATATTATGAAAGTTATCAGATCTAACTTTTATACATAGAAAAGATATATTATGAAAGTTATCAGATCATCTACCTTTTATATGTAGATAAGATATTTATTTACTCCTTACCGATTTCTTTATTCCTTCTGCTTTCGAAAATTAGTTTTTTAACTTCCGTTTCCTGCTATCACTTCAAAATTAAATGGCAATGACATATCCACAGACAACACTGGCACTGCTCAAAAGAACCATCGTCACAATAGAAACCGAGCGAAGCATGAAATATTGGCTTGCGGATCAGTTACTCGTACACAGGGAGGGGGAATGGTTGCTCTTTTGAAGAAGCTTACCAACAAAACATTTATGATGATGATGAAGCTCGATATATAAAAAGTACTTGTCAAAAAATTTCCTTTTCTACGCTCGTCTTTCGTCCTATTCAATCTTTTGTGCTGTTCCTCACAACGGTCTGTCTTTTCGTTGTTACCGAGCGGATTAAGTTGTTCCCTTAACGTGGGACCGACTGAGTCGCAGATCATCCTTTCCATCAAACGATAATAATCCTGCGGATTGCTGTACCAATAGAATTCATAAAGCATATGGATTTCATTGGGGGTTACCTTTCAGCGCATTCAATATCGTCATTTCGAACATTAAAGTTATCCTCATTGCATCTGACAATCGTTTGGTTATAAAAAGACACAGATCAGAAGTTTTTTTCGAACAGAGGGTTTTTCAATGAGCATCCCTGTAAAGCAATTGTCTTCTTGTGAAAGCAATTGTTGCATCCTAAACGAGAAAAAAACTTCGGATGGGAATATTTAGGGTTTAGAATCAGTGGCGTAGCAATGGAAGGGAGAGGTAAGAGGGATGTGGGTGACTGGCGAACATCTTTAGAACGTTACAACTTGGGTGAAAAAATGAAAGTCAAGTATTAAGAGACAAAAAAAAAAAAAAAAAATAAAAAAAAAATGAAAAACTCAAAATGTGTTTATTGTTTCCTTACCGTCGTGAAGGATGAAAGAATTACTAGATTCCATAGCTCTATTTTAATTAATAAAATAAATATTTGTAACAAAAATTAACTTTTGAAACTTTACATACAATGTAACAATAGTCATATTATTTTATAACTGTAAACCAAGTTATGCTTGAAAACTTGTTTTAAAGAGATCAAGAAATTATCCATAGGCACTTTTATAGTTATTTTTGCTGACGTTTTTTTATTTTGCTTTCAGAAAAAGTTCGTTTTTAGAATACTAAATAATATAGCAAAATAACATGATGACTTAATTTATATCCTCTTAAAAGTTAACTTTTTTTTTAAAGTTTTGTCTAAATATTTTTCGGTGCTTATCACTAAAATATTGAATGTAGTATTACAGTCATATTCTCATTTTAATATGTCGATCTCTTCGGTATAATGATTTATTATATATTTCATATATTCATGGTGTTTTTAGATTACAAAAATGAGAAATCGATTTACAAAACTAATCAAATAACGATGTAGGTTAGTATGTTTAATAATGCATTTCATTTCCTTTTCTCTTCTTTAAAAGTAGTTAAATATCCGTTTTCACTATAAACAACCAATAATTTAAACTAGGTTAGAGCAATTTATAACAAAAATATTCTTTTAAAATGTTTACATATGAGACTGGTTTAACAGAAAATTTTACTTTTCGGTTGTGATGAAATATTTCTAAGACGACATGACTTAAATTCAAAATCGTTAAAACTGTTTAATAGCAAATTATTTCTTTATATAAATTGGTAATAATCCATAATTTCCCGGTGATTATTCATAACCACTCATAAGATTAGTGGTGTTGATGAATAATCACTGGTGATTATGTTAATTACCGGTGATTATTCATAATCACTAATAAGATTAGCGGTGATGATGAATAATCACCGATAATTAACATAATCACCGGATTAATCTCATTTATTGTAGCATATATCATTTATAACGAAAGGCTATTATACAAATAAGTTGCAGGATATTTTTTCAATCATGAAGATAAATCTGTATATCTGTAATCAAGGCATGCATTATCGTATCACCATATCCATAATTAGAAAAATCAATAAAATTTATTAATACAGAAACTTTAACTAAATAAAAAAATCATTAGATGTTATAACCTTCAAATGTTTTTACATGTTAAGCAACTTTAAATATATAATCCATTTACTCTTTCTTCTTGTTAAAAGATTTACTTTCTCAAATGTGGTAAGATAATAAATCTTTTGGACTGGGTCTTTTTAGAAACTAAACTTTCAAAAATGAGTGTTTGTAAAAAAAAACTAGGGATAATTTCAGTCGGAAATTTGGAATAGTAAATTTGGATTTCAGTAAATTAGGAATAATTTCAGCACTTATAAATAGTAAATATAAATATATATCGCAATTTCTTGTAAAGCAAACTAATAGATTAAGTAGATAGCAAAATATGATGCCATTACAGAAAATCCTAACATATTGGGATTGGGCATTTATTGTTCAAGTAAATTTAATTAAAAACAGCTTTTAAAAACCTTTTTATTAATGTAGTGAAAGGGAGAATTTTTAAAAAACTTATTATATATAACTTAAGATCTACTGTTACTCGAATTCAGTACCATATAGCGATCCTGGGATTCTAAAGTTAAGTTCTAAAAATCTAAAATAAGAATCTAAAATATTGTATTACCTTTAAGTATATACAAGAGTAAAAAATTTCAACCTCTTACATATCAGGAGGTGAATGAAAACCCAAACAACTACCTCCTTTGCAAATATGAAAAAGGTGAATTAACTAAATATGCTTAAAAAGGGTCAAAAGAAAATTATTATTACTATTATTTTGCTGTCTTTTATAGCTTCAAATCTTCTATATTAGGATATTCTTAGTTCCACGATCCTCTACTAAGTGCTTACGATGCGTGATTATATTCGGGATAAGTTTTTGAAAAACGCCCTAAAATAGTTATATTTTTGAATTTTTGCTTTAAAAAAAATTGAAAGAAAAAACATCCATGAAACTAAAATATACCAGTTAAATGGCAAATGTACTTTTTAAATTAGAAAAAGTGTCTTTTTTGGCTAAAAAGTGGCACAAGGTAAAAATCCATTAGATTAGAAGTTTATCAAATGATTTTCTTAACATTTTGCTGATAACTTAAGAAATTTATTACCTAATTCCTGAATTAAGAAATAAACTATATTTCTATCCTCTATTTCAGTACTAGGTTTCGAAAAATAAATAACATGAAATTTTCATTTTTTTTCACATCGTGAAGCATTAAAACAACTATAGAATATTTCTAAATGAATAGATTACTTATTCTTTAGTCCAGGAACTCCAGAATATATTGAGAAATTATTATACCAAATTTGAACAAAAAATACACATTAGATTTTAATTTATGAGGATTTTGTAAGAAAATTCTAACAAAGATTAGAATTTGTGAAAACGGGATTTTAAAATGTAAAAATAGCATTAAAACATATATTAATGCAAATTTAAAAGTCAGCGTAGCCTCCAAAAAAAAAAAAAAAAAAGAAAAAAAAAAGAACTTAGAATACAAAATTTAAACGGTTTTATAAAGAATGTTCAAACGTGAAGAATATTAAATAAAAAAAATATCATATTTTCCTAAAAAATCGACTTTTCAACGTAGCCATTTACCTTAAAAGAATTTTGTTTATTTATTTATTTTAGGTAATTTATGATCTACAGAACCCTTGCAGGCTGTTCGTTGGAACTGGAAGCGCGTAGTCTCCAGTTCCAATTCAGCACGTAACGAGGAATATATGGCCTGGTTTCGGGTAAAACTATCAGACGCGAACTTTCTTTCACTGGTGTGGTGTGGAAACGGGGAGAGAAGTTTCTATTTCAAGTGTTTCTTTTTGTCACTGGAAATGGAAACTCTGTCTTTTACAACGCTTCAAAATTGTGTCCATTGCTTGTGAAGTCTAGCGCTTTCGGAATGTAACGTTAACCTAATGACAACAAATTCATGTTCTACGGAGCCTCTTAAATTGTTGCTTGAGACTCCAGGTATGATGTTAGTTCAACTACGAAAACTTTTGTGCTGATTCAGTTCCCAGACTCTTAAATATTTATAAGCAAAAATAGTTAAGAAAACCTTCTGAATATAAAAGATTTGATTAAATTGCTTTAAATAACCTTTTCAAGCTGAATTTTTAATTGATCAGGAAAAATAGAAAGAAAAAAATTAGAAATCATTATAGTAAAGAGCGGTGAAATCAAGCGCATAAAATCTTAAAAATTGTTCCAGTGAAGTTATAAGCGGAAACAAAAGCGGAAGTTGAAGCGGAAACAAAAGTTTATTTATTTAACCTTTTTAATCGTAAAGTTAGGTTAAAAAAATCATCCTCTCCCAAAAAAGTTATTTTTATAAAAACTTGCAAAATATTGTAATGTGCTAAAAAATAGAAGGTTTCTAGTCAAGCAATCCAAAATCATCTGGAATTACCCATGTGTTTTTATTTGGAAGTAACTGCCAAAATATAATTATTTCAAAATAGTTGCAAGCAGAAATTTTTTAACGATAAAATGTTAAAATTTTAAAGTATTTTTCAGTTTATTTTTTTTAATTCCGGGTATTAAATATTTATTTCAGATGAATAAGACAAATCAGATAAGGCAAAATATTCAGATAATTAAGAATAAGATGTTGTCTTATATTATCAAAAGATAATCAGAAGTTCCTTGTGAATATTTAATCCAAAATGCGTATTGCGTATATTTCAATGGACAATACCATAATTTATATAACAAATTCTGTTTAATAGATAATATTTTCGCTGTTATATCAAAATATCGCATGCCGAATTTGCCAAAACATTTTATTGATACAAAATATCTCTCCAGGTGAACTATATCTGCTCTTAAACTGTTGTATGTAAATTGATTTATTTTTATTTTTATTTATTTATTTAATTTTTTTCATGTTGGCACAAAATGTTAGCTGTAGTTAGTAGTTACAAACTATTGCATCAAAATTTAATATGTGAATAACTTCTTACATACAGCATTTTGACATAATAGCGACGATATGGCACACCTATAATGATCAGGTTTAATCATACAAAACATGCACAACCTATCCAGAAAAAATTGATTGATATGTAACGATAAATTGTGGTTAAAGAAATGAAGCTTCAAATGAAATGCTTTTTATTTTCATAATGATGTCAATTCACGTAACGTTGCAGTCACATGGCAAATGCCACTGAATATGTTAATAAATACCTTGGCTTGCTTATCCTTCCAGATATCCGATGTATTTAGACATAAAATTGGAGCGGAGTACTTAATGCGTTTCTTGTCACCATGAATATTCATTGTGATACATAATTGGATTAAATCAAGTTTTTTATTTTCAAATTTAAACATTTCTGTTAACTGTTTATCAAATTAAAAAAAAACTGTTTTCGTCACAAAACCAGAATTTGTTCATAAAAAATTTAAATTTGCAGATTATTCTACAGCTTTACGTAAGATATTTATAGGAGTAACGACTTTTAAAGGTTCTAAGTGCTGTCTTCTAGCATGAAGTCAGCTGTCAGACGAGAAACACAATGTATGAAGTATCCAACTCCATTATTGACAGTGAAATAGCCCGTGATTCATAGGTTAGACTTTTGAAGGCAAGATGACACATTGCAACATTGAAACATTTGTAAGTCATTGCTCCAGTCAGTGTAATATCCTATTTAATGTATAGCTCCAGCAATTGCTGAAACATCTGATGGTTTAGCATCTTACATAAACAAAACATAAAACCTTACATAAACTTAACTTACATAACCATACATAAACTTAACTTACATAACCTTACATAAACTTAACTTACATAACTTACATAAACTTAACTTACACAACCTTACATAAACCTTTCATAAAACCTTACATAAACAAAAACTCAGCTTCATTTTTGTCCTTTTTACGGAAATTGCAATCCCACTGAGGGACACCTCGTAATTGGGGAGGAAAAGCTTTCGGCATGGTGATTGGTTCTCGGCACCCCTGTGGGTACACGAAAAGGTGGGGGTTTGGTTCCTAATATCGATGACGGGACGTACTTCCTTAGGGAAGGGTTGTGCCATGGCCGGTAATGGCCCTTACGACTCAACCACAGTTCCCGCCAGTGATGCTGTCGCCACAGTCCGGTCATTCAGGTTTATCGGTATTCTTTCGGGCGGGTCAGAGAGTCAGTGCGTGACTATCGAAATTGCATATTTCTGTCTTCAAGCATATTGCAAATTACTGATTTTTAAAGTTGTTCTGGACATTTGAATCACCCTTTATTTTAACTTTCTTTATGAAGCTATGTTCTACCAATGAAAGCCGTCATAAACTTTTCGCTGTATTTTAAAAAATAATAATTAAATGAATTTGTAAGATTAAAAATGCATATTTATTACATTTTCACTTTGTATTTATTGATTTTAACCTGTTTAATTCTTAAGTTAAAAAAAGAAGAGGGGGGGGAGAAAAAAGAAGAAGGAGAAAAGAAAAGAAGAGAGTTTTAAAATAAAATAAGAAAAATGCATGTCGTACAGTCTTTACCAACTTCCTAACGCGTGTATCGTGAATTTTAAATCTAAAACTGCTTTTAGATTTAATAGATATCCTCTATTTTATTACCATTGTGAAGCATTTGTTGAGCAAGTTTATGACAGGGTACAACATGCAATGTGATATTTCTCGGAAGCCTTATAGTGAAATGTATATTTCAATGAATTGTAAATGTTGTATTAATCATGTTTAAAACGTGTCTTGGAGAGAATAACTTCCTGGCTCAAAGGACATAATATATAAACGTTTCTTATTTTACACGCTCTTAAAAATGGGCTATTCTTGGCCATTTAAAATGAATTTTATGACTCACGTAAAAGGATAACGTTTTAAAAAATTGCTTTTATGAAATGCAGCCCCATGAGAAATGCTCAAACGTGATACTCAAAACAGACTGAGTTGTTATTGAAGTTTAACATTGTGACAAACTAAATATATAAAATTGGTATTATTTTAAGACTGCTAAAATAATTTTCTTTCATTATTTATCATTTGAAATATAGAATTAACGAAAGACTTCTTTAGGAATCATTATATTTGTATTTCCCTGACCTTTTCAATGAGAAATAAGAGATAAAATGTGCCTCATTTTAAAACAGTCAAATTATTTTTTTATTACTTATTTGAAATACAGAATTAATGAAAGATCTCTTTAGAAATCATTATACATATATGAATTTTCCTGATCTTTTCAGTGAGCAATAATAGATAAAATGGGTCCCATTTTAAAACCGCAAAATTAACTTTTTTTATTACTTATTATTTGAAATATAGAATTAATGAAAGATTTCTTTAGAAATTATTACATATGAAGTTTTCTGATCTTTTCAGTTAGTAATAATAGATCAAAATGATCTCATTTTCAAACTGCCAAATTAACTTTTCTTAGTAACTTGTCATTGGAAACACAGAATTAGCAAAAGAATCTCATTTTAAAACAACCAAAACAACTTTTTTTTTGTCACTTAACATTTCAAATATAGAATTAATGAAAGATTTCTGTAGAAATCATTACATCTGAATTTTCCTGATCCTTTCAGTAAGCAGTAATATATAAAATGGGTCCCATTTTAAAACAACCAAAATAACTTTTTTTTATTACTTATCATTTGAAATACAGAATTAAAGAAAGATTTCTTTAGAAATTATTACAAGTGAATTTTCCTGATCTTTTCAGTGAGAAATAATATATAAAGTAGGTCTCATTTTAAAACAGCCAAAATAATTTTTTTTTATTACTTATCATTTGAAATATAGAATTAACGAAAAATTTCTTTAGAAATCATTAAGAAAGAATTTTTCTGATCTTTTCAGTGAACAATAATAATTAAAATGGGTCTCATTTTAAAACAGCATTAACGAAATAGAATTAATCATAGAATTTGATATCATAGAATTAATGAAAGATTTCTTTAGAAATCATTACATATAAATTTTCCTGATCTTATCAGTGAGCAAAAGCAACAATGAAATAAGTGCTAGGATAAAGAAACAATAAAGCTAAAGCGGAAACATAGAAAAGTTATTAAAAAAATAGATTCTTCTTAACCATTTTATTTTAAGAATATTTATTATAATTGTTAAAGAAGGCATTTTTTACCCTTCTCCTTTGGTTTTATAGTTTCTAAATCCTACGTATTTATTTCATTATTGGTTCTGCACATTGAAACAGAAATAGGGAGCTAACAGAATAATGAATTTGAAGTAAATAATAGAATCTTACTAGAAAAAAAAATTAAAATTTCAGCCATTATGTTTTATACCTTAATCGTCATTCGATGCGTCGTACGTGCCTGAAATTATATTTTTAATTGTAAACTTAAAAGTAAAAATGATGTCATTAATAGATATTATAGTTTTATATTAAAATTGTTTGAAAATCTTAAACGTTTCAAGTCTTTCATGAACTCTGAAATGAACCAATGCAATGTGTTCTGAGTGCGTAAATTGATGGCACACGAGTGCCCCTCCTGCAAAACAGTCGCTGAGAACGGTCGTGACATCACAAATTTAAATTTCCTTATTAAACTATTAGAGCAAAGGTTTAGTTTCAGTGTGAATTCCTACAAGATCTCTTTTTTGTTGTTATTATTCAGAACTGTTTCATTGGTAATTATTGAATTAGTATTTGAAACGAACAATATACATTTTATAAAGAGAAGATGGCATCTAATTAAATTAATACATTATTATTAGAGGTTATTTCATTTTTATTATTAGAGGTTAATACGTTAATACATTATTATTAGAGGTTATTTCATTATTATTATTATTAGAGGTTAATACGTTAATACATTATTATTAGAGGTTATTTCATTATTATTATTAGAGGTTAATACGTTAATACATTATTATTAGAGGTTAAGAAAATAAACAAAATTAAATAAAAATTAAATTCAAATTTAAGAGGAAGATTAGTTCGGATTTTTTTTTGTGTGTGTGTGCGTGTGTGTTTGTTTATTCAAATTAGCATCTTGTTTTGAATCGAAATGTTTATTTTGGAACTTCATAATTTTAAATCATGGTTAGTTGATCAGGATAGCTTTTCTTAATAAGTTCTCCAAGCTGTCATATATAACAGAAGATTACACTTTTATTATTAAAAATTGATATTTGTGTGCTAAAAATGCAGCACTATTCCTACACAAATTGTTTCTTACCTTGAAAACCTGACCTAACCTGTTAAAGCGATGGCAAAAGATGTGATAAAATAAAGTGAAAGTTTTGGTGAAATTTTAGAGGATTTCAATGAAGGATTTATTTTATCTATTGTGCCACCTTTGAAAGTTTTCACTTTAAAATAATCATTTTTAATTTTTTTCTGTGCTCATTTAAATAAATAAATAAAAAAAAACAGTTAATATTACATTCTGCAACAACTGAAATGTTATTTCAGTTAAAAGTGTATACTCACCCTGCATAGCATTAAAGTGAAAATTATTGTCATAAACTTTTCAATTATTAAAAAAAAAAAAAAATCGAGTCATTTCCATAGGTTAATCGCAGCATATAATTCAATATAATAATATATTGGAGATAACATTTTAAATTGTGTTTTTACAATGCTGTCAAGTTTTCAAATTCGTAGCTAAGTATTTGAATACAATTCATTGTGGACGTCTTGATTCCGCATCCGTTGTAGGAAATAGCATGTTACTTAAATTATTAAGACAAATTTTAAGAAATAATTGCACATAAATTATTATTATGTGTAATTATTTCTTAAAAAAAACTCTATAAATGGTTTTTCAGCCAGGAAAATATGTATCTTTATTTATTTAAACATGCCTCAACCCTCTATCAGTTTAACCTGTAATTGAACCAGATAGGAAATTTATCCTACCATTTTTCACTATGCTCTTTCTAATGCACGCTATTATTGTGTTAAATTGTACTACTGTTATAGATTTGAACATAAATCTTAATTCGTTCTGCTACGAAAATATCTGGGACATTGTGAGTGCTGCATTTAAATAGTGATTGGAAATTCAATTTTGAAACAGTAAGCCTCTTCTCATACAGACAACAGAGTTTGTTAAATGGTTAAAAAAACAATTTTCTAAAACAAATTCACAATATTATGATTTTTGCTGTATTCAAACAATTAATAAGATAATATACAGAGATAGAAACGAAGCGACAAAAGCCTGTTTTAAAATTTATAAGAAATTTGGTATTATTTTTGCTTTATTTCAATGACTTATTTTATTTTTAGACTGAATATCACTGATTTTTGGTCATATAATATTTACCTTAAAAAAAATTAGACTATATTTTATTACTTATGCATTTGCAAGGAAATATGAACAGAAAAAGAACAGTTAAATTTTTTAACTGTAAAAATTCAAATATTTCTTCTCAAATGCTGTCATAAATAAATGCCCTTTTTATATTTAAATAACCCATATACAAATATATATCCACCCAAGTGTTTGTAAATAAAAATATCTGCCGAAGCATTTAAACTTGGAGAAATAAAAAAGGTAAAAAATTTTTTAAAAAACAATTATAAAATTTAGAATTACTCTTCAGTATTTATAAAAGTTATCTACCAATATTTAATCCTAAAATTTGAAATTTAGACACCTCTTTGAATTTCAAAGTAGCAATGAACGTGTTAGAAACGTATTTTTTTTTTCCGAAATAATAAATAAATAAATATTAGAACGAAAGACTATTAAAACTAAATCTTGTTTAGAAACGAAATTTGAATTAACTTATTATGATTTGAATAAAATACATACTGGCTTAAAGTCTGGATTATTTATTTATAAATTAAACTCAAAATTCTATTAAAAATAAAATCAAAACAATAAAATCTAATTAATAATTGGCTAAACGAAAGTCACTATTCCTAATTTTAATGGTAATTGGTATTTTATTAAATAAATATAAGCATGGTGAGTCTCATTTTCATATCTGTTAAGAAAGATACGGCTTCATTTTTATACATTTGCTTTCTTACCGTTTTTTCGTTCTGTTATTGTGGCTGTGGTGGCCGGGAGTAAGTTTTCAGTTCCAGTACCAGATAGTAACTGGCTCAAAACCCTCATTCATGCCCAAAAATTTCACCCTATATTCACATTTAATCTGGCATCGAAGAATGAACGTCCTGACTCTGGTGTGTCTAGGAAGTTTGAAGAAATCTGTGCCGACTCAGGTGCCTTCTTCGCCATCTGATGGTAGTTCAATATTATTAGGTTCGTCCCAAACCACCTTCATGTGGCTTTAAAATTAAAAGTGAAAATAATCAAATTAAACCTTACTGTTGTAGATAGTTATAGAGAAGAGCCATGGAAAGAAAGTTTCTGAGGGTTTTGAAACGTATTTTCGCTAATCAACCACTTTGTCTTCAGTTGAAAAAAATGAAATATTTCTAGTTTTCAAAGATTTTAAGTTTCAGAAATACTTATTGAAAAGCATTGATTATAACATGACGAATATTGAATATAATTCAATGGATAATTTGGATGGAAGCATAATTTTTGTGTTTGATTTCTTTGATTGATCTAAGTTCATAGAATAAATTTCCAGTTTTACATGAAGTTGTACTGTAAGATCTTCTCATCTTGGCCAAATAAATAAGATATGATCTTCAGATTTTCTGTTCCCAGAGAGGGTACATGATAATGATTGTAGGAAACCACATTCGAATAATATGTCGTTAGTAAGAAAAGTTCGGATTCACAAGAGTGTAAGTATGGGGAAATGCTTTTGTTGAATCTTTATTTCACAAAATGGGAGTGTTTTTTTAGACGAATCTTTAGACCTGAGAAACTCTTGCTGTTACATAAATGTAGTGAACATATTTATATTTTACTTGAGCTGCTCAATGCTATCTATGTTCATTTGATGCACTTTTTGCTAACTATCCAAAGTCAAAGCATTTTTCAAAGCATAATACATAATAAGAAATTTAATAAAGCATTGAAATATTATAATAAGCACAAGTTTTTCAATATTTAACTCCATATTTTCCCTATTTGACCTAAACCAAAATTTTATATGTATGTTAGAAGACTACATACATGTTTTCATTCAGGGAGTATTTCAGAAGTTAGTTAGGCGCGTGGTAAACAGCGGGGTTCCGCCTTCTATTGAAAAAGTCCCGCCTCCCTTATCATCCATTCGTCAGTCGACCCCCTCAGCAAACTTTGGGACCCTCGTCCCACAAAGAGATGATTTTCCCCCTTTCCTCTCTATTCCGTGCCCAAATAAGAACCCTGGTTTCCACTGCTCTTATTCATATCATATGTTGGCTTTATAGGAGTTCACTGTTTTCCGCAGATTATTTTAAAGGAAGTCAAGCATTTGTTGAGAAGATTTTAAAGTCTGTTTCATCCGAAGCTCCGTGTTCTTAATGCAAAAAAAGTGAATTTCTAGCCATGTCAAAATCATTTCTTGTAGATGCACTTTTAACCAAGGATATTAGTTCTGCTGTATGCTCTACAACTGGGAATTACTCAGATGGTAATAAAAACTTTTGGACTGACCCAAGCAATGTAAGTTTATCATCTAAACTTTATTTGCCACCGCACGTTTTATACAGAAATCAACTAGAACTTTCGAAGTATGTTCAGAGAAGTCTTTTCTCATATGCCTCCATTGAACTTGGACGTGCACCGAATTACGAGGAAATAAGAAATATGAGACCAGCATCATTGAAAACTTTGTTGAATACAAGTCCCTTGGCAAGCAAAATCCCATCGAAAGACAAAGACAAAAGGGAAAATGTGACAGAAGAAAAATTGTTGAAAAGGTCTGCTTCTTCTGAAGTGACCGATGTTGGTAAGTAAATCTTTTTTGTAAGAAAATAGGCAAATAACGAATACTTTCAATTCCACACTACCCCACCCCTTATTATAGTCTGAAAGAGCCCCGCTCTGTGTTTGTAATGACTCATGTATTTAAATAAGGCATCATAATGTAAATTAAATTATCTTTTAAATTGTCTACTATATTGCAATATTTTTAATCAGCAAGCGTTATGTCCTTTATTATTTTCGGAAGAATGGTGTCGAATCTAGTTACATTGCAGATTGCCTCTTGGGAAATAAAAATGATCCAAAAGGTTGAAATTAAATAAGATCTTGTATTCTAATGTAACATTCAGTTGAACTCAAAAGAAAATATTCAAGTCAAAGTAATTTAGAGGCAAAAATATAGTTTAATATATCTCATAAATTCACTTTATTTAATAAACTGCATTTATTGTTTTCTGAAATGGGAGATTATTGTATTAAACTAGAAAGTGTCAACGCTTTGTTCGGAGTTTTTTCATAGTTTCTGCCACAATTTTCCTTTTTAACCATACGCTATATTTAATAGATATGTATCTGAAAAGATTTGGTATACAGTAGTTAAGAATAGTTAAGTAATTAGTCAAATCTTCATTTTGGTCAATGTGTAATTTTTTATCTGATAAACAGGAAATTTTATTTTCTTTATTAAAATTTTTTGCAAAATTTACTCATTATCATTTGTATTATATTCAACATGCATATGCATTATCATTTGACTTAAAAAAAAGGGTTCTTGAGGGACTTTAAAAAATGAATTCCGCAGTTAACTGGGTAAATATGCAAAGTAGAAGTTTTTATTTTGATATATTACTGTCTTTATGCTTTTAGTGTTCCAACACGGCTTAACTTCATATATAGCAAAATATCTATTATTGCACAGACCTTATAACTGTATTTCATTGATTAAATGGCTTACAATTTTGCTTTTACAAATATCTTGCCATTATCGCTTGATGTGTTTGCGCAAGAAAAAAGAACTTTTTAACTACACAATGAGATTAATTTTATGTTCTAGTGACAGATTTCACATCATGGTGGCTTTAATTAGAAATTTCAACTAGCTTTTTAACAAATTCTTACTTTAATAATACTAACTAGTCTGTAGAATTGAATGAGCCGGAACTGAAGTATAGTCGAGGGTTTCTATACATTTATTTTCGATTCACAAAGCATTAAACTGATTTTTTTTGTTATAAGTATTACAACTGCTTTTAAAAGATGTATTCTCTCGTTTATGTATGATTGTCTAATTTTAGTTAGAAATTAAAGATATATATATCCTTTCGCTACTTCGGCAAGAATGTTTATGTGAATTATCAAATATTAATAAAAATAATGTATTATTTAAATATTAATTTTATTTAACTTAATTTTTATACTACATTTTACTATTATTTTCATTATATGAGCCAGAATTCTTTTTCCGCGAAACTTAATGCAGAATAATACATCACACAATTCGCAAATCATCTCAGAGCTCAGAAGAATTCTCAGTTAATATTCGATTTTTCTAATTTATTATTTATTAATTTTCCAATGCATTTTTTGACATCTCTGTAACATGTATTTAATTTTTTATTTCACCTTTTCTATAAATTTGGTGATTTTCGTTCAGATTTACATTTCACTTCAAGTAATATGAAAATTATTTTAGAAAATCTATTTTTTAAAGTAGCGTATGATTCACTTATATCGAAGGATGCGTTATCCTTTTTTCCAGAGAAGAAAAATGGTTTTTAAAGGATTCCTATTTATGTCATAAATGGATCTAACGTATTTAATATTTTGTTCAAATCCCATAATAAAGTAAAAAAGGTGACAATTCGTCATACTTTTTTTTTAACTGAAGAATTGAGAATATTTCAGAAAATGTACTCTCACCTTTTGAAACTTTGTTTGCGACCTTTATTCTGGCAGCACAAATTCTATTGTTTGTGGAAAAATATCATAATTTCGCTTTCTTAATATTCAAACAGCCTATTTACTCAGTACAGAATGTTCTGACATTGTCCATTGTTTGTCAAACTTTTGTCGCCGAGACCTAAGAGTTTGAAAACATAGTGGCGTACAAATATTTGTATAAACAGATATTCCAATTTAACCAATTTTTTTAGTTATTTAAAAAATAACAAATGATGAAAGTGATAATCATATATGTTTTATAACTTCGGTAAATATTGTAAGCTGAGTAGGTAGATTAAATTTTCTATTATTTTAACATGTATTTGCTCTGAAATTGACATTTAAAACGATTTTTACCGCTGTCTTAAATCAGCTGGCATCTCTTAACGTGTTTGAGAAATCTCAGCACATTCTTCTGTTAAATTTGTATTATGTCATGGCTTATTCTTCATGGAGATTTGAAAGAAGATTTAAATCTTGTATCTTAAAACAACTTTTTTCGCAGCTCATAAAACGTAACTTTTGATTGACGGAAATCGTTAATCAACCCCCTACAAATGTCATGTAACGGTGTTTTCGTCCCGTTAGAATAATATTTCCGTGAACAAGCAAATGATTGCAGCTGCATTGCATTCGAACATAAAGAAAACAGCTGTAAAAGTATAAATAACTGGGGAAAGAAAATGTAAGCTTATTATGCATGCAATTATATCAAATGGAAAGAAGAAAAAACGTGGATACCTAAACAGAAAACATCTAAATATCGCACGTTGTTTTTGCATCGCCGCTGCTTTTAATCTTAACTCTTTGTCAGATTTTGAGGAGGCAAGATTTGTGTATATATCTTTTTAAAAATTTTAAACTAAAATTAAATCATTGATATTGTTATTATTCAAAACAAAAATTAAGTCGAATCCTGAAACATCTCATAATCCTAAAACAGAATGCATTAGGTAATTACTCGATGTGGAAAATTCAATGGTCGAAGTTTAAAACTGAAAAGAACACAGAACGCAATCTTCGTAATCCGAATAAACTTTTTAACTCGAATCAAAATTTAGTAATTTTTTATCAACAATTGAAATCATGAACAAAAATAATATTTCCCGTAAAATAAATAAAATGTAGATTTGTGAATTTTCCCCTCGGATTTTATTTCATATATAAGAATAAATTACCTTACTTGGGGAAAATCGAAGAATTGCATTTTTGCAAACTCATTACTTACTTAAATCACTGAAAAGATTATATAGTTTAATAAATAATGATTTTGTTTCGTATTCAAAAGGATGGAATACGTAAGATAGAGTCATGTGGCATTTTCGTCTAGAATGAAATGAATTTTCTGATTTCTTTAAATAACAATGCATCATTTCAAATGCACGAGAGGGAGTTCGATGCCGAAAAGAAATTGTGAAATTTGAAGAAAATTTTACTGCTCTTTAAAATGACCCATTCACTTTCCTTCTTATAAATCTTTTCACCCATTTTATTAGAAAGGATGGAAAAAATTTAACCTTGAGGAGAGAGAATAAAGACATCACACATTATTATGTCTCATCTAAGTAATCTGCATATTTGAATCTCTCTTATTTGGCAGCAATGAACATTCCTCGAATTTTTAATTTTTTTATTAGATAGAATCCATTTTGTTAATTATAGAATTCTCTCTCCTTTTACACCGGTAATTTTTGTGTTACTTTAAAACTCATTCGGGTTTTATTCGCAAGTTTTTAAATATGTATGCTATATTATTAGATAGTTAGATGCTTAATACACATTTTAAATAAAAATTTTCATTTAAGTTCTTGGAAAATATTTCTATATTTGTTATATCTTTTAAGCTTAGTAAAATAGTTTTCTGAATTTTTCATGAAAACAATTAAATGTTACGCTAAAAGTTTCACTGTTAGAGATTTTACATTACAGTTTTGAATTGCAATAAATTTATTTTAAGTCTTTTTACCAATATTTATATAAAAAATTATCATCCATATTTAACTATTAAGATTATTGTACAATGTGTACTTGGTCTTATTATTAATTCAAAAAATATGATATACAGCAAAATTAGATATCGGTCTTAGTAATTAAATTAAATGTCAAATATTTATAAAGCTCTTTATATGGTGGAATTAATCTATACTTGTCGCTAAAAAAAATAAATCCGCAATGCTTTTCATTTTGTAATCATGTTTTTATTTTTATTTTTTTTAAATTACCTCATTGATTTTATGGTGGATATTTAATTTGTTTTATTAATGAAATGCGTAATACAACATTAAGAATTTTTTTGGTTATTGCTAAGCCTCATTCATTCACAAAAAAAAAATGTTCTTTATTAGTTTTTATACGATATAGGTTTAAAGAATATCAAAAATAACTAACGAAAAATAATTTATCTCCCCCTGTCGCAGATTTTTGTATTTATATCAGTCTTTGGAATTTGATGTCTATCAAGTGCTATATTTTTAAAAATTTATATGGTTACCAATACTTTCAAACTTGTTTTGATTAATTAAACTTTTCGAAATATATTTAATGCGATCAACATTAAGGTGAATATATGCTGAACGACTTTTATTTTTAAAAATTTAACTAATTAAACAACTTCTAATAATTTTATATATTCAATAATTAGTTTCATTTCCCGTTTATGACAAAATTAAGCTTATGTGATACCGATACTTCAATGATCTATAACAAAAGAATAAATTAAATTAAATGGTTGTGCTATTATTGTTTTTTTCATTTTAATCAGAATTATATGTTTTGTATCCATTTATGATTGAATAATGGATTTTTTTATCTTAATCTTTAAATGCCCTAAGTTTCAAATTTTGTATCGAATTGTAACTTACAGTTGGTTTGTTTTTAATATTTGGCTGAATGTATGTTACCACTGCGCTGTGTTCTTTTGAACAAAAGTTAAAAAAAATAAATGTCAGCTGTCAAAATTTTTCAAATGATATGACATTTTGTTTTCCCGCCGTACTGAACGGGTGATACATTTTTAGAAAAAGTTCAGCGGAATAAATCTTTGACGAATTCCATTTTCCGAAAAATAAAAATAATTTTGTGGTAGGTGAGTATCTTATTTTTACTATAATATAATTAATTTTAGCAAGGGTGTGTTTTGCTTGAAGAATTGACACCTGCTTTTTTTTTCGAAATAAATATATAAAATATGCATTGTGATTTTTTTAAAATTATTTTTCCCTTTATCCGGCTACTGCAATGAACACATTGATATTTTTTTTAAAGTTAATTTGGAAAATCAGGTTTCTAAGTAAAAGCAAATTTATATTCTCTTAAGACAATGTCTACATAAACACTAATAAATTATTTGAACATCCTAAAAGGAGAATTTTGAGTGAAAATTTGAAAAAAATATGACTACTCAAAGGAAACTGACATTGTTACCGGGTATGGATAACAGGTTTAATAATTGGTTCTGAATATGCCAGTATAATGAACTATGTGACAGGCATCTAAATCTTACTAGAGGATAATGCATAAAACTGGGCAATGTGGTACGCAATGGACACTATGCATGTATCTTCCTTGATTTAGCAAATTATATGAATCAAAGGACATATGTGAACAATTTTATTTGTGGAAACATTGCGATTAAATCAAAAAAGGGCCTTTCAATAGATTTGCTTATAAATTTATTTCAATAGATTTGCTTATAAATTGCTTCAATAGATTATAATTTGCTTCAATAGATTTGCTTATAAATTGGAATTGCCCAAAGCGTTATTGCACGGTTGTGGAAAATGTTTTACCCAAAGGCGAAACAGTTACTACTTGTTATAGTTCTGTTCGAACATCGAAAATTTCAATAAATAGGAATCATTAAGTAAAATTATAAGATTTCTTTCATTTTCATTATGATTACATGTAAAAGAAATCATCAGGTAGTAGAAAAGAAGAATTGAATGGTTAAAAAATTTTGATTTTGCTGATGTGGAAATCCTTTCATTGCTACCGATTTTACAAGTTAAATATATGTTAACATATTTTCCCATATTTCAAAATGTCGACCAGTGATGCAAAAATATTTAAACTGGTTTGGCATCCTGGAAGCATCAATACTAATATGTTTTTTAAAATGCAAGGTAGGAGAAAAAGATATCGTTTCCTTTTTCATTTGAAATCATTAAAAATTACTTTTATAGTTTATATTAACCAATTTAGCGATTTACATAATTTTTTCGAATTGCAACAATAAATAAAGTCATGCACTTTTTTTGCATAATTTGCAGAGTGAACTTTATAAAAATTATTTCATTGCTTATAAAAACAGCTAACGTTGTTGTTAAGTAGTAGGTTTATAATTTAACTGCTAATTTGATCTCAACTGTACTAGATTTAGATCGATAAATACATTTATCTACCTGGATCTATGGCTTTTATTTCAGTCTGCTAATTTGTGCTCAAAATTTTTGTAAATAACATTGTCTTAACGAGATGCATGGGAAAAAATTCTATGCCCATTTTCAGTATTAATATTATTGATAAAAATTTTTGAATATTACTTTCAATAAAATAAATTGTTAAAGTTTGCAATATTTTGATCCGCAATGGATTTAGAACTGTGAAAATGAAATATATTCATAACAGTCTGTTTTAATTAAAATATGGTTCGAATTGATTTATTATTAATGTTGCCGATTCTGTATCATCATTTTCATTATAAATTTTTCTAAGCAAATCTGTCGCTTTTCTTTGTTAGTGTATTTTTTGCGTTCTGAACTGAATATTATTGTCTGGAAATAGCCTCGATAATTAATTATTTAAACTAACATATTTTTGATACCATTTAATAAATATTTTTCTTTGTTCTCTATAAATGCTTTCAGCCTTGTTTTAGAGATACTTCTTTGATGAAAAGGCTGCGGTGACCTAATGATGGTACAATGGACACCTCTTATAGTGATCACTACATCCGAATGATTAATACAATCGAAATGCCTTTTAAATATTTCAGTTTTGAAAGAATATAATGATGTCAGAGAAAACAGACCATGAATAATACGATGTCATTCGTATTATTCATTCATTTTAATTTTAAAAAATCGATACAATGCGCAAAATTGAAAAAAATATCTCATAAATATTTAATTTTTTTTTAGCTTTCTTTTAAAAAGTTATCGAGATTAAGATATTTTTGTTGTTGTTATCAAGTATTCGCTGTATAAACCGATGGACATTGGTCTTCAAAACATTCAACATGCTATTGGAATGATTTAAAGTGTTCGGTCTTCTGACGAAACCAGGTCCACTCACATTTCTGTCTTTTGAGAAATCGCTCCTTCAATGCGTATTCGTCGACCCCATCTTTACCACATCGCTTAAACCCCGGGGGGGGGCACCTCGAAATGAGGATGAGATGCTTCCGGCATGGTAGTTGGATCTCGCCACCCTGGAGAGTAACAAATAGGTGGGAGATCTGACTCCTCCCATCCATGACGGGACGTACTTCCTTCGGGGAGGGTTGTACTGTGGCCGGTGATGGCCCTTAGGACTCAACCACAGTTCCCGCCAGTGTTGCTGTTGCGGATTTCCGGTCATTCAACCTTATGGTTTAAATCCATGTGCCTTCGTAGCGGGTCGGAGAGTCAGTTGGTTGACTTACCACATCGCTTTCGTTTACTCATCACATTGTTATTCTTACGGACCATGGATTCAGCATCACTTCTATAGTTTAGAAATTAATTAGGAAATACTTGAACATTTTCAACATATCCGCAGCCCACTACTGCCTTAACCTGGGGAAATGATCATATTCTTTCAGAAAATTGCATGTTTATTTCATGCTCAACAGGCGACGTTTGCTCATTCTGAAATTGATAACGCTCTCTGGTCATAGACATTAGTTCACTGAATGGAAGGAGGTAGAAAGAGATAGTTTAGTGAAGGTAATGATCTAAAGTAAATTGTTTCTTTGCTTTTAATCTTATCGCCGGCCTCAGATTTTCCCGTACGATTGCGTCCCGTTATAATATCTTCACTCATCGGAAAATTTGCTAAAATGAAATCTTACTATATTCAATATTTATAATTTCTTAACCCGGCATTGTACAGATGTATAGTATTAGGGGCTACATGTATGTAGAAGCATAATTGTAACATAAATGCCAGTTTATAGTTTTTGAGTGATCTTATGCTTCAGCTTCAATACTTTTCAGAATTTTGCTTTTAAGAATTCCGTTTATGGTTCACTAATTGTTTATTGAAGTAATTTCACTTATTACCATGAAGTAAATGCTCTTTGATGTTAATTTTATTCACCAAAATGTTATTTGAATAAGAAGATTTCGAAAACTATAAGTCAAGTAAAGTTGATATATTGCCTCAACTATTTACATAAAATTACCCTTTGAAAATCAAAAAACAGTCAAAAATTAGCTTAGAAAAAAATTGAATTATCAAATTTTTCTAGTCTGTAGCTATATTTTTGTAGTTAATCAAATAAATCACAAAATTTGACCTTAAAAACTTTTGAGAAATTATTTTATTTCAGTGAAATTTGAAAAAAACTTATTTTAAAATTATTTGATAGAATTTTCTGTTAAACTTACGTTTTTACGAAGAGCTGATCTTATATTATTTTTTTTTCCAGATTCGGAAGACCACCTCAGTATTGATGTTTCTAAAACCAACAAACGAGTTAGAACAGCTTTCACCAGTACTCAGCTTCTACAACTAGAAAGAGAATTCGCCTCTAATATGTATCTCTCCCGGCTCAGAAGAATCGAAATCTCGAATTACCTCAGATTATCAGAGAAGCAAGTGAAGATATGGTTTCAAAACCGCCGAGTTAAACACAAAAAGCAAGGAAATTCCACCAATTGCCAATGCTTGCGCACCTGCAAGCCACGAAACTCAGTTACTTCGACAATGAACAATGACTGGACAGCTAGCAGCTCAAATCATTCCGAAGATCAGAGTAGTTTTACGTACCAAGCAGAACATGATGAGGAAGAACCCCATTCAGAGGAAAACCACTTTGATGAGAGAAATACGCAAATATCAATATAATATGGCAGAGCAAGAAAATCTTGCTGGCGATTTTTATCAAATGATCCAATTGATTTATTTATGGCATTATTAACAAATTATTGAAAAAGATATTCATTTTGCAGTTTTAAAAATTGTAGACTATACATGACAGATGGATGGTCCTGCACAAGTCCCATATTAAATTAGATACATATATTTTCTGCAATGTTTGGTAATTTTTGTTCAGGAGAAACGCATTCTTGAATTAGCTCTCAAATGATTGACAATTTTTTAAGAAAGCATTATAAAAATTTATTATCTTATGGAATTAAATAGTTTTAGAAAATCTTATGTGAAAGTGATATTTTTTGCTTTTAATGTTTTCCTATATATTACAACGTATATGAAGTTCTAAAATATTGATTACACTGGCCTATGTTTTGGATCAGAAAAGAAATATGCCAATTTGTACTAATTTTAGCTTTCTGCATTTAAATAATAACAAGGAAAACTGAGGATTTTCTCAAGTCCATCAAATATATTTTCTAGCATTAAAAAAACTTCAAACATATATAATGGTGTTTCTACTTCTTCCTACTTACACAGTAGGAACTTCCAAGACATTCGTCTCATCACGAAAGATACAATGTACCTATTAAAAACATAATTGCACTATGTAATCTGAGCATTAATTGCTTGTACAATTTTTCTTTACTGTAATCTTTTTTTTATTAATAATTGACATGTGTATGACGCACGATATTCCAGCATTAGCATGTTAACATTGTCTGACTTCATGCTCCTTGTTTGCGTCTCTCTATAATGAAATGTCCTGGTGGAAGCGCTTCTTTTTTTCAGCTACTTACTAAATGTTGTTGTACATTGGTTGCAACCTATGTCTGAGATTTATGCTTTATCCCGATTCGAAAACATACAATCAGAGTATAATTATTCAATTATGCCCTATATATACTCACTTACTGATGAACTTGAGAGAGCAATACTAGTCAACATTTCACACGTCTGTAAAGTCGGATTTCTCAAAACGAACTGACACGACAAATGCAAAAATCATGCAGTCTTTGATCGTTTTTTAATTCTGACGGCTTATGCTCAAACTTTAAGAGACTGGTGGTTGAATTTCTTGACTGACATAATGACTTATGAACTGGAGCAGGAAAAGAAAATTAAGTGCCATACAGTACAGAATAAATATGTAAATAGAAAGTGAAATAAAATCATAGGATTATATTTACACACAGAACATTTATTTTTGAAATTTTGAAAACTGGAGTCAAATAACAATTTTGTCAAATTAAATTCTTGTTCAGCATTCACGAATTAGTAATACTGATCTACTTAGATTTCACAAAGTTTTTGATGATAGATCTGTATTATTTGATTAATTCCAGTTGATCAAAAATAAACAGATATGAAAATTTATCTACAATTGTGAGTGAAAATAGTTACCAGGGTAAAAATTTATCAACCGTACGAAACTTAAGATTGTAGAAGTGTACAGAGATATGGTGAACATTTTGATGAAAGCTGAAAATGAATAAAACTAAGACACTTCCCAAAAATAATTTGAAGCATTATCTGAAAAAATAATTCAGCTTCATTTTCAAAAATGTTGGGAGTCAGTTCGTAACCGAGAGAGAAATTATTGAAAACATCAAAATTGTTTATACAATATAAAAACTGTTCTTTTTTATAATTGAATTTCGATACTTGTGAATTATGGAATCACAGACTTTTTTTTCCTATCATGCGCTCTAAAGTATTCTGTAGTTTTTTTTACGAGAGATATTTGCCTCGCCAATTATTTTAAATAAACATTCTGGAATTAAAGTGAAAAATGTGCCGATAATTTATTATTTGAACATTCCATCATTTCCAGATGCATATATTTTTTTATTCATGAATATTTCAACAAGTCATAAAAAATAGTTCAAAATAATTCAAATTTAGAGTTTACAGCTTTAGAAATAAATATTTTTCTAAATTTAGACGAAGTTTCCTTTT